>NC_138187.1:32700620-33224008 GCF_964194105.1 Spermophilus citellus
GTCAGGACCTCTTGTGCCCTGCTCCCAAGATGGCGCCACGGCGAAAAAGAGTTGGGGGGAACTTGGCTGCTCTCCCGAAGCACGTGGAGACAGGGTGCCTGCCGTGCAGATGCAGCTTCTAAGAACTGTCGCGGACCCCAGGACCCCACTTCCAACCAGTCCTTGAACCCATAGAGATTCTGGAGCAGCACCCCCATCCCATGCAGGTCACTAACTTAGTGCTCGTTTCATTCTCTCGGTTTACATGTTTGACCCCCAACGCTTGATGGTAAGGTGATGTTCACAAAAGTGAATTTATCAGACTCCCAATTTCACATCCATGCTGTGTTCTTTGGATTTAATTAATTCAGCTGTTCATGGAGCGCTAAAGCAGGAAGACACTGGTTTTACTTTGTTGCATGGTCAAAAAAGTCTGATCATGGGGGAGCAAGGACAGATTGGAAGGATCATTGTAAATTAACCGCCCCAAGAGACAACTTGGCAAAAGGAAAGTCAGCATTCATGGAAAGCAAGGATTCCTAGGTCTGGGGCTGTAGCTCAGTGGCAAAGCACTTGCCTAGCATCCCTGAGGCACTGGGTTCCATCCTCAGCACTACGTAACAATTAACAAAATAAAGGCATTCTTTCCATTCTGTCCATCCACAACTACAAAAAAATAAATAAATAAAAAAGAAAGCAAGGATTCCTTTAATCCCTCAGTATGTAGAGTTGGTACCCAGAGTCAAAACACCACCTGCATATTATTTGGAGCCTTCCACCTCTTTGCAAAGAACAGTTCCTGCTTTGAAGGAATTTATAACCTGGGAAGATGAGAATGACAGACAAATTAGTACCAGACTCTGATCAGTGACAAAAAAGGAAAGAATCTAACTCCAGAAAAAATAATGGGCTTTCATTATCAATCGCTGGTTCTATCTTTTGAATATTTTGCATTTTAGCCTAAAAGCTTACCATTTATGAATTTCAAAGCAGAATTCCCCTACCCCCAACTGGGGATTGAACCCCAGGGTACTCTACCACTGAGCTACATCCCTAGCTGTTTTTAGTTTTTGTTTTGAGACAAGGTCTCACTAAATTGCCCAGGCAGGCCTAGAACTTGTGATCCTCCTGCCTAAAGATGACAGGTGTATGCCACTGTCCCTAGCCAGAAATCAGAATTCTTAACTTAAATGATATCTTTAACCACCTTATTTTTGAAACTGAGGAAACAAGACCAGATAATTTTTTTAAAATAAGTTTTTAGTTGTAGATGGACACAATATCTTTATTTTATTTATTTATTTTTATATGGTGCTGAGGATTGAACCCAGTGCTTCATACCTGCGAGGCAAGTGCTCTGCCACTGAGCCACAATCCCAGCTCAAGACCAGAGAATTTTGAGTCTTGAAGATTTTGAGAAAAGGAAGGAGCAGGGCTGACTTTTCCATCATGGCTTGTGTCAGAGCCACTGGAGTTCCAAGGAGGACCAGTGATGAGTGACCGTGTTTTCCTTGTTAGACTTGTGTGTGATGACAGTGATTTAGTATCTAAAATAAGAAGTCTGACTTTTAAAAATTTAGTATCAGAAAGACTGGGGGTGTAGTGCTCAAGGCCCTGGGTTTAATCCTTGGCACCATAAAATAATAATCATACTAACAACAACAATAATAATAAATAAAAAAGTATCAGGAAAGGTGGTTGTATTACTCAGGCTGGCACTATGACAAAACCTGAGATAATTAGCAAAGAAGAAAAGGTTTATTTGGACTTCCTGTTTTGGATGGTCTAGTTCAAGATTGGGCAGACCCATTGCTTTTAGTTTGTGGTGGGTATGCTGGATGGTAATGTCAGAGAGCATGAGAGGTAACAAACAGTTTACCTCAGTGCCAGGGAGCAAAAGAGAAAGTAGAAGGAAGAGGCCGGGATCCCACGGTTCCTTTCAAAGGCAGTGGCACTAAGAACCTCTTACTAAGTTCCAGGATCTTAAAGTTTCCATCATTTCCCAGGAGCACCACTCTGGGAACCAACAAATGGACCTCTGGGGTCATGCAACATCTAGACTAGCTTGTAGTACTTAGAAGTGGAGGGTGAGAGGAAGAGAGGGGTTGGACACTGCTGAGGGATGATTTTGGTTGCTTGCCAGAGAGGTTTGGAATTGGATTGGATTGGAATTTGGTCAAAATTCAAGTCATCAGATATTTATGCAAGGACTCTGTTTTTGGCTAGGGGGCGGTGTGGAGAGTGGGAATGGGTAATTGGGATTGAACTCAGGACCTTGAGCAGTGCCTTAAGCATGTTAGACAAGGGTTCTACCACTGAGCTACATCTCTAGCCCAAGTCATTAGGTGTTTAATAAGTACTTACCAACTGCCAAGTACAGATGATCCTTGATTTATAATGGAGATCACTTCCAGATAATCCCACCATAAATTGAATATATATATTCTAAGTATAAAATACTTATACACCTAGGTTCTAGGTTATAACCTAGGTCCTAGGTTAGCAACATAATACACTGTAGAGTATTGGTTGCTTACCCTTGTGATCCCATGATTGGCTGGGAGCTGCAGCTCACATCTGCTGGCCCACATTACAATAAAAGATGGAATACATATTACTTGGGTAAGATCAAAACTCAAAATTTGAAGTATGGGCTGGTTGTGTTGGTGCTTGCCTTATCAGTTTTGCATCATTATAAAGTTGATAAATAAGTTGAACCATTGTAAGATAATGACTGTATTTCTTCTTTCGTCACAAGCAGATATTTTGTGTGTCAACTTGACTACAGAGCACCTGTATTTTGGTCAAACATTATTCTGGGTGTTTCTGGGGGCAGGGGGGGGAGTTTGGATGAGATTGACATTTAAACTGGTATACTAAATAAAGCAGATTTGGGAGATTGCCCTCCCTGATTAGATTGGGTCTTGTCCAATCAGTTGAAGGCTTGAATAAAATAGATCACTGACCTTCTGAGTAAGAGTAAATTCTGCATGTCAGCCTTCAAACTGGAGCATCATCTCTTTCTGGTTCTACAGCAGTTTCCAGCGTTCAAACTTGAATGTCAACTGCAGAAGACTTGCCAGTCTCCATAATCATGTGACCCAGTTGCTTATCTTTTTATTTATTTCTTTATGGTTTATTGGAGATAGGTTCTATTTCTATGAAGAATCCTAATACAATAAGTATTTTATTTTATTTTTTGTAGTAGGGATTGAATGTGGGTACTTTACCACTGAGCTGCATCCCCAGCCCTTTTTATTTTGACACAGGGTCTGACGAAGTTGCTGGGGGCCTTGTTTAGTCGCTGAGGCTAACTCCCCATCCTTGAAGGGCCCTGGTCCTCTCAACTTTCATCTTCATAGTCCTGAAAGTCTGTTAAAAGAATCACTTATTCTTTTTTTATATATTTATATTTTAGTTGTAGGTGGTGGATACAATATCTTTATTTCATTTTTATGTGGTGCTGAGGATCGAACCCAGTGCCTCACACATGCTAGGCAAGCAGTCTGTCACCGAGCCACAACCCCAGCCCCAAGAATCTTATTCTCTTCTCCCTATTATGGAATCAGCTTTGTGTGGTGGTATTTACCTGTAGTCCCAGCTATGTGGGAGGCTGAGGCAGGAGGAGTTTGAGTTCATCCTGGGTTACAAGGTGAGACCCTGTTTCAAGGGGAAAAATTAAAAAGGCACAGTAGAATCAGTGAGTAACCTGTGGAGTAAGCAGTCCTAAATACTGGGCTCACTTTTTTATGTTCTCTTTACTTTTGGATATTGACCTGGTAGGTCTTATTACATTTTCAGGTCTCTTTTATCTTTGAGTAAATTTTTTGCATATTTTGTCCTCTTTTCTAATTATGACTAGTGGAAGGATTGTTGTTTGTTGCCCTAGTCCTCCAGTAGCCGAACAATTTGATCAGTAATCATTTTTTAATATTACCCTGTTTGTCTGTTTTAGTTTGCTAAATTCTATTGCATTAATTATATATCTTTTTTTCTTTTTTTTTTTGAGATGGAGTTTCACTATGTTGTCCTTGCTGGCTTTGAATTCCTGGGCTCAAATGATTATTCCATCTCAGCACCCTGAGTAACTGGAACTAGGTGCACCACCATGCAATTATATATCTTTGACACATAACTATGTTGTGTTTACCATACATATTTGTTGCCAGTTAGAAGGAATGTTTAATTCTCACCCAGAGTGTATATCATCATTACTGCTTGCAAACATAATCAGGGATTTCATTAAGTATTAAGTAATTGGGTAATTAGTATTTAAATGTTTATATTATATAGAACTGTTTGAAGGTTTTTAAGAAGGTCTTAGTGATATTTGGATACATTGGTTGGAATTTGGGACAGGCTGGGAGTACATGCTTATTTCTTACTTACTTAAAATAATGCAGCATAGACTCCTTTGATCTAAGAATTGTTTTCAGAAATTGATTAATCTAGAATGACTATAGTTAGTTCTAATCATGGCATATAGATACCTGTTTTATGTGCTTTATGTATGGGCATCTTACCATATCACATTCACAAATGAAGATATTGGCAAAATTCTAGTGATTACATACCTGGAGAGAAGTTAATCAATGTGAGAATGTCTCTAGGGACAAATTTAAAATAATGGGAAACTGTAAGTCTAATAATTATTTCCATAAAACACTGAACAAAATACCTGTTTTACTTATGAGCACAATGGCTCCTGTTTGGTTCCTGCTTGTGGACCTGGACCACAGATGCTAGTGAGCCCAATATTCTGCTTCCCTCCAGACACACCTTCTAAGTAACCTCACAGGCGCTTGGCTTCCGTCACCACCCATAGATTGATATCTTTCACAGATATGTTTCACTTTGTCTCAGACCACTGATAGTTCTGACTGCTAGAGACAGGATCTCTCTGAGTTGCTTAGCACCTCGCTTTTGCTGAGGCTGGCTTTGAACTCTCGATCCTCCTGCCTCAGCCTCCAGAGCCACTGGGATTACAGGTGTACGCCACCACAACCTGCTAGAAGTGGTTTTAAAAACTTCTATATAGGAAAGTTTTATAGAACTATTGCTGCAATAGTTCTATAGAACTCATTTTTTTTATTAACCTAACTCAGGAAACAGGAAGAAGTTTGAAGAATAGTTCCTTATAATAGCCAGCATCATCCCATCCAACTTTTGATTCAACTCTAACTCAAGGTTGACCTTTTTATAATAAATCTCTAGCCTTGATTCCTGGTAGCTTGAGGGTGGGAGGGTTGGGAGTGTTTGTGATGATTTCTTGGTTCCTGGAAACACCCATGGGTTATGCTCCTTGAGAAAGACTCAGAACCTTTTGATTTCCCCACAAAGACTCCCCACTCCCACTCCCACAAAAAAAGAGGAGAAAGGCAATTGGTGATGTATAGCAGCCTTGAAACCTGACTCAAGACATTTAACAAAACCATTTAAGTAATCTTTGGTCCATTTTCTCAAAGAACATGGTTTCAGTGCCCTGGTTTTGATCATTGTGAATACCACTTAACGTCATTATTTTTCAAGGCCACACATTATACTTTGTATCAAGCCATTCTGAAAATAAACATCCTTAGAAAAGAACAGAGTCAGTTTTCTTACAGATACTAAGAAATGTGACCTCATGCTACAAGGAATTTCTAGCTCTACCATTATGATCTTGGTCAAGTCACTGATACCGTCTACATCTGGACCCATCGCTGCTGCAAAGCAAGGGGCTTCTTTGGAATGCCCTGAATTTGGGGAGAATTGGGCCAACCATCCACCAGGAGACAATGATGGGGTCTCTGTGCTGGGGATGGAACCTCGAGCACATTAGTCAAGCACTCTACCACTGAGCTGCATCCCCAGCCCACAATGGGACCTAAGGCCTCATGGAATGTCCCTCACATTTCTCCAGCAGGAGGCTCGCAGCTGTCATCTACTAGAGTGACAGACCTGATTAAGGCTCCATGGGAGGACAAGTGTTGAAGTCCTGCAGAATGCTTGAAAAAGTTGCTAAGTGTCTAATCGTAATGTCTTTGTCAAGTCATCTCATTTAAACTTCACAGATGCTTCTATTCCTCATTTAATAGTTGAGGAAACAGGTTAGATAGGATAAGTTGCTTCAGATCACATTCCTGGGTAAGTGGAACCTCTCTGTCCGACTTCAGAGTGTATGAATTAGACTTAGGTAACTATAGAGATGAAAACTAGAACAAACAATGCAAAGTATTTAGTACTCCCTTCATCCCCTGAATATTTTGGTTCAGTATCAAGTGGGACTTTCTGATCATGATCATCATTCAAAATTGGCACAGACTGCTTTTTTTCCTTGGCAGTGTTCAAGTAAAAGATGGATTACCAGTTTTTTTCAATATTATTATTATTATTATTATTATTATTATTATTATTTAGTTTTCAGTGGACACAACATCTTTATTTTATTTTTATGTGGTGCTGAGGATCGAACCCAGCGCCCCGCACATGCCAGGCGAGCGCGCTACCACTTGAGCCACATCCCCAGCCGGATTACTAGTTTTTGAGGAATGATATGGAGAATTCCCACTTGACTGAGAGTTGGCTAGCTACACTGTTAAATATCCCATCCAGCCCTAAAATTTTAAAATAATTCCAAAATTCTGTGATTTGGTATCTCCAGGAAATTCACACATGGCAGTTAGAGACCCCGCCACCAGAGGGCAATGTTTTCACATTTGATTCAGTTGTAGGAAAGGAAACAAAATTCCCTCTGGAGCTACCTAGATGGTGCCAAGTTTAGAACCATCACAAGGGTGATGTGGACCTAGGGGATGATGGAGATAGACTCACCAAGGAATTGTACCCCTCTCTTCATCGCCATGAACAATGGTTTCTTTTTTCTTTTTTTTGTATTGGGGATTGAACCCACGGTCACTCTATCACTGAGCTACATCCACAGCCCTTTTTTGTTTTTAAGACAGAGTCTTGCTGAGGCTAACCTAGAATTTTCAATCCTCCTGCCTCAGCCTCCTGAGTCACTGGAATTATAGGTATGCACCTCCATGTCTGGCTCTGAACAATGATTTCTCTTTCTCTTCTCTTCTCTTCTCTCTTTTTTTTTTTTCAGTAGTGCTGGGGATCGAACCCAAGGACTTGTACAGGCTAAACAAGCACTCTACCAACTGAGCTGTAACCCCAGCCCCTTCAACAATGATTTCTGTCTGCCAGTGTGTTAGAAGGAGGTCAGAGGTCAGAAGAAGGACACACCATTTCCAGAGAGCCATGGTTCCCAGGGCCGTGAAGTGGCAGGAAATCTTTCCTCGTGGTTGCCCTACAGCTGCACTCTGAAGATTAGGAGTATTAGAAGGTCATAACAGAAACCCTGCCACACCAGGGAAGGCTGAAGGATCCAGGAGTATTCAGCCTTGAGAAGAGAAAACTTGGAGGAACTGTGAGAACTGTCTTCCATTTGAAACCCAGGACCCTAGGTTTCAAAACCAGGGACATCAGGAGATTGACCATCAGGGGCCAGGTCTCAGCTTGATTTGAAAACTAACTTTTTGGCACCATCAGAGAGGATTTACCTTGGAAGTCAACTCATTCTATCATCTAGTCACTCTACACATATTTACAGTGTGACCTCTTCAGGCCTGGCACTCAGTAGTTGCTGAGGATACAGCCATGAACAAAACACACAAAGCTGCCCTTCAGAAGCTGACTCGCCTGTGTTCAAACATTCTGGGAGACACTGAGGCAGAATATGCATCAGCTTCACAGGATGTTAGCCTGGATAAATCTTAATATCCCTCAGGGGGATTCTACAACGTTTTTGGTCTTAATAAGCCTAGTTTGTCTTCAGTACTCTGTATACTTTTTTGGAGTTTGGAAAGAACCTCATCAAGACTGCGTGGGGATTATGGTATCCAATTGAAGCAAACCTGTGAATATAGGTACACAACAGAAATCAGGTATGTGGCAATTGTAAAAATTGCCTTTGGATTTGGAAATCTTAAAACAATAAAATTCCTTCATTTAAAAACAAGCTCTACTCAATCCCATATTCATGTTTCTTTTATTTAGGTTATATGGGGACAGAGACAGGCATTACAATTATCAACATGAGGAATTCTTTCTAGAGAACAGCCAGGTCACATATTCCGTCGTTGACATGAACATGTAAGATCTCAACTAAAACAGACCCATTGTTATTGTAATCCAAATGTTTGATGCAGCCCCAAAGAAGCTACATTAAGTTTAATTTCTCTAATGACTGGATGTTACATCCCCAAAATAATTTTCCCCCATTGCTATTCTTATTCTTCAGCACTTGACTTTTTCTGGCTTGTACTTTCCTTTGCATAGTAACCATTCTCAGGATAGACCCAGTTTTCCATTTTTACATTTTCTTCCTCTCAATGGGCTGCTGTTGAAATCTGTATCACCTTGGGGGGGGAGAGAGAGAGAGAAAGAAGGTCCATATAGGTCAGTGCTGAGGATTCTGACATCTTTGTTCCTTCTTGCTACAAACTCCCTGAGACGCCTAGGCTGCTGCTGCCCAGGCTTCCTTGTCATGAATACCACTGGGTCACACCTACCTTGTTTTGCACAAGATGCGGGTTTAGAGACACTTTCTTTGGACTTGGCACATTTAAGTAGGCCTGAACACCTCACAGGCCATTGAGAGGGCCAGATTATTCCCAAGAGCCTGCCTGTGGTTTCTCATGAGGGGCCCAGAGGTTTGCTTTGCCATTGTGACATGAGTATCTCCCCCAAAGAGAAAACCTGCTCCTCATCACATCCCACAACTGGATTTTAAAAATCAGTGAGACTTTCATACAAAGTTTATGGTATGTTTGCACCCAGCAGGTCTTTCGCAGCCTCACCCCTGCTTACCTTGCTGTCTCCTACCACTCTCCAGCTCTCCAGCCTCCTCCTGAGCCCCTCTGCTGCAGTCAGGCTATGCCCTTGTGAAAATCTCTCTTTTGTACCATTTTTGTTTTGTGGTACTTGGGGATTGAACTCAGGGGCACTCTACCACCATGCTACTTTTCAAGCCCTTTTTTATTTTCATTTTGAGGCAGGGTCTTACTAAATTGCCCACGCTGGCCTCAAATGTGTAATGTTCCCGCCTCAGCATCCTGGGGAGTAGCTGGGATTACAGGTGTGTGCCATTGTGCCTGATACCCCTCAGTATATTTGCATATGTTGGGCTTTCTCTTTGGAATTCCCTTTCTCCTTCTGTGCCTGGTGAAGGATCAGTCTCTTTTAGATTTCTTTTAAAGTATCATATTTATTTGATTTTAATTTTTAATTGTAATTAATATTAGAGACTGATTTTCTGTAAAATAGATCAATCATGTATTTGGATGTCATCGTGTAAATCACTCTAAAAATTTCTAAAAACTTCCTCTCAGTTTCTGCACTTCTGTTGTCATGAGGATTAACAAATAGTGAGTGACCTAGAACAGGTCATGTCTCTGTGGAAATGCTCTACCCTGCCATTCTGGGTTGAGCCAGTCACTCCTGTTTTTTGATCCCCTCCCATGAAATGCAAACAGTGTATCACAGAACATTGGCTTGCATGCTTTTCATGACTGATGCATACATCTACTGCTCCACCTGATTCTGAGTATCTCAGGGGAGGACATTCTTTCTTATTCACCTCTGAATCCCAGAGCACAGGCCTAGCCCATATTCAGAGCTGGGTCAATATGTGTGGGAAAGATATGATGCCATTTTAAGAAATTAAATTCTGTTGTAGCTCATGAACATGAAGGCAGGGTCCTGGCTTATTCGCTTGTTTGCTTGAGGAATTCCATTGCACAGATGATGTATCCAGCCCTATAACCAATAAGAGGAAATGGCTAAGGAGGGAGGTGGATCAGTACATGAAGAGCAGACCCCCGTTGCCCAGCCTCATCACCTCTGGACACTGGTGGCAGTACTGGCCTGGTGCCATGGAAGCAGAGCCTTGCTATGATAGAGCAATTGGACCCCCAAGGCCAGTAGACCCCAGGAATAAAGACCCCAAAACAGGGCAGGGTGATCTGCTTTAAAAGTTATCTAATCTTGGAAGATAAGACTTAGGTGTGAGAGGCTGAAATGCCACCTGAGTGGCCTCCTGAATAATCCCACCCAAGTGAGAGCTCAGCAGGAGGGATCCCTATCAGATTAATGCCCTAAAAGGAGTTGGTTACATGTTAATTATAGGACTTATCCAAAAGATAGCCTCTGATTTCCTTAACTTTCTGAGCTATTATTTCAGAATTAGAAAATTAAGAAAAAGATTCTGTGCCTTATTTTTGTTTCCTCTCTACCAAGTGGTAAGATAAGGCTAAGCTTGAATTCAGATGTCATCTGGGTTATCACTTTTTGGCTAAAAGCCAGAGGGTTGATCCTGAGAGATTGTGAACTGTAAGTATGATTCAACCAGATGTTTGAACATAAGGCCAAGTAAATATAACACAAGAATAAATAAAACTGATCCTTCACCAGGCAAAAAAAGGAGAGAAGGGCCTTCCAGACAGGAGACCCAGCACACACAAAAATGCAGAAGTGGGACTCTCACGAGGGAACAGCATGACTACAGCAGAGGGGCTCAGATGAGGGAGAGAGCTGGAGAGTGGTAGGAGCCGAAGCCAGCAGGGTAGGCAGAGGTGAGACTGTGAAAGGCCCTATTGGATGTAAGCAGAAGACCAGAAGTAATCCCCAGAATCCATGCAGGTTGATGTTTATGCTCCAAACACCATCTGTCTCCCCTGCCCCCACCCAACCTGAGCCAAGCCCTTGATTTTGAGCTATTCTGGTTAATCCCAAGCAGAGGGCAACTTTATCAATCTCCATAATAATTCAAATTAAAAACAAACAATTTGCCTTTTCAGAACATGGGGTTTGCATGACCATGGGCAAGTCAGACTTCTCTGAGTTGTGGGGATATTTATACCCACCTCATAGGGTAAATAAGATAGCATTTGCCTTGTCCCTGGCTCTTGTGTAAGTAGGAGAAACCTCTGTTCCCTGACTCTGTTTCTGTAAGGGCAGATTTCAGTTATCTCAGTGGTTCTTAGACTTGTTCACTTATCTGAGTCACATGGAGGACTTGTTATACTCCAGATGCTGGACCCAGCCACGGAGATGCTGGTTCTGTAGGTCTGGAGCAAAGCCCAGTAGATATCTCTAACAACTTTCTGGGTGACCTGGATGATGCTGGTCCAGGGGACCATGTTTTGGGGAAACACTGCTCTAGAATAATGTCCTTTACTGCTCTCCTGATCTTTCCCTTGCATCTCTGCATGGAGAGAGGAGAGATTTAACCTATGTTTGGAAGGAGGAGGCAGAAAGACAGGGTAGAGCCCTATCTGCTCTCTGCCTTTGGATCCACCTGTCCTTGGCCTGAGGTGCTTGTTCTATAGGCACCTTTAATTCTGAGGTGAAGTACGAGGATGCCTGTGTGAACACAAAACAGAGCCACAGCCTCATCTAGA
The DNA here is from genome assembly GCF_964194105.1 of Spermophilus citellus. NCBI lineage: Eukaryota > Metazoa > Chordata > Mammalia > Rodentia > Sciuridae > Spermophilus > Spermophilus citellus. The sequence goes on from NC_138187.1 coordinate 32,712,047, forward strand.
ATTATAGCATAAAATGGGCATTTGAATTTTATATTTTTGTTTCCTGTATCTTTTTCCTCAATTGTTTTTGAATTAAAGGGAGTAGGAAAGGGCTATTTTAAGTTGTCCTCTTGAAATCCCACCTGAACTCAGTGCTCAAGGAATGGTAGCTGCAACAAGGGTGATTATTTTCTTAATGTTAGAAACTGAAATTCAGCCAGTCTCGATGGAATCCCCATGAAGAATGCTATGGTGGGGGATGTGAAAGAAGTTTGCTCATTGTCCCTGTGCTTACCAATATCCCTGTGGCTCTCCAGTGAAAAAAAAGCATGTTGTGGGCTGGGAGTGTAGCTCAGGGGTATAGTGCTTGCCTAGCATGTTCAAGACCCTGGATTCTATCCTTAGCATGTCAAAGAAAAAGAAAAAAATCAAGTGTGTTGGCTGGACATGGTGACGCATGCCTGTAATCCTAGTGGCTTGGGAGGCTGAGGCAGGAGGATCACGAGTTCAAAGTCAGCCTCAGCAATGGCAAGGCGCTAAGCAACTCAGTGAGACCCTGTCTCTAAATAAAATGCAAAATAGTGCTGGGAAAGTGGCTCAGTGGTCGAGTCCCCCTGAATTCAATCCCCAGTAAACTCCCCACCCCTAAAAAAAAGAAGCAAATGTGTCCTGAGCACCTGTGTTCCAGGTCTAGGGTCAGTGGCTCACATGCAGAAGCTGCCTTCTACTCAGACAGCACCTTCCACTACCAGCACCTGTGACGCAGGTGGACAGCACCCACTGGAAGGGTGTGAGAATCCAGAGGAGTGTTGCCACTGAGGCTTGGGGAAGCATAGGAGATTAGGACCCAAGAGACTGCAAGCCTTAAAGCATAGGTAGCACCACTAGGTGGCACTCTGGTCACTACCAGGAGCAAAGCAGGTGCTGCGGAGGTGAGATTGGAAACTCGGCAGTGAGAATGGCGTTCACACCTACCGGCTGTGGTCTTGGATTTGGAGGACCTCACTCCTCAGAAAGGGTTTTGGAGGAACCTGTCTTGGACACTTGGATGATCTCCACGGAGGTGATGCCCTTGCCGGCCACGCGGTGTCTGGTACGCAGCTTGTTGAGGGCAGTCTCCGCCATGCCAGCCCGCTCCTCTGCGTCATCCAGCTCGTGCACTGTCTTTCTGTACCGCGCCAAGGTCTGATTGGCCTGCTCCTCCTGTGACAAGAGCACGGTGTGTAAACTTGGCCTGTCCTGGTTGAGTGTGCATTTTTATCAGTTCTGCAGGCATGTCCAGGGGTCCAGTCATTACAGCAGACCTAGGTGGGGGCCATCCTTCACCTTGCCAGGGACACCATTCGCAACACTTTTAGTTGATTATTTTTGCTTTGTCATCCATATTTTAAATGAAATGTGCTTCTGTGGCTGCTCTGTAATTGGTGGTTTTAGGCATCACCTGTGTCCCACCATGGAAGGTTAGCCCTTTTCCCACCCAATCACACATCTCCTTTCTCCTGGTCTTCTCACAGAGTTGTAGTAATTTTGGAAATTACATGGTTACAACCATGGTTTGGGTCCCCATCCCCATCCCCTTCTCCAGGGTTAGAACCTGATTTGCTGTCAGTCTGGCTTTTATTGAGCCTTTCGGAAAGAGCATTGGGTGCACATTTAGCTGATGGACTTAGTGTGGTGGCTCCAGACCCTAAAGCAAATGACATCAGAGTCGCCCTGTCCTGGAAGGGGAAGTGTGGGATGTGAGGTGTAGGGCTGAGACTTGAAACTGCTATTTGCTAACCAGTTGACTTTCACTAACATTAAAATCAGTATTCTACTCTAGATCTGTTTCCTTGCCTATAAAATGGACTAAGAATCTTAATTTTCCTGTCTCAGCATCAGGAGGATCAAATGAGAGAAGGTCCTTGCTACGGTCCGACCAGGAGATAAAGAAAAGCCCTGCCAGAGCCACCGGAGTCAGTGGAAGCAGGACAGAGGCAGCCCAGACCCTCTCCAGATGGCACCTGCAGTTAATGGAAGTATTTGTGGGGGTTATTTTTTGCTTTTTAAGTGTTCTTATCTTCAGCGTGCTGTATCTGGTCCCCTTCCCACACAATACTGACAAGGTGCCAAGGACACAAGCCTTATGAAAGTCATCTTTGAATGAATACTTGATCCTTTCCCAATGGTTGGTTCTAATGGAGGCAGATGATGACCTGGGCTGGGGAGTAAGCGTGAGGGCTGGAAGGGTGGGGGAGCCTGCCGAGCACTCACCGCCTCCTCTATCTGCCGCTTGTAGACCTTCAGCTTGTTCTGCAGCTTCTCCACCAGCTCCTGCATGCGCTGGTTGGTCTTGTGATCCTCCTCCGTCTGGAAGACCAGCTCTTTGAGGCGACGTTCATTCTTGCGCAGCGTCTTGACTGTCTCCACATGTCGTTTCTGCTCGCCGTCCAGCTCCGTCTCTAATTCCTTGATCTGAGGGAGGAAGAGAGCAGTGTGGTTGAGGGAACACAGGTTTTTGAACTTCAGAGCTCAGAGACATTAGATAGGCTTATCATGGCTACAGTGTCCACCTCTTGACCAGAGGTGAGTGAATGAGGCCTGAATGGGAAAGCGAGGTGGGCTTTGCCTTTCATGGGCCATGCTATGGGTCACCAGTCACTGTCTCCCAGGGTCTCAAGTTTCCTCATCTGGGAAGTGGAAGAGTCAGGAAGTTGTTCAGGTCAACAAAACCTTCTGGGCCTTTCCAGTTCTGATGTTTCACAGGGTAAAGATGAAGGCCTTAGAAAACCAAGCGAGTACTTAGAGGGAGGAATAATGTTGGACACAGATGCAGAGGAAGAATAGGAGGAACTGCTCTGGTCCAGGGCCAAGTGCATTCTGGGAAGAAACATGATGGGGCAGAGGATAGGAGAACTTTGAATAAATAAATTAGAACTGTTGTCTATGCTTAATTTTAGTTCCTAGCACTTGTATAATCCAACATCTCATCAAACACGCAGGTTTGTTTGTTTGTTTGTTTGTTTTTTGGCAATAGACATGCTGACCTGCAGGGACAGAGGGCCCAGCATTGCCCTTACCCTGGCTTCCAGTTTCATGATGGTACGTTTCCCTCCCTTCAGAGCCAGCTGCTCAGCCTCCTCCATCTTGGCCTGCAGGTCTTTGATGGTGACCTCGTAATTCTTCTTGATTTTCTCCAGGTGCATGCAGTGGTCCTGCTCTTGCCGGAGTTCTTCTGCCATGCGGGCAGCCTGCAGGCAGAAAGGAAAAGAGCATGAGTAAGAGCTGGGGGCCACCCAGGCTTTTTTTTTTTCTCCTTTCTCTCTCAGTGACTGGGGATGGAGCCCAGGGGTGCTTTACCACTGAGCTGCATCCCCAGTCCTCTCTTGGTTTTTTAAAATTTTGAGTCAGGATCTAAGTGGCTGAGGCTGGCTTCCAACTTGCAATCATCCTGCCTCTGCCTTTTGAGTTGCTGGGATTATAGGCATGTGCCACTGTGCCCAGCTGCCACTCAGGGTCTTAAGTGCCTTTGAGAGATGAGGGAACTTGTCTGCTGGTTTCTGGGAACCAAGTGGTATACAACAGGCTCTTTGCTGATGTGTTGATGGGTTTGGGGGAGAGGTGTCCCCATGTTTCCATGTGCCCCTGAGTGAAAAGAGGGAGTCAGGCTCATACATGCATGGCCAGGCTTCCTCCCTCCTGCTAGCTGGGAGCATTCAAGCAAAACCCTTTGCTGTCACCCTGGAAGGGGGTATAGCATTTAGAGCTGGAAGACCTAGGACTGAGTCCAGTCCCTGTGTGGCCTTCAGCAAGTTGCATATCTGCTCTCAGCCCCCTTGTTCTTGCATTAATTCCACCAGTTTTCATGGAGACCTACACAGTGACTAACAATGTTCTTGAACTCTAGAAATTTCCATCAAGTGGGAGGAACCTGACACTAAAGATCTGTATTCCTTCATCTTCAACATGGAAATAAACAGAAACTATCACTTAAGGTTGGTGTGAGTACCCAAAGGGATGTTGGGGTAAAAATACTTGGTGGTACATACTGCCAGTATCCACCTCTGAGACCTTTTGCCTTGAGTCTGGTTTGCCTCCAGCCCACTTGCCAAGAAGCCTGCCCAGATGAGCCTACTTCAGTGATTCCTTTGATGGAGTCTTCTGGACTCACACTGTAACCTTTCACAAGATCTTGAGTAGTTTGTAATTCCACCCTACTCTCCTGTGTTTGATTTTTTAGAAAAGCCCTGGGCTCCTCCAGAGCAGGGCCCTGTCCCCACTGCAAGACTCCATGAATAAATAATAAATCTACTCTGGTCCTTCCATTGCAGTGTGGCCTAGTCCTCAGCAGGTGCCAGGCCCTGGGCACCACTAGCTGCTAGCAACACCAGCACTTACGTCTGTCATGGCTTTCTTGGCCCTCTCGTCGGCAGAGCGGAACTCGCTGATGAGCTCCTCATGCTCGTTGGAGATGCGCTGGACGTCTGACTCCAGCTTGCGCTTGACCACGAGGAGGCTTTGGTTCTGGAGGAGGAAACAGAGTCACTGCCATGAAACAGGGGTCTGCATAGCCCTTCCTGCGTTCAGGAAAGAGAATGGCCCTCTCCCAGAAGTACTGGCCAGAATCCCTAGCAGGAAATGGTCCTGGGCTCTCTGCATGAATGAGGGTCTCCCTTCAATTTTTCTCTGGGTTTTGAAACAGAATTTGTATCAAATGCACTTCTACCTGTTTGGATAAATCCCTTAGATCTATGAATCTTCTCATCCCTAAAATGACATTGTAACCCTCATATGTCTCACACAGATTTATTCTTTTGGTAATTCACAAGAGATGATGTAAATAAGGAATTAGCTGTTCTGAGAAAGGAGTGCACTGTGAGCAGAAGCAGTATAAGTGTTGTCACTGGCAGCAGATGGGGTTCCTAGATGCTGACTATGGGCCATCATTTCTCATTTTAAAAATGAATGTCATAGGGTTGGGGTTGTGGCTCAGCGGAAGAACACTCGCCTAGCACGTGCGAGGTCCTGGGTTTGATCCTCAGCACCATATAAAAAAATAAATAAATAAAATAAAGGTATTGTGTCCAACTACAATGAAAAAATAAATATTAAAAAAATGAATGTCAGGGGAAATAGCTCAGTGGTAGAGCACTTGCCTAGCATATGTGAGGCTCTGGGTTCAATCCCCAACACCACAAAGAAAGTAAGACTACAGAATATTCTAGGTCCTTTCCACTTCAAAGTTCAATTATGTTGAGGATTTTTTTTGCTACAACTTTTTTTAAAAGCTCAGCAAATGAATTCTGAGGATTCGCCAAGTGGGGACACTGCCTGCCTTTGAGTTTTGCAGGAGCCCCTGTGGTTTGCACCCATCCTGGTCTCACCCCAGCACCCACCTTTCCCCATGCTCAAGTGGGTGAGTCCGAGAGGCACCAACCCAGGAGACGCTGTCCTACCTGGATGTTGACCTCGTTGTGCCGCTCGGTGATCTCCACCACCTCCTGCTCCAGCAGCTTGCGAGAGCGCTCACTGCCCTCCAGGCTCGAGCGCACCTCCTCCAGCTCTGTTTGCAGCAGGCTCAGGCGCCGCTCCTGCAGGTTGTACTGTTCCCGCAGCTCCTCATGTTGCCGGGCATCCTCATCCATCTGGACCTGAAGGTCCTGGAGGGCAAAAGGACCCAGCCTGAGCCTTCTCTGGCTCTGGTATGAGCTGGAGCTGGACCACAAGGGCACCATGACATTTGTGGACCAGGTTAGGCAGAAAGCTGGGACAAGGACTGAAGGTGAGGCCACAGGGAGAGAGTGAGATATAGATATCTTAGTTCACAGTGTGGTCCAGGGGATTTATCCATCAAAAGGACAATGTAAGGTCGGGGCATTCCTAATGGCAGAGCACCTGGTGTTCCCCGGAAAGCCCTCCCAAGGCAGCCTTCCCTGAAAAATTATGGTCTGACTGGCTAATTTTGGCTCCCTTCCTCTGCCCTCTTCTTTCTCCAAGGCACTTATTGTCATTTTTAAATGCTACAGTTTTATTTATTTATTGCTTAATATCTATCTGCAGGGATGATTTCTTTCTTGTCTACTCTTCTATCACTCATACCTAAAATAGTGCCTGGATGGGCAGGTACCAAATAACAAGTGCTGGATGCATAGATCCAGCTCTGTATGCTTTAACCACCAGCTTCCATGATGGAGGGTAATAAAAGGGCCTTCGGCTCTATTTGTGTTTCTTTCCTAAGGTGAGTGGTGGGCATTTGGGTGTTCATTATTCCTTATTTTTTCTATGGCTGAAATAGTTTATAAAGTCAAAATGATTTTTAAAATCCAGACAGTCCCAACTTCATGTTCCCTCCTTTCTTCCCACTTTCCAGTTGTCCAGAATATGAATTTTGGTGGTGAAGGCCTCCTGTTGGAGAGACAGTTCCCAAGTCTCCTGCTCCCTAGATTGCCAGCCATCTGCATGCTCACTCTCATGCATTTATCCTTGCTGAAGACACATGAAGCTAGCTCCCTGTAAGCCTTCAATCTTGACCAATGATGCTTGCTTTGGGATTAGTCCCTCATCGTTCAGATTGCTTACCTTGATTTGCTGTTGCAGTCTTTTCAGTGTCTTTACAAGTTCACTGTTGTTCTTGTTAGCATGGTCTAGCTGGATTTCCATCTCATTCAGGTCTGTTTCCATCTTCTTCTTGAGCCTAAGTGCCTCTGCCCGGCCCTTAGCCTCTGCCTCCAGGCTGGCCTGCAAGGACTCGATGGCCCGTTGGTGGTTCTTCCTGTAAGTAGAAGCAGAGAAGAAGACCTTGGCATACTGTGCCCACTGATCAGTCTGTGCCAAACCTCCCTGGATAAACTGTCTCTGAACATAAGGATGGATATGTCCACCATGTTGTGAGATTAAACAAAACCTTAACACATTTAAATGGGGGAGTACAGTGCTTTGGGGAAAGGAAGGGAGGGTCATATTTTCTAACATTTACCATGTGTCTTGTGTGATCTCAATTCATTTACCATGCAAACTAGACCTTCAGGGAAACCCAGGCTCCAAGATACTAAAAGTATGTTAAAGTCCACCCATTTCCCCCTCAATAGAATCATGATTCAAATCCAGAGGCTAAAGTCCTTGGTTTTTCCATTAGAAGATGTGGGCTTTGGCCACACAGTCAGGTTTGCATCTTTCTTTACAAACAATAGTCATGGGGCAAGGAAGTGGCTCAGTAGTTGTACACTAACCCAGCATGTGTAAGGCCCTGAGTTCAATCCCCAGTATCACACCCACACACGCACACCAAAACTATTAATTGGTGGTATTTAATGTGTATAACCAATAAACATTTAAAAAAAAATTTTTTTTAGTTATCGGTGGACACAACATCTTTTGTTTGTATGTGGTGCTGAGGATCGAACCTGGGCCGCACGCATGCCAGGGGAGCGCGCTACCACTTGAGCCACATCCCCAGTCCAATAAATATTTTTATTGTAATCAACTCAAATATTTCTATAAAACCTTCATATAAGTCTCATTAATCTCCTTTTATAGGAGGAGATCAGAGGAAGTAATTGAGGTGTTCAATAAATACATGTTGAATCACAGAAAGTAAGTGGTTAGAATGTAAAGATTCTGTCACCTCCCTTTTTAGATCCCCAACCTGTGGGCTTTCAGTTTCCAGATATGGAACACAATATCAAGACATTTGCAAGAGTGAATAAAATAGTGAGTTAAAAAAAATAAATACAGAAAAAACTACAAAATATTGTTGAAAAATTAAATAATTGGAAAGATATATATGTTCATGGATCAAAAGACTTACTATTGTTAGGAGGCAATAAAATTATAGGGTTCATACTTTCTAATTTCAAAGCTTATTACAAAATAATAATAAGACAGTACAGTCCTGTTATAAGGATAAACATATACACAAGTGGAATAGAATTTAAAATCTAGAAATAAACTCATACTTATGGTCAATTCTTTTTCAAGAAGGATTCCAGGACCATTCAATGGTGAGAGAAGTCTTTTAAAAAAATTGTGGTGGCATAACTGGACATCCACATGTAAGGAATGAAGTTGGATCCCTACCTCAAACCATATTAAAAAATGAATTCAAGATGGATCAAAGACTTAATTATAAGACCTAAAACTAAAAGACTCTTTAGAAGAAGATATAAGCATAAATCTTTGTGACTGAATTAGGCAATGGGTCTTTAAATATAACCCTTAAAGCCCAAGTGACCAAAGAAAAAAATAGATTACTTGGGCTTTTTCAAAAGTATAAAAACTTCAAAAAAATCACTTTCAAGAAAGTGAAAAGATAAGTTGGACATGGTGGTACACACCTATAATCCCAGTGACCTGAGAGATGAAGGCAGGAAGATCACAAATTCAAGAACAGCTGGAAACTTAGTGAGACCTTATCTCAAGAAAAAAAAATTTTTTTGAAAGGATGGGGGATGTACCTCAACGGTAAAGTGCCTCTGAGATCAATACCCAGTAACAGGAAAAAAAAAAGTGAAAAGATAACCCATGGAATGTAAGAAAATATTTGTAAATACATATTTGATAGAGTCTAGTATCCCAAAGACACAAAGAACTCTTTCCTTTTTCTTTTTTCTTTTTGGCAGTGCTGGGGATTGAACCCATAGCCTTGTGCATGCTAGGCAAGTACTCTACCAACTGAGCTATATACCCATCCCTGATACAAACAACTCTTAAAACTCAACAATAAAAGCACAAATAACCCAGTTTTTATTTTATTTATTTATTTTTAAATGTTTGGTTCTGAGAATTGAAGCCAGTGGTACTTTGCCACTGAGCTACATTCCAAGCCCTTTAAAAACTTTTTTTTTTTTTTTTTAATTTTAAGACAGGGTCTTTAAGACAGACCTTGAACTTTGAATCCTCCTGCCTCAGCCTCCCAAGTTGCTAGCATTATGGGTATTAACCACTGTGCCTGACTCAAATAATCCAATTTTCAAAATGGGAAAAAAATTAGACATTTATCCCCCAAAAGTTATATAAATGGCTAGTAAGCACACAACAGATATGCAGCATTATTAGCCAATGTAGCTAAGCCAGTTTGTTCTTAAAGTGTTTGTAAACCAGACAGGGCCACCAGTGTAGGGTACCACCATTACTCCCATTTAACAAATGTGGAAACTGAGGTTCACCTAAACTGACCAAGGTCACATTAATAGATGGCAGAGACCCAGATTTTCAGACTTCACTCAGCACCCTGCTTAAAGTCAGCTTCCCACCCAATCAGATCCCATACCTTGTAGCTTCAAATTCCTCTTCTTTCTCATGGATTCGCCGGTCTATGTCAGCTTTAACCTGAGCCAGTTCCAGCTGAATCCGAATCACTTTGCTCTCTTCAACCTACCAGGAATATAACCATCAGTCTTCCTGGCCAAGAAGGTGTGCAGTCCCTGGCCAAGGGTCCAGCCCCAAGTGATACCACATGGTTACCTCCAGGGAAGACTCAGCTTCTTCCAGGGCCACCTGAAGTTCTTCCTTCTCAATCTCCAGTTTTTTCTTCAACTTCTGTAACTCATGCACACTCCGCCCTCCTTCACCCAGCTGATCAATGAGCTCCTTTATCTCCTCTGAGAAAGGAATATTCATGTGAATGAGGTAAACGAAGATCATTAGAATCCAGGGTCCTGGCATCACGCAGGTGAGAAGCAGATAATCCTAGCATCTTGGAATCAAAGAAAGAGCAATTTTCTTCACATCACAGACTCATGGAATATCAGGATTTGGACACTGTAGAACACTAGATTCAAGCTCTTCGTTTTACAGATGAGGAGCCAAGGCCCAGGGGACTCCCCCTGCCAAGGCCTATTAGTCCTACACACTAAGTCTTCCTTTCTCAGAGTCCTACCTGGTGCTCAAAACCAACTTACAAAAAACCCACTGGGGAGTACTAGAGCCTTTCCCATCTCCTTCCCCAGTTGGAGACCCCTCAGTCGCCTACCCAGAGGAACTCCTGGGAACACACTGCACCTTGGGACAGGTAAAAATCTAGGCCTATGACCAAAGATGTTCAAGAAATACAACTGTCTTGACTCATCCACAACCCAACTTCTAGATGATGTCTCCTGGAGTACAGAGAAAGCTCTCTTAATCCAAGGTTGGGGTTCTACATTCCAGGTGGCTTTTGGAGAGGATGTCATCTAAATCTCAGTTGTTGCAGTCCACCTGTGCTGGCATTAATGACAAGTCCGTGGCTCACATAGCCCCATCTTGTATCTCTGGACCCCATGGCTGTTCCCTGAACATCACTGCACTGCCATGTGACCGTGAGGAGCTGTGTGCTGCGTCACAACCTCTCGGCCCCAGCAGGCTGCTCAGCCATTCTCTTTCCTGGCTGCCACCAGACTGGGGCTACTTCTCAAGATTTGGTCGCACATGGGCTTCACCTGCCAATGAGGTACATATTCCTCTGCTCTTAACCCCCAGGTTACCAGGGAGCTTCCTCATCTGTATGTGAGTAAGGGGGGCCTGGACCTATTGGCTGAACCAGTGCTTGACCATCACTCCACTCCTATTGATTTTTGCTCTCCTAGCCCAGGCTGCCTTTATTTGGTTCAGCTCCCTAATCCTTACCTCATGTATTTATGATCAAGTCCTTTACTTTTGAGGTTAAGACAATGGAGCCCTTCCAGCTCAAATACATGATTCTCAAGATTGTCTTCTCTAAGCAGATAGATCTCCTGAGAGGGACTCATAGCACCTTGGGCAGGTTTGGGGACCATTGACATCATCTGCCTTTGCCCTCCATTGTAGTGACCCTATATCAGCATGCAATTTGGATACAACTCAAGGAAGAAAGCAGATTGGGAAACCCAAAATTAATCAAGAAATCCTGCAATGACTAAGATTTGTTTTTTGTTGTTCCCTAGAACGAGGGGCCTAAAAGCAGTTCTTTAATATAAAGAGTGACATCTCTTGCACAATTGGGTTTGTTAGAAATATGTGCCTATGACAAACATACACATACACACACACACAAATAATGACTCAGTCAAATCTTTATATGTCAAAATGATTTGCAAAAGACAGCCAACATTTTAAAAGCAATATCTAATGGAATGGAATTCTAGCCTGAGGGTCCTATATTTCATAAATGTATATGAGGCTGGGGTTGTAGTTCAGTGGTAGAGTATTTGCCTAGCATATGCAAGACCTTGGGTTTGACTCCCAGCACATGTTCTCTCTCTCTCTCTCTCTCTCTCTCTCTCTCTCTCTCTCTCTCTCACACACACACACACACACACACACACGTATGTATGTTTACATATGATACATGTAAGGGCTCAAAACATAAAATCTTTTGAGCTCTTATTTGTGTCAGCTGCTCTTTGGAGTTAAGAATTCATACATTTATTTTATTCTATTGTGACAACCTCACAATGAAGTAGTATTATTTCTTTATTTTATTAATGAGGAAACCAAAGCACAGAAAGCTTACGTGATTCTCCTAAAGTTACATTCTCAAGTGCCTCTAGAAAGTATTTGCTAGCCAATCAACAAACACTTATTAGGCACCTACAATGTGCCAGACCTGTGTTCAAGCCGGTGATGTATATAGGAGGAAGGGGCTCTGGCTGTCCCCATCCCTGCAGGCCCATCCGCTCTGCCCACCCTCAGACTTACCCTGCAGGGTCTTATTCTCTTTCTTCACTGACTCAAGGTGCTCCAGGGACTCCTCATAGGCGGTCTTGATCTTGAAGCTCTCTGTCATGTACATGCGGCACTCCTTCTGTGAGCTGTCCACCTCCACCTGCAGCTCCTCACACTTTTGCTGCCACTCGGCCAGCATCTTGTCAAACACTCGCTGCTTCTTGTCCAGGGCAGCTGCTGCAGCATTGGCCTGGGGCAAGGTGGAGATGGTTTAGGACCTTTCTCTGGAGCCTCTCATGTGGATGTGAGCTTCCTAATAGCCACTGGAAATGGCCACATTTTCTGAACCAATTGCACGTGGTCCAGCTGGCATGCTTCAAGGTCCTTTTTAGATCAAGATCAGGGAGGTGTGTGCTAATGGAAATCTAATTTAATTCAGCTCAAGACAGCAGATCAGCATGAACCAAGAATGCAAAATGAAATAGTTAGCTACACAAGGTGTGCAGGATATGGTTTGCATAAGAAGGAAGAAGAAAGGGGTATTATGTAATCTTGGGGACAAATCTGACCTTTCTCTTGGACCTATCTATCTAATACAGTCAGTCCTCCTTATCTTTGGGTTCTGTGTCTGCAGATTCAACCTATCATGAATCAAAAATATTTGAAAAAAAATTGCACCTGTACTAGACACTTTTTTTGTCATTATTCCCTAAAACAATATAACAACTGTTTACATAGCATTTGCATTGCATCTGTTATGATAAGTAATCTAGAGAGGATGTGCAAATGCTATGTCATTTTAAGTAAGGTATTTGAGTATCCACAGATTTGGGTATCCTCTGAGGTCCTGGAACCAAGCCCCTGCAGATACCGAGGGAAAATGCTGTGGCTTATTGAGTGTTAGGACCTCAGGTCTCAGTTTATAAACAGGTACTCCAACAGGAGCTGTGTCCAGTGCACTACTGAAGACAGGATCTGTGTTCCACCCTCTTGGGCCATGAGTTTCTTCCCGATACCCCCAGACATGTGGCAGTCTTGCCCCAATACTGCTATGGGCCACCTGCCCAGTAAACATGCAGCCTTTGAGCATTTGACCCGCTAACCTTCTCCAAATCGATGGTGAGGTCCTCGACTTCTGCCTGGAGTCTCTGTTTATTTTTCTCAAGGGAGGCAGCCCGGGCCTGGGCAGCTTCAGCTGCCTCTTCTGCTTCCTGGAGCCTGGCAGCCAGCTTTCTCCTGTGGATGAGGGACAGAGGTGCCATCAAGGAAACCTAGGAGCCCACAGGCATGACCTCACATTGTTGGGGGCAGGGTTGTATGGCACTGAGTTCTGGTGCCAATGTGGGAAGAGATACAGATGCCGAGGAGTGTTTAGAGGAGAGCGGTCACTGTCCATTCACTTCTTCATTCAACAGATATTTTTTTTGTCCCTATTTTGTTCTGAGAATATGCAATCCAGACCAAGATCCCTGCCCTCATGAAACTTTTGCAATGTTATATCACACATAGAACTTGAGTGCTATAGAGAGGAATAAAGCAGGAAAGGGGACAGATAGAAGGTGAGGGGTGACTACGATTTTTAAATGAGATGTCAGGAGAGGCTCTTTGGGAAGAGGATAGAGGAGCAAAGACCTCAAGAAAGGGAGCTGGGACCCTGGGAGTTCCTGGGGAGAGGGTTTCAGGCAGAGATGGATGCTTAGGTATTGAGATTTGGTTTAGCCCAGGCTGTTAAGCATGGTATCCACTTCTCTACTTAGTAAATAAGGAAGAAAATTCAAAGGAATTGAGGACATTTGCTATCAAGCTGGTGAGCCCGCAGAGGGGAAACCTTTGCCATTGAGTGTCCTTCCGACATCAGCCCAGCCCACTGCATGGGAGCGTGCATTTAGCAAGGCCCGAGATGCTTGAGCACCTTGAGTCCTGCCTGAAACTAGAGCCCTGGTTCCTGAAGCCCCTGCAGGCAACCTGGATGCATCAAAGCAGAGAACACAGGTAGATAGTCCTGATTACAGGTTAACCCTGAGGACTGGCAGTGCATGCAGCAGATAGCCCACTGAGAGCATAGACGGGCTCCTTTGTCTAGACACTGTCCTCCCTTTCCAGGAGCCCATGGACTTCCTTCTCCTGGGCTTGGCACTGTCCTCAGCAGTGACAGGACACGAGCCACCACACCCACCCTCCTGGCTCTCCCATCCCAGGCTGATGCTCACTTGGTCTCCTCCAGCTCCTCAGTCCTCTGGATGGCATCAGTCTCATATTTGGTCCTCCAGGTGGTCACCTCAGTGTTGAGTTTGGACACGAGGCGCTGCAGCTCCGACTTGCCTCCCTGCTCTTCCTCCAGCTGCTCCTTCAGCAGGTCCAGGTCATGCTTAGTGTTGGCCAGACTCACTACGGCTGTGCTGCGAGACTGTGGGGATGATGCGGGGATGAGCCTATCACTGCCCCTGGGGGGCCAGTGTAGGCTCGAGGGCCGTCACTTAGCTCTACGTAATATTGCATTCACAGTGACTGCAGAGAGAGGGCGGGAAAGACACATGATCCCACAGCAAAAGCCACCAGGGCTTTATTTTCCTTCTTCTAATTATTGTCCCCGAGGATATGTAATCTCATTTAGTTGTACACATCACATATTATAGTTTTGTAGTTAAATTTTTCACTTGCTATTGTGTAAAATGTTCTTTGTGTTCCTTCTGCATCTTCATAACCTATAACTTTCTTTAAGGAAGTAGTTCTGTCACTACTAACCAAACCCCTCAACAAACCTTTGACTCTTCATCCAGCTGTCTCTTATAATCATCCACTTGGGACGTCAGAGATGTTTTTATCCGTAGGATTTGATTGAGTCGGCTCTGCGATTCTTCATATTCTCTGCTCAGTTCACTATTTTCCGCTGGGTGAGAAAGGAATGGGAGAAATAATGGATGAAAAACTGGTAAACTTGTTCCTCAACCAGATCTGAAGTCTCCTAAGGCATTGCTGCTCAAGTGCCCAACAAACATGGCAGCTTGGCCAACTGAACCAGAATGGGGAGCACAGAGAAGCACCATGCCAGTTGCCCAGGGTGAGTCCAGGAGGGCAGAAAGGCCCAGGGGTTGCCAATATCTAAGGGACTAGTCCCCAGGTCTGTCTGATAGGAGATACAGCAAAGGAATTTGGTGAAAACAGCAAAACAGAGTATTTAGTTTTTACCATGTACTCATCACTGTCCTATAACCTACTCTCCCATCATTTGTGGAATGACTACGGAGTCAGAGACCAAGAAGTTCATGAGATAAAGAGAAGTATTTCGGGAGGGGGGATAGTAGGGGATAGGAGAGGTAGCAGAATACAACAGTCACTAATATACCATTATGTAATAATGTGAGTATGTAACAGTTGTGATTCTGCAATCTGTATTTAGGGTAAAAATGGGAGTTCAAAACCCAATTGAGTCTAATGTATGAAAGATGATATATCATGAGCTCTGTAATGTTTTGAACAATCAATAAAAAAATAAAAAAAAATAAAGAGAAGTATTTCTAGTTCTATTCTGTAACTCACTTCATCTCACTTTTCTTATTAATCAAATGGAAGTATTTATTTTGAAAAGTATCCAGGCTGGATATGGTGATGCACACTTGGAATCTCAGTGAGTTGAGAGGCTGAGGCAGGAGGATCATAAGTGTAAGGCCAACCTGGGCAACTTAGGGACACCCTGTCTCAAAATTCAATAAAAAAGGGCTGGTGATGTAGATCAGTGGTTGAGTGCTTGCCTAGCATGTGTGAGGCCCTGGATTCAATCCCCAGGACTATATAAAAAATGTTCAGAATACGGGAAATAAGGTCAAAGAAGATCTTCAAGTTCTTTTGATGTCCCACTGGAGCACAATTTAACAAGCTCACTGAGGGGAACTTAGTGTTTTGTCCGGGCAGTACTGGGGATTGAACTCAGGGTCTCATACATGCTAGGAAAATGTTCTCCCATATTCCCAGCCCTCCTTTTTTTTGTTTTGACTTTGAGACAAGGTCTTGTGAAGTTGCCTGGGTTGGCCTCAAACTTGCTATCCTTCTGCATCAGCCTCCTGACTCACTGGGATTACAGGCATGCACCCCCACACCCGGCCCCAGCTCTTTAAAAAATTTTATTTTGAGACAGGGGTTTGCTGAGTTGCCCAGGCTGGCCTTGAACTTGCAATCCTCCTAGCTGAGATTACAGGTGTATGCCATGGTATTGGGCAGAAAGATTTAGTTCTTTAAGGAAATTCACCTTCATTTGACTTACTGTTTAACCACGATTAGAATGCAGCCTCTGCAAAGTTAGATGTTAATTTGTATATTGATAAACTGAAAATCATTTTTGTCATAGAGATGCAAAGGATTTCTTCTGATAGAGAAGAAAACAAAACTAAACAATCCCAGAGGCCTACAGTATTATTATCCTATAGGACAGTAACCTTTTTACATCTAATTTAGCAAATTTATTTTAGCATCTCTTTCTCAGTTGATGACATAAATCTCTGCTCTTCAAAGTGGCATTTTTCTGATTGTTTCAATAATGAGTTAAATAAATCCTTGACACGTGTTCACTTTATACTAGTATGTGGACCCTGTTTTAAGTGTTTGAGAATTGTATTTCATCAATATTAATGTTCCTCTTGCTGCTGTCACTGGGTAAGTGAAAGAGCAGATAGGAAAAGGCTTTAAATAGTGTCCCCTGGTTTACATTGTAAAGACGTTACTTGGAATACTCAGCAGGTAGGAACGAAATCTCCTGTCTCATCATACACAAGGAGATTGGATATGAATTTTCCAAAGCCAAGAAGGCTCTGGGGAGAGGACCGGGCATTTTTCTTTCTGTCCCCTTGAGGATTCCAATTTCTTTCCATGCACAGCTCCTTTGGGAGCTGCAGGGAAAAGCACGCTCACCTTGGAGGCGGGTCCTAATGGCATTGATTTCTGCCTGGTTCCTCTCTAGCTCGGCCACCTTGGCGTTGGCTTCTGATAAGCTGTCTTCCAGCTTTCGGACATGGGCTTCAGCGTTCAGCTGCTCGGAAACAATGAACTCAGTGGAGAAGAGTCCCCTGCTTCCCCCTGGACTTTTGCCCTCTGTCATGTTTCTCCTGCATGGCCTCCCAGGCCACCTGCCTGATACTCAAAGAATGTCCTGTTTCTATCAAATGGGGATAGAAAATTGCCATTTTCTACCAACCTAACCCCAGAGCCCTTTGGGGGGCGGGCACACAGCTGCTCCCTCCCTGGTTCATTTCCCTTTCCTAGCTCCTCTGGACTTCTGCGGACTAGAGCCAACAAGAAAGAGCAGTGGGCTGACTTAAGGGAAAACACTGGCATTAACTCCGGGTCGGTAGGTGAAACGGGTACTAGAAAGACATCTTGTGAGCGTCTGAAATTTAGAGACAGTGTAGTTGCCTGGGACAAGGTCTCCTGGGGCATCATCTTTGCTTATCTTCAGTTCCCTGTCTCTCTGGTGTCACAAGAGGGTTGCTTACATGGTAGATGCTCAATGAACACATTGAATGGCTTATTTCACTTTATTTCTTATTTTGCCTTTGAATTGTGACAATGTAAGCATTTATCTTATTACTTCTACTAGTCTCCAATTCCTTGAGAACATAGTAATACTAATGTAATAAAAATTGTACTAGTACATTTTTTTTTCTTTTCTTTTTAGTATGGTACTGGGGATTGAACTCAGGGGTACTCGGTCACTGAGCCAAATCCCCACCCTATTTTGTATTTTATTTAGAGACAGGGCCTCACTGAGTTGCTGAGTGCCTCACTTTTTGCTGAGGCTGGCTTTGAACTCTGCGATCCTCCTGCCTCAGCCTCCCGAACTGCTTGGATTACAGGCAAGCACCACAGCACCCAGCATACTAGCACATTTCTTAGTACCAGGCACTAATATAGCCCCATGAGGTAGAAATTGTTGTTATCATCCCACTTTACAACTTGGCCAAGGTTAAACGCCATCTGGGGGGCTCTGTGATCAGTGTCCCTCCACAGCATCCCCAAGTGAAGGGGTACCTCTGGGAGGGGGCCTCCCTCACCTTAGACTTCTGTATGGTCTCCACGCTGGCATTGAGGTCGTCGATCTCAGCCTTCATGACTTGCTTGTCCTTCTCCAGCTTGGCCTTGACCCTCTGCAGGCTCTCCACGTGCTCCGTCAGCTCAGCCATGGAGTCCGTGTGTTTCTTGCGCAGCGTGGAGGCTGTCGCCTCACTTTGCAAGGCCGCCTCCTCCAGCTCCCGCCTCAGCTTTAGCAGCTCAGCCTCTCGCTTGCGGTTCTGCTCAATCTGGTGTCAGAAGAGGAGGAGAACTTAGCAGAACTGTCTTGGCCACTGTCCATCTGCTTCTCAGTCCCCTGATATTCCTACACCCCACTAGAGGAAACTCCTGGTGAAAATGTCAGCCCTTAGCTTCTCCAGGGTTGCTCTGAGGATTTGTGTAGACAGTGTTGTGTGTGGACTGGGTTTCACACAAAGATAGATTCAAAACCTAACCCTAGGAGCCTCTGAATGTGCACTTATGTGGGAATAGGCTCTTTTCAGACGTATTAGTTAAGGTGTCATATTGGATCGCAGTAGGTTTTAATTCCTTTTAGGAAGCGGGAAATTTGGACCAGAGGGACATAGGGAAGGAGGCCACGAGATGACAGAGGCAGATTGTAGTGATGCATCCTCTCAGGTGCACCAAGCACAGCAGGCTGGTCTATGTGTGTGTGTGGGGGGGTGGGGGGTGGGGGTGGGGAAACAGATTATCCCCAGAGCTTCCAGAAGGAACCAGCCCTGATTTTAGGCTTCTGGTCTCCTAACTGTAAGAGAATTCATTTCTGTGGTTTTAAGCCAACCAGTTGTAATCCTTTGTCACAGCAGCCCTAGGAGACTAACAAAGACTGAACTTGACTGTTTCTCCCCTTCACCTCTGTGTAACTTCTAGAGCTTTCCCCATTCCAAGTGCAGACCATAGCCAGGGGCATCAGAATTGCCTAGGAACTCGTGGGAAATGGGAACTAGAATCTATGGAACGAGAATCTACATTTGAATGAGATTCCAGTGATCCCCGTGCCCCAGAGTTGGAGGAGCTCTGATCTTGACTAGTGTTCCTGGGTGCTGGTTATTCCTCATCTACCCAACTTCTGCGTTCATTCTCTACCCAGACCCCTCAGCATCTACCCCCCCCACCAGACAGCCCTTCCTCCCTGGGTCCAGCTTCCAAGGGTCCCATAACCCTGCTTCTTGCCATCTCTTTGGAGAAGAAAAGGGCTGCTGTTGCTAGTGTTGGGACCTCAGCACCCTATTGTTCTCTTAACCTTTCCCTACAGTGGTAGAAGTATCCCTTCATCAATGCCAGGTCAATCAAGCATCTAAGATGATTTTTGTTTCCTACCAGGTTGAAACATGGCTGGGCACAGCTAGGCACCAGTTCTGAGCATGCACCCTCCCTTACAGAGGACTTGGCCAGGCTGGTGAGGAAGTGGACTCAGAGTCTAGAACAACAGGGAGTGTGTGCTCAGTCCTCCAGTGATGGTGAAGCACAATGGTGTGTGTGGTCTCCTGGTCTGTTGACCTCAGTATAACTGTACTTTTTCGATAAATGCACTGTATTAAAAACATCTGCTCTCTGCATCCAGTCCATATCCTGCTTCCATAAATACCACCACAAGTAGATGGAACCAGGGGCTCTCATGCTTGCCCTTTGTTATTAATTAATTGGTTTCTTCTCAAGTTAGTCTAAGAAATTCAGCAAGAACTGATTTTTATCCCCTGGCTCAGAGTCCAGTGCTTTTACTCCCTGTAGGCAGGCAGGTAGGGCTGGGGTTCCTAGGCCCCCAGATATGGGTACCTGAGCAGTTGTGGCTCCACCAGCCTCCTCCAGCCTGTCGCTGAGGTCTTCAAGGTCCCGGGACAGGTCACTACGTTGTTTCTCCACCTAGGGTGAGAGTCAGTGGTGCTGCTGAGACCCACCCAGAGCTCCTCTCCCCAAGCAAAGAGTGCAATCATGTGTGAGAGCCTGGGTTCTGCTCTTGGGGGGCCCTGTACCCTGCCTGCCCTCCCACATGTTCATCCTCCCCACCCTGAGTGGGCATTAGGACCCATCCCACTTCCAGCCAGTTTGGCTGAACTTAGAGTTTAGGCACCTTTTGATCCTGGCCTCAGCCCCTTTGCAGGATTCCCACCCCAAGCCTCCATCCTTTTTGTTCTCCTTAACACATGCTTCCTCCTTCTACATCTTTGTACCTGTGAAAACAGGTGCAATTTTATTCCCTTTGCTTATACATTCCTCCTGCATCAGCCTGGTGAATCTAATCTTTGCAGTCAAATGTTTCCTGCTTCAAATGTCCCAGGCAGAATCAGCCTCTGGACCACACACAGCACCTTTGTATTTCATGTCATCCTACACGTGGCTCTATAGCACAGTGCCTGGCACGTACTAGGTGCTCAAGAGACAACTGGTCTTGATGCCTGCCCACCCAGTTGGCTTCCTGGGCATGAGTTTTTTCTCTTGGTTGGATGTGTGGTTGGCACTGGGTCCTTTGACTTGGGAAGATGTCAAAGGACTTCATTTACCTTGGCTCGCATTGCCCTCTCAGCCTCCAGCTCTTCCTCCAATTCCTCAATTCGGGCCTAGAAGACACACAGTGAGACAGATAAGGGTGGTGATGGTGTAGGGGGTGGGCGGGTTAGAAGTTAACTAATGGGAATGGGAAATAGGGACAAGAGCATATGATGGCCATTGTCCAAAGCAGAGAGAAGCAGGGCACAGGGGGCAAGTGGAAAGGCCCCAGGGCAGGAGGGAGCCTGGCATATGTAAGACCCAGGGAGGAGCTGGCATGGCTGGACAGGGTGGCAGGGAATGGTAGGTGGCAAGATCCAGGGGGATTTGACTCTGAGTGAGGTAATAGGAGTCGAATTCCAAGGATTTCATGGCAGTCTTGATCCTCAAGAAACCTCCTTAGCTGATGTGAACAGAGAGTGCAGAGAGGTGCATTTCAAACAGAGAGCTCAGACTTCTGGGTCCTGGACATACCTGGTGTTCCTTTAGCTTCCGCTGCAGTGTGGAATTCAGAGATTGCTCATCCTCATATTTAGAGTTGACAGAATTTATTTCCATATCCCTCCTGCAAGGGAAGGTTTGCTCTCCTGAGGAAAGGGTCCCAGTAAGCTATCGAGGGAATGGGACCTGGGCTGCCAGAGGAGGGCTTGGACGGCTGAAGCTACTCCTCTCTCAACTTTTGGCCTTCAGTGTCACCCAATGGAGGAGTCAGACCTCAGAATCTGCTCACTCACTCACTCACCCATTCACACATTATTATTGCCACATATGTTTATTGAGCATCTATTATACCAGATGTTGTTTGGGGCTCTAGGGACATAGTGAACAAAAGAGACAGAAATCACAGCTCTGGTGTAGCTTGCATTTGAGAGGCTCCAGAACCACAGTGATGCTTTGCCTTTTTAGGGAAAACTGTTCCTTAAGAACTTTCCATAAAGTGCTCAGATGTGTGCGTTGCATGTGAGAACCAGGATGCCTGGGATTGAGTGGATGAGGAACATGGGCAGGGCCTCGTGCACCTCCTGGGTATGCCACAGGGGAAATGTGCCAAGATACAGATTTAGCTGACATGCTCCTCTGGTGCTTTAAAGTTACTTTATCAAATGTACTTCCAAGATACAGTCTCCAAATTCTGCTCCCTAAAATCTTTCACCATCCAACTCTACATTTTCTTCCCTTTGGGTACTTACTTGGTTCAGGTTCTTGCCTGGACTATTGCAGTAGCTTCATACTTTTCTTCCTCCTTCCAGATTTTCTCCACTCCACCTGTCCTCTATGTTAACATCAGAGTGATATTGATAAAACACTCTCTCGACTCCTTGCTATCCTCAAGAGCAAGCTCACTGGTATCCATGGAAACTCCTGGGCCTGCCTACTCCTTGGTTTCCCCAGGGAAGTGGTTCTAGTCTCTTTTCCTGTTCCCAAGAGGCACTTACTGTGAGAGTTTGGGAGCTCCCTGCAGTCAGGGCAGTACCTACTCCTTTGCCTGTCCTCCATGCTGGGCCCAGAGCCTGCACGTGGCAGGTGCTTGGGACATGCATTCATATGCACGAGGCCCTTGAACAGTGCCTGGCACAGAGGAGATGAATGCCTGCGTAGGCGTACTTTTTCACCACCTCCTCGAGGTCTAGCTTGGAGCGCTCCATTTCATTGAGGTTGTCAATGGTCATCTTCAAGTCACCCTCAGCTTTCCGACGAGCCTTTTCTACCTCCGCCCGGATTTTCTTTTCCTGCTCCCAATTATCTTCCAGCTATTGAGTAAAAAAAAAAAAAAAAAAACAAAAACACAAAACAAAACAAACAAACAAACAAACAAACAAGGGAAGGTAGAAAAGGGGATTTTTAGGCTAGATTGCAAGAAGGAAGCAGTCTGGGCAGTCCCTTAGCTATAGCATCAGAAAGGCCCCCACGCCCAGGAGATGTGTCACTCTAGCCAAGGACCCTATTCCTCAGGATAGACCTGACTCTGAGGGGTAGGAATAGCCTCAGAAAGTGGGGGTGTTACCTCATGGATCTGGGTGCTCAGCTTGCTGTTGTTCTTGGTCAGGTGGTTCACCTTGTCCTCCTCAGCTTGCAGGTCGTCTAGGGTTTTCTAGAAAGAAAGATATATACCTGTGTACCAGGAAGCACAGCGAGAGCGGCTGCGCAGACCTGGTTCTAGTCATGAGTTCTGAGCCATGTTGTTTTAGGCCTTGGAGACTCGAGTTGACTTCAGTGAACAGCTACTGGGGGCTGCTCCTGGGCAGTGGGGGAGGCCAGGAAAGACAGACCTGAGCACCCATCAACCATAGGTGGCTCTCAGGGGGGTCATTGGAAGCCCTGGTTCTCCAGGGGACATTGGAAATCTATACAGTGCTTCTGCTTGTCACAATGACTGGAGTCTCCCCTGACATTTGTCTCTGGGTGATTCCAGGCCTCCTGGATATCCTATCTTCCTCTGGACAATCTGGCCTCATAAAGAACAATTCTGCAGTTCACAGGCCTGATGTCCCACCCAGGAAGTCACCTAAGTAAAATAGCCATTTATATTCATCTGAACCTAAAACCCAAGCCCACTTTACATGTAATACAACACTCTTTTTCATTTAGTCATTTTTCAAGAATGATCTGCCATGGAAGCTGAGAGAGGATTTGTTATTATTCCAAAGAATTTCCCAGGGACTGTTCCCAATTCTATAAAATCCATATAGATGACAGCCGCTGCACCATGGTGGCCAACTCCTAGCGCATCCTCCTGTGTGGCCTGCAACCATCAAAGATGCCTCCTGGTCCATCTGCCAGAGCTTTTAATATCAATAGGTGCATTACTTATTATAATTTACTTTCCCTTAATTTCTCCTTTATATCAAAGGGCATGCTATTGATTTTTTTGGAGTTATATGTTATTTATAATTTTGAGTTCAGGATAGCTAAGAGAGCTTTCCAAAATATACTTGAGCCTCAGTACTCGGATCCCCCCTTTGCCCATTCGCCTACATGCTAAAATGTAGCTGTAATTACAAATCAATACTCTTGGAGCTCTCAGGGTCATTTGTAAATAAGCACACAGTGGGGAAATTTTGAATTGCCCAATGTGCACATTCCCAGCTGTGGCTGAACAAGGTGACACCTGCCCTTGTTTCAGCTCTCATAATGTAAAGGAGTGTCATTTTTATGCTCCACTGAGTGCCATATTTTTTTTGTTTGCTTTTTGTTTAAAATGGCCCCAAGCATAGTTCTGCAGTGCTGTCTAGCTAGTGTCCTAAGCAGAAGAGGGCTTCAGAGTGCCTTGTAGAGAAAACACAGGAATTAGGTAAGCTTTGTTCAGGCCTAAGCTGCAGTATATTAGCCATGGTTTGATATTAATGTGTCAGGAATGGTATCAAAATAAGACATTTTAAAACAGAAACACATAAAACAAAAATATTAGGACCAGAGGCTCACAGCAGCTAACCCTGAATTTCCCCTAGGAGTGGTGGCTTGTATTTGCTAGTCTGATGCATGTGGTAACTTTATTGACCATAACTACCACAAATAGCAAGGATCAATTATAGTTGTTATGAAAGGGGGCGCTGGGTCTGATAGGTTGAGAATCACAGCCTATGGGAGGCAGTCCGAGAGGCAGCAGGAAGAGGAGCTCCGGGAACATGCACTGGATTCATGGTGTCAGTTAATATACGGCTCCACTGTCTACTCTGGGCATTGACTTGCTCTTTTCCCCTGTCTGCAGAAGCACTCTGTGCCCTGGTCAGCACTGGTGGCCAGTCAGCACTGGCTCTGCATTCAGGAACCTCTGTAACAGCAGCTTTGGGATGGTAAAATGGGGCTCCCCCATGACCTAAAGAACTTGTGGCCTGCCGTTGTCATGGTATATTGAAGACCCTGGGGCTGTAGAGCTCACAGGGCATTTCCATACAGCTTCAGTGACACACCTCACAGTGTTTCTGGGACCTACCTGACTCACGATAATTAATGGTTCCCCCTTTCATTCTCAAAACTCTCCTAGTTTGGATGACAAATTAAATAGTCATCCTACCTAGAATGAACCTAGGAGGCAGGCAGCAGGAGGCAACCACACCCACCTCACTGATGAGGGAATTAAGACTTAGGGAGATGCCTTGTTTTCCCCGAGGCCCCAAGCTGAGGGGCGGCAATGGCAGAATTTGAAGGTGGTCTCCAGTCTCCATATGCAAAATGTATTGGACAAACTCCACTTGCTCTGCCAAGGAGAAGGGCAGGGGGCGCCCACCTGGTGCAGCTCCTCCAGGGCCCTCTTCTCCTTCTGGAGCTTGGCAATGTTGTCTTCACGAAGGGAGAGGTCTCCTGACAGGGTGCGGGCCTTGTGATCCAGAGCCTGGAAACAGGTAGGGAGAGAGAGGGGTCCTTAAAGTGGGAAATGGCTCCGTGGGGAGGAGAAAAGGAGCTCTCCACCTGCCTGACTGCACCCTGGGGTCTTCAGGGAGTTTGGGAAATATCAACACCAGGGGCATGTCCCAGCCCACCCAAGGCTGGATGTCAGGGGTGGAGGGGAGCAGGGAAAACCAACAGTTCAGCCCTCTTCTACTCAAACATGGTCCTCAGGCATCAGCAGTGACATCATTAGAAACAAGGACCCTTCAGGCCCTGCAGTCCTGCCAACTGCACCTTACCCAGCTTGTGAACCCCACCCACCTGCAGGGCAAGATGGGGGCCTCGGGGCCAAGGGCCAGATAGATGGCATCAGGAGTCAGGGGAGCACCTGGTGGGGTGCAGAAAATGCTTGTTTGGGCAGAATATCCAACATAATGGTGGCACTGTCACCATTATGAGAAGAGCTCTCTGTCCCTCACTCAGCTTCTCTGTCCTGAAGAACTTTCTACAATGATGGGAGTGTTCTCTGTGCTTTCCAATATGGAAGCACTTAACTGTGTGGCTGTTGAGCATTTGGAAGGTGACTAGTGCAGCTGTGTTTAAGTCCTCTCAAATTCATTGAAGTTACACATACCCACGTGGCCAGTGGCCAGGGCACCGGGCATTGTCACTGTGGGGACTTTAGGTATGGCCCCTGCAGGTGAGTGGGCTAGGGGGTGCCCTAGCTTGAGAGGAGCATGGTAGACCCAGGAAGCTGCTCACCTGCTTCTCTTTTTCTGTCTTGGCCAGCGTGGTTTCCAGGCCCTCCAGGTCCCTTTTGAGGTCACTCAGCTCCCCCTCCAGCTTGCGCTTGCTGGCGCTCAACGAGGCCGATGTGCCCTCCTCCTCCTCCAGCCGCTCCCGCATGTCAGAGATCTGGCTCTCCAGCTCCATCTTGGACTTCATCATCTGGGTCAGGCGCTCCTCTGCATCCATCAGGTTCTCCTGCTCCTGTTGGAAGAAAGGGTCCCTATCAAACATAGTCCATTTACCCACAGGGACTCAAAGGGCTATCCCAAGACAGTGGACAAGCCTCAGGCTCCTGACCCTCGGCACGTGCCCTGGGGGTTAGTGGAGGGGCCTGGCTGTCTCTGAGCTTCTTTTGTGAGATATGCGACAGAGCATTGTCTAGGAATGTGGTTCCTGGACCAGCAGCAATAGCTTGGTCTGGAAGCAAAACTTTATATCTTGGTGGTCCTGGGGATCAACCCAACAGCCTCACATAAGCTAGGCAAGGTTCTACCACAGAGTTATGTTTTCAGCCTATGGAAGCAAATTTAGGCCCTGCCTGAGATCTGCTGCATCTGAATCTGCATTTTAATGATACCTGAGGTTATAAGGGGAGCTTAAGTTTTCAGCAGGGTGGCTTGGAAGTCAAGGGAGCTCAAGCTCCCCATAATCAGTCATGTTTTGCCACTGTATCTGCTGCCCCTGCTGTGTGTCCATGTCATGTGTCCATGTCACCATTCCTGGAAAGACAGTCTTCATGCACAGAGCCCATAGTGAAATGGGCCCAGCTGGCTGAGTGTACAAATAATTCATGGAAACTTTTTGGTGGTTGCATCAGTGGTGATATGTAGTGAAGGGAAAGAGAAGGCTGTGGAGTTTCATTGTAATGAAGGGAAAGCTTCTCAAAGAGCTCATTCTCTCTCCCTCCCTGGGTCTGACTGAAGCAACCCCCAGGACCCCACATACGGCCTGCAGTTGGATGGTGAGGTCCTTCTTCTCCTGGCTGAGTGTGGCTGTCTTCTCTTCCAGATCCTTGACCTTGTCTACCAGTTCCTGAGCCTTGGCCATGGCATTCCTCAGCTCCTCCTCCTTGGCCTTCATTTCCTCCTCTTGCCGAGCCACATTCAGGAGTGGCTTGACCTGGGCAATAGGCAACACTAGAGTGTTAGGAGGGTGGGCTTTGCCAGGGGCCTAGGTGATGGGCCAAGGGGTGTCTGCCTCAGACTTGACCTCAGAACACCACTGTGGTTATAGTTTTGCAGGAACAGTGCTTCTCTACAGATGCTATCAGTCCCAGTTCCTTGCCACAAAGTACCTCTCTCCCCACAAAGAAGGCCCATACTTGATTAGGACCAATTCTCCCCCGTCCCTTGGTACTAGGGATTGAACCCAGGGCCTCATCCTTGCTATGCAAACCCTCTACCACTGAGCTATATCCCCAGCCCTTTAGGACCAATTTTTAGGATGCTCCTTAATCCCAAGAGACATGAAGTTAGATGTTCCTCATTATCCAGGTGCCCCTATGTATACCTTTGCCATGCCTTTTGGGTACCTTTTGTATACTTTCTTTCTCTCATATTCTCTCTCTATCCTTTCTGTTTCTCTGTCACTTTGTTTCTCTGTGTGTCCCTCTTTGCTGCCTCCCACTTCATCTTCTTTATAACACAAAGTCCCAACTCTCAACCTGGCCTCCCAGGCCTCCCACATAGTAGCTCCTGCTTATCCCATGTGCTGGCTTGCAGGTATTCCCTGCCTCTGGCCCATGCTGGCTGTCCCCATGTCTGTAGGGCTGGCCATTCTTTACTGTTGGGCAGTTGCTGTTGGCCTGCACCACGACATCTATCTGGACCTCTCAATTCCCTTGGCACTTCTCACCCTGCATCAGAGTGCCAGGGTCCTGAGGTGGCATCACCTATATTCCTCTGTCCTGTTAGTGTGTGGACCTCTAAAAGATCTCCCTTCTACCCCTCCTGCTCATTCCATACTGAGGAGAGCCAGGGACAAAGGCCACCAGGGAGCATAATAGATCCATTTCCAAGGATGTCAGACGCTGTGGAAATGGATTTGCCAGGCAGCATGGCCTCTCAGGGAAGACAACAGGTAAAGGTGGGGATCTGGGATGCCACAGTGGCCATGTGCACATTGGAGGTCATCATAAGCACCACAACCTGCAGCCATGCAACTCTTTTTAATCTGTGGAAATGGATTCAAGTGTTGCCTCCCCCACCCCACACACATTGACCCGTCCTGTCTGGCTTAGTTAAATAAGATTAGAGCTTAGTTAAAACACTTAAGAGTAAAGGATTTTGAAAAACTAATTAGAATAGGACCTTGATCTGTCACATTTAATTAGTGAGGAGCAGGGAAACTCCCATCCTCAGTCTCCTCCTCATCTGTTGTCACTGCGTCCTGCACAGGATGACCCTTAAAGGCTGTTGATCTAGATATTCCAAAGGGTGACACATATAGTAAGGGGAAGGAGATGGATCCAAGCATTACATAAAAACCCTTTGAGCTGGGCATGGTGGCACCCACCTGTAATCCCAGGAGCTCTGGAGGCAGAAGGATTGCAAGTTTGAGGCCAGCCTCAGCCACTTAAGTGAGATCTTGTCTCAAAATAAGAATAAAAAGGGGTGTGGTGCTGGGGTTGTGGCTCAGTGGTAGAGCACTTGCCTAGCATGTGCATGGCCCTGGTTCTATCCTTAGCACCACATAAAAGTAAACAAAATAAAGGTATTGTTTCCAACTACAACTAAAAAACAAATATTTTTTTGAAAAAAAAAAGAATAAAAAGGGTTGGACTAGAGTTGTAGCTCGGTGGTAGAGCACTTGCCTCGCAGGTGTGAGGTACTGGGTTCAATTCTAGCACCACATAAAAACAAATAAAGGCATTGAGTCCATATACAACTAAAAAAGGGGGGGGGGGTTTGGAGATGTGGCTTAGTGCTTAAGTGCCCCTGGGTTTAATCTCTGGTACAGTAAATACATACATACATACATAAATGTAGCTTACAAAGATGCTTCTCTCCACATCCCCAGCTCTTTTTTTTCACTTTTTATTTTTTATTTTGAGACAGGGTCTCACTAAGTTGCTTAGGGCCGTGCTAAGTTGCCAAGGCTAGCTTTGAACTTGTGATCCTCCTGCCTCAGCCTCCCAAGCCATTGGGATGTATGCCCGACTGTGCCCAGTAATATGTTCCTTTTTTTATTTTAATATTTTTTTTAGTTGTTGATGGACCTTTATTTTATTTATTTATATTAGTGCTGAGAATTGAACCCAGTGCCTCACACATGCTTGGCAAGCTCTCCAACACTGAGCTACAACCCCAGCCCCAGTATGCTCCTTTTAATGGTGGCTCCACAGTAGACATGAATGGACTCCCACATGGTGGAATGGCTTGTGACCTCCTGCGGGGGTTGAGAGCCACCTGGCTGCTCACAATGCCCTCACTACTGTCTTAGGAAAACCTGGGAAGGGTGAGGTCCCATTCCATCATTTCCTGAGCTCCCTCAAGTTCTGAGGCCAAGAACTCACTGAAAGGATTTAAATAGCCACAACATACTTAGGGGAATCTGGTTAATAACTCAAACTACTTTTGGGGTGGCGTAGGATAGGGTGGGTGGGGGCTCTCTCCATCCTAAGTGATTTTATTTAGAGGGATAAGATGGAAGGTGGGAAGGCACAGCATGATTTTTCTTAGGTTCTCATTTTCAGGCTGTTCCTACAGCCTCCCGGGCCTCCTTCCCCAAGGGGCACCGCTGCCCAGGATCCAGCTTTCCCCCACTTCTTCAGCCCCGGGCAGCAGCTGGCTCCACTGTCCTGCCCCCCAGCCCTCACCTTGTTGTATAGCTTCCACCAGCCCCACAAACGCAGCTGTAGGAACTTGCGCACATTCCGCTGGATGACTTTCAGGCCTAATCTGAAAAATAAATCCAGGATTTCATGAGTTCAAACGTGTCAGGGCCTGGTCTCCCCAGGCAAGAAGTTTGGGGCAGAGAAGCCCATAGATTTATTTCTCTAGACACTAAAGGGCTTTCTCAAGACCCAGCATTGCCTACGTGGTCTGGGGCAGCGAGACTCAGGCTGGGATCCAAGCCCCGCAATGGGTTAGGGGAGGTTAGGTGGACCCTGACGGAGCTCGAGGATGAAACAGACCCCTGGTTTACTCCTGCACTCTCTCTCCTTCAGTTTTCTTATCAGAAATCACCCACTAGTCTCTGAATCCCTTTAATCTGCAAAGTTTCTGGAAACCACCCTTTCCCTGTCCTCTGTGGCTTCATTCAAATAGACTGTCATTCTCTGACGGCTTCCCCCACTTGTTGATATGTATGAGGGTCAACATCCCTCCTCTTGGCCCCTAACTGAGGTGTCCTTGCCTTCAGCCAGGGTCACAGAGGACCTGCTGGTGGGTAACAGGAATTCATAACTAATACTATGACCACAAAGAGCCAGAGTCAACCACAGGCCAACTGCCACTGACTCAGCAATTTTTAAATGACCACATTAGGGAAATGATGAAAAAAACAAATTCCAAGGGTAGGGATTTGGAATGAGAAACACTGAGTTCTGTTCCTGATTCTGTATCTGGTCCAGTTCCTTAACCACTCTGACATTGGTTTCCACATCTGTAAAATGGGGGTGCTGGTCCTACCACAACCCCCTACTGAGCCGTTATATAGATCAAGTAAGGCAAAGGCTGTGAACGTGACTCAGTAGGTTGGGGAGAGAAGGGTTTGTATCAGTTGCTCTCTGTTAGTGGTTGAATTGTGTCCCCCCCCACCCCCCGAAAAGATATGCTGAAGCCCTAACCCCCAGTGCCTGTGAATGTGACCTTATGAAATAGGGTCTGAGCAGATGTAATTAGTTAAGAAGAGGTCATGTGGGAGGAGGGTGGTCCTTAATCCAAGGTAACTGGTGCCTTTATAGAAAGAGGGATGATGAACCAGGCGTGGTGGTGAACACCTGTGATCCCAGTGGCAGGAGGATCACAAGTTCAAAGCCAGCCTCAGCAATCACTAGGTGCTAAGCAATTCAGTGAGGCCCTATCTCTAAATAAAATACAAAACAGGGCTGGGGATGGGGCTCAGTGGTCGAGTGCCCCTGAGTTCAATCCCTGGTATGAAAAAAAGAAAAGAAAAGAGAGGGACAGTGACATGGCCCCATAGGGAGAATCCCAAATGGAGACATAGGTAGGGATTGGCATGATACAGCTTTGCAGCGAGGGAACACCTGGGGCTACCAGGACTGGAGGAGGCAAGAAAGGACCCTCCCCACCCAGGCTTCAGAAGGAACATATCCCTGTCCACCCCTTGACTTGGATTTCTGGCCTCCAGAACCATGATAGCATGAATTCCCATGGTTTCAAGCCACCCAGAGGGTGGTACTCAATTATAGCAGCCTCAGGAAACTAAGACAGCCCCTCAATGGGGTTCTGGGCACTGACAAGGACATGAGCATCTGCCCTTCTCCCACCATGTGGTATAGCCGTAGGTGCTGACCACCTCGTGTGCCTGTGGTACTCCTTCCCTGTGGGTGTCTGTGAGTGCTACCTTCGTTCCAGCATCTTCTTGAACTCGACCCTCATGAGGAAACCCCGAAGTCGACACTGCAGCAATGTCATGATCTTGGCCAGACGCTCGTCCCTCATGTCCTCAAGCTTGGCCAGGATGCCCGCTCTGAAGAACACCTGGAGAAGAGGCACTTGTCTGAAAAAAGTCCAGCCATCTCCCAATGGCAGCTACTTGGGGAAGTTTTAAATCAAAGAGCCATCATGTCTTAAAATTAAGAGACCCGCTGGTGCTGGTGCTGATGTTTAAGTTCCCATGGAAACAGGGGGCCACGTCTGGACACCTCTGCCAGCATTAACATCAGCTTCCTCTTGTCAGTGTGTCCCTGGCTTCTCTGGGAGTCAACTGGACTCCAGTTCCAGCTTTGCATTTCCTAGTTGGGTCACCTTGGACACATCTTAGTCTCGGTTCCTCTTCTGTGAAATGGGGATGCAAATCCCTTCCTTAGAAGGTTGCTATAAGGATTAAATGAGATAATAGGTACAAGAGTTCTGCAAGGCTCCAAGTAAAATGTGATAGATCCTTATATAATATGATGATTGCCCTGCAGCCAGGGTAGCAAGGGGCCTTCCTTCTTCACCATCATGTAAAGCAGACTTTAGACAGAATCATTGCATCAGCGCCCCATGGGATCTGGGTGGAGGGAGAGGGGGAGAGTTTGGGGGGGAGGGGAATTAAATTTCTCATGAAAATAAGATGGTTTTACTAGGGCTACATGGCCTCAGGCTTCAAGTAGCAGTGAGTGAGTGGGACTTATCCCCAGGAAAACAAGGTCAGCTTTGCAATGTGTTAGAAAGAACTGGAAATACCCACCCTCAGAGAAACACAAATCAAGGTCAACAAGAAGCCATTTGCCCCAGCCCGGTCCTGCAATACTTAAGACTTGTGATAAAACAGGTGTTCACGAGGGTGTAGACAGAGGGGAGGGTGAATTGGTACTAGCATTCTGGAAAACTGTTTGGCATTCCTTCGTCAAGTTGGGTGTTTGCACGTTACACAGGCCTTTATCTCAACCCTAGATGCGCATCACACCTGTTGGCAGGACTTTTGGAAGATGCTGAGGCCTGGGCGTGGGGGATTTCAAATAGAAGTTTGGGGATGGGGCTCAGGGTTTGGTAATTTTTAGAATCCCCCAGATAATTCTAAGGCATGGCTTTGTTCCAGAGAATCTCCTATAAGGAACCACAGGAAAGGATGACCATAGCAGCATGGTTGGTAAGTGAGAAAAAAATGGAAAGAAGAAAGTAGAAATGTGATCATCCAAAGCCACAGGGTGTGGCAGTGACAATGAATGAAGGTCATGTATCAACAAGGATGAATCTCAGGAACAGTTAATTGATGAAATGACATCATAGAGGAAAGTTATAGAAGTGGACACCAAAGTATGATACTTCCATGAAACTCAAAACCAAGCAACACCTGGGGCAATCTGAATATGCAAGAAAACTATGTTTTAAAAGGCAAGGGTATGGTTAATGTAAAAGTTCAGAACAGGGGTTACTCCTGGGAGTGGGGAGCAAAGGTTATATTCTGGGCTTTTAAGTGGATTCGTGGGTGCTCTTTCATTATGTTTGATAATGTAATATCTTTTTACATATTTGAAATAGAATGGTAGAAACTTGTAGAAGGATAGGAGGTATGATGACCTGCATGCTGGCTTTAGTGGGCCTTCAATGTGTTATGGGACCTTGATCAAACCTCTCTCTTGTGGGGAGCGAGGCCTCCCTCCTCTCCAGCGAGAGTGCTAATTACAGAACCCTCAAATCCTCCAATTCCAAGAGTCTGCAATTCTACATGAGATCCCCCACCAAATGAGTCTCAATGGAAAAAGAATAGGAAAGTGTCCCACCCCCCACTCTTCAAGAAACTCCTCCTAATAAGCTAGACATCACAGCACAGAGAAATTGATCTTGGTGTCATAAAGTGTTTCTTGATATTTCAACACTAATTGGCTTTGAGGTGTGGTCTTGGGGGCATGTGGTCTGTGGCTGGGCATGGGGCCCACGTGAGCCACCACCAAGGACAGGGAAAGAGTCTACAGGTAGAACCATCCTATTCTTTGTTCTGCCCCTGCTGCCAGAGTCTGCCTGGTCTTTGGGGAGCAAAGCTGTCTCCAGGAGCCCTGCCTTTCTCTGGAACCAAGGTACAGCTGTTTGTTCAGCAAGTGACTGTGTCAGATTTTGGCTTTTAGGCCACATGGGCCTAGATGCCTACTGTCCTGCCTAGTTCTGTGACGTTGCCTCCACCCCCACCTCCAGGCTTTCTTAAGTTTCCAATCTGTCAAAGGTGGGTGGGGAAAGGAGTGGCACATTGGTATCCAAGGTTCTTTCAGCTCAAGTATTCAATGATTCTGTGACAAAACCTCAAGTGTAGCTACACACAGCACATTCGAATTACAAAGGAGGCCAGAGCAAGCCGTTCTGGCTGTGTTACAGATCTACACACAATGTTGTAAAGCAAGCCCAGGGAGCTGGAGACTCATCCTGTCCTCATCATGGATCCCTCAAGTCTGTAACCTTGCCTGGCACACAATAGGTGCTCTACGAGCATTCATAGAGTGACCGGATGCATTGGAGATCTGTGCAGGCTAGAAGCTCCCACATCAGACCCAAATCACACATGAGACTTGGAGAAGGAAGTGATCCACTTGTGGTCCCACAGAGGCAGGCATTGAGCCTGGTACTCCTGACTCATGTTGGGGTGCAGTCTGGTGAGGTCACTGTAGATGGGTATCTTGTACCACTGACCTGAATGGTCCTCACCATTCTGACAGGACTTTTTCCTTTTTTCCTAGAAGAGCAGGAAACGGGACAGACACAGGGTGGCCCAGGCCCCATGACTCAGGATCAGGAGGCCACTTTGCCTGAGTCACCTGCCAGCTCAGGGACTGGGACTCCCCATGTGGGTGAGCTGGGATTATGGGGCTTCACTAGCCAGGCCCTTCCCACACACACTGCCATGCTCCATCAGATCCAGGACCTCCATTCTGATAGGCCCTTTTTATTTTTAGAAACTGGGACTTCCTACAGTTCTAAGAAATATCCTACCATTGATTGAGTACCATTTTGTGCTGAGCTGGGTTCTATGTGAGCTGCCACTAATAACCCCAAATCCTGTGAAACTGGTATTGTCAGCTCTGATTTTTCAGAGCTGAAAACTGAGGCTCTTATTGGCTGAGGGGCTTGCCCAGCAACTGAGCTATAGCTTGTACTCTGAAGCCCACCTTCTTGGGGCAAAGCCGAGTGGGTATTAGGAGGACATACCCACCAGAACACCTACCTTTGTATGTCCAATTTTGTATTCATTGGTATCTAGTTCGATGGCTGCAAGAAGCAGCTCTGAGGCCTTCTTGTTGTCCACAAACCCTTGGGGAATCACATTGGGGTTCAGCACTTGGTACCTGCCAGGAGATAGAGGATGGTAGTTATCATCATACCCAAATGGGCAGCACACAAAGTACATCCATGCATTATCCACTGATCTTTGAGAGTCTTACAGACAGGCATTAGGCTTGATTTATAGATGTCCAGGTTAGGCAGATGGATGATAGAATTTGGCACAAGGGCTACAACTTGGGGGTAAGTGTTGGTGTGCATTGGGATTTCCTAGAAGAAGTATTCCAAGAAATGAAGAAACCAAAGTCCTTTCCTTCCTGATAGAGCTGGGAGTACAGAAAAGAGCACTGGCCCAGGCAGAGGACACATTCTTTTCCTGAACTGTCAGTAGCCTCCTTTGTGATAGTGGACAAGTCCTTCCCCAGTTGAGAACTTTAGAGGGAGGAACTTCTAATGACAAGGTGACATCTAGTGATCTTTGTGATCCTTCCATCTGTGGCCATATGTTCTATGAAGTTGTGGTGTGGAAGAAGGTCATCGCTAAGGTGAGGATCTTAGCTTAGTTTCCCCAGGTGCAGACCTTCAGACAAAAATTCAAGTATAAGTCATTTATTTGGTAAGTGGTAATATCGGGAAGTGGGCAGAAAGCCATGTTATCAAGGTGGGGGTCTCAATGGGCAATAGGATTTTTTTTTTTTTTTGAGAGAGAGAGAGAGAGAGAAAATTTTAATATTTATTTTAGTTTTCGGCGGACACAACATCTTTATTTGTATGTGGTGCTGAGGATCGAACCCAGGCCGCACGCATGCCAGGCGAGCCTGCTACCGCTTGAACCACATCCCCAGCCCGGGCAATAGGATCTTAATGCTACTGAGGAAGATGGCCAGTATTTACACCATGGAAATTTACATCAAATTTCCTACCTATTGGGACTTCTTTTTTAAACCTGAAGAACCCTTGTTCAACCTTTTCCAGTATGCTACTGGCTGAAAGCCAGACTTAGCCCACTGGGAGCGGGAGGGAGCTGAGTCTTTTGTAATTCCTAAGACTTTCAGTCTTCCAGGGAGGGGCAAAACAGGCTCCAGGAGCCTAAGAAGTACAGGCGCTGGTAGCTGAAAGTTGGGCCAACACTCACTAAAGCAGCGACAACGAGGCAGGGAGTCCACAGTGCTATCACGGGATTCTACTGATCTGCTAGTCAATCCCTCAAACACCGAGCTCTGCGTGCAAGGCGTCAGGGAGACACACCACTCACCTCTGTTTGAACTCTGGGTACTGCAGCCTGTTTGGGAAGCCCTTCCTGCAAATACGGATGCCTTCCAGGACACCATTGCAAGCTAACTGGTGCATGATCAGGTGGGCATCCACCACACCTGCCAAGAGAGGAAACACAGAATGGAAAGTCACTGCTTTGGGGTGAGACAGTCCAGTCCTTGCCACCCAAGGAAGCTGAATTAGACAACTATGCTGTCAATTCCAGTCCTCTCCTGTCACTGTCCAGGGGGTCCCCAGATCCCCCACAATTTAACCAGTGCTTAAAGTTTACTCCCTGACTGTGATTTCTGGCTGGGTAGTCACCATTCTGCTTTATAAAGCAGCTAGAACATGATTTTTGGATGAACTGTTGTTGGGGATTCTTTCTGAGCCTTCTTTGGTCCTCATCAGCCCTGGCGATTAAAGGTGGACATAATTGGGAATGAATGCTAACTTCATAGACCCTCGGTGTTTCAGCAGGGAGACATGACCCCACCATGTACCTGACTGTTTAAACTCATTGGGGACAATACAGCGGACAAAATGGGGGGCAGTGCTGTGGAGGGTGGTCATCAGCTTGTTCAGCTGCTCCTGGGGATGGAGAAAAAAGAAAAACAGGAAGTAAGACTCAGCATTGGTATTATTGGGCAGTTCACACTCAGAAGTAGTTGGAGTTTAAATAAGTTAAAATTAAAATCAGTGCTCAGGTCACACCAGCCACTTTTCTAGTACTCAGTAGCCACATGGGGTTAGTGGCCATCATACTGGACAGTGTTGAAGGGATCGTTTCCACCCCTGCAGAAAGTTCTGTTGGACAGAGCTATTCTCAAGGTCCAAGGGGATATGATTTCTCAGAAACAAGGCCTCTCCTGACCCAGGACTGGTTCACGTAGGATCTCAGTATTAGAAAGGACCACAGGGTCTGAGTGGGCAAGATCCTGCCTTCTATTAACCTCCCCAACAGAGGGCCCCTTTTCCATGGCTTGTGACTGGTGAGGTGGCCCACTCGACTCGGGGGCAGCCTAAACCTTGGGAAATACTGAAGTCTTCACTCAGCCTTTCCTTGTTGACTGTACATCTGCACTCTGTCACATATTTCCAGTAATGACCAAACTTTGTGGAAGTTGTGGCCAGCTCAGAAGTCCTGTCAGTCACTTCTTGGACACAAGGTCTTGGCGCTAATATCTTAGTATTCTTTTTTTTTTTTTTTTTTTTTTTTTTTTTTTTTTTTTTTTTGAGACAGGGTCTTTCTGTGTTTCCCAGGCTGGCTCCAACTCCCTGGACTCAAGGCATCCTCCTACCTGGTAAACCACCTGAGTAGGTAGTACTACAGGCATATACCACTGCCCTGGACTGGGCATTGATATCTTTGTTTGCCATGTTGTAAAAATTCCTTTAATTCTCCAGGTTTCAGTCTGAAAAGTATATAATTGGACAGGACCCTCTTTAAGTCTTTCCCATCTGGTGATCCTATGATTCTGTGGCCTCTTTGGAAGGGAAAAAAGCCAGGTCTAGTGTTGCACATTTGTAATCCCAGTGGCTCAGGAGGCTAAGGCAGGAGGACTGCAGGTTCAAAGCCAGCCTCAGCAATTTAGCAAGGCCCTAAGCAACTTAGTGAGACCCTATCTCAAAATAAAAAATAAAAAGGGCTGGGGATGATTAAGGACCCTTGGGTTCAATCCCTTGTACAAGAAAGAAAGAAAGAAAGAAAGAAAGAAAGAAAGAAAGAAAGAAAGAAAGAAAGAAAGAAAGAAAGAAAGAAAGAAAGCCTCCTTAAATAAGACCCCTCTCCATTCAAAGGCAAAGAAATGAAATAAAACTGCCCTTGGCTGTGAAAGAGCAGCTAGACCATCACACCACTGAAAGGGAGGGATAGGGGCACTGGACTCTAGGAGGCCTCTGGGCAGCACCTACTCACCCTGTAGAAGTTGGAGACTGTCATGAAGGAGGACCCTCTTTTCTGCTTCTTGCTTCCAGCTGAGGAAGAGACAAGCATGTTTTGCATCAGTACCCAGCACAGGGGCCAGTAGCACCATTAAGTGTTCTGGGCCAAAGCACATGCATTTTCTGAAGTTAAAAAAAAAAAAAATTTCTTGGGATGGCCAGGCACAGTGGCACACCCCTGTAATCCCAGTGGCTCGGGAGGCTGAGGCACAAGGATCACGAGTTCAAAGCCAGCCTCAGCAACAACAAGGCACTAAACAACTCACTGAGACTCTGTCTTTAAGGAAAATACAAAATAGGGATGGGGATGTGGTTGGCTCATGGTGGAGTGCCCTGAGTTCAATCTCCCCCCACCCCCACAAAAGAGACTTTTCATGGGATTAAATGAGGTAAAACCCTTGACACCAGGAAAATGAAATCTACCAAGGAGTGGGCAGATGGGCTGACTGTGGTGTAATTGTCAGAGGGATGCTGTTCCCCCAGAAAAGCATATAGCCCTTTGTACTTTAGGACTGGCACAAGGTCTTTGAGACTTTTCCCATGAAGGAGGAAGCATGTGCTTATTGGTGATGAAATGTCACTGAGCCCAAGAGGATTGGCATTTTATGCCTAATTGAGTGGCAATCCCTTGGGGCAGCTTCCACCTGGGATGTTCCCCTTTGGGCTACATGGGGGCTAGAGAGCAGTGCTGGGCTTGACATTTGCTTCAGACAAGAGAGTGGGGAACAAAAAATAAGCACAGGGCATTTGGGTGTCAGCTTTTACAAAGCAGCATCGTTCTGCCTAGAGCTGATGCAGGACCAGTGATCAGTTCAGCTGATGGAGGCTCCACCCTTCGACATCTTTCTATTGTAGGATCACCCGTGGCCTACCTGGAGCTTCTTGTCATTCATTCATTTACTCGTTCCTCATTCAACAAGAGTTGAATCACAGAGTTTTATTTCTTTCTCCCCATTTTGGCTATTAAAGGGCAACAGACCAGGAAGACTGGACATCAGGAAAGGCCAGTCATACCTGCAGCCTCCTCTTCTTTGAAGAGAAGGGCCAGGAGTCCCAGAGTTGATTTCTGAAACAAGCCCACCACTGTTTCATTCAGGGGGTCTTTGTTCTTCTCCAGCCAGCCCGTGATGTTATAACCAACCTGGAGGGAGAGGCAAATGCCAGTGGGTAAGCTTGGGGCCCAGCCTCCCCTTTCCAGGTCCTATACCTGGAACCTCCACCTAATGCTCTGCCTGCTATGGGCTCCCAGGACCAGCCTTCTGTCCCCTCTCTTGGAGCTTTGGTTCTTGTCCTGATGCATTTCATGGTGTCTGGGATGGCTGGGTCCCAGTCTGAGCTGGGGACCTCGTTATCTGGTTTCTTGGGCATTTGCAGTTTGTCTGTCTAGGACACTCCATCTCTCAGTGCTGCCCATGCACCAGGACTCCCTGGCTACTCTCTCTTGGGCTGTGACCTTTGACAGCCACACTGAGCCTCCCCTAGTCTCAGGTCTTCTGGGCTTGCTGTGAGTGAATGGCCATGGCAGGAGGAATCCTGACCTACATGAAGAAATCTCTCCAGAGGCTTCAGGTATCTCTTTTCTGAGGAGCATATGTTCCCTATGATAATGCTGTAGGGTCATTCATTGCCTGGTGGAAGGAGGCAGCCCCAGGATTGGGGGCTCCATATATGCAAGTAATTGGACACATACTAATTTCCATTTTCCATTTTGCCATGTGGCCCCAGATCCTTCCACTGAGCACTGAA
Organism: Spermophilus citellus; assembly: GCF_964194105.1. Lineage (NCBI taxonomy): Eukaryota > Metazoa > Chordata > Mammalia > Rodentia > Sciuridae > Spermophilus > Spermophilus citellus. The sequence goes on from NC_138187.1 coordinate 32,751,118, forward strand.
GACTCAAGAAAGTAGATGAGAAGCCCCAACCTTTGGGTTTTCCAACTCCTATTCAGCATATCAACATTAATCATCTTAGTGCCTTATTCTAGGGCCTCGACTTTAAATAAATATTTCATTGCTATAAATATGGAACTCTTCTCATTCAGTGGGGAAAGGCGAGGACAGAGCACTGCAATTTGGCTCCAAGCCTGCTGTTTGCTCAACGTATCAGCCTGATCCATTTTGAGAGTAATTGGTGTTGTTATGGTTGATGATATAAAATCTTGGCCCTGATGCCCAATGCAATCATGGCTTTCCTGACAGTGCTATCCTCAGGCAGCTGTTTCCCTGCAGTTAAACCCAAGAGGCCCAACAAACTCTATTGGTAACAAGAGTGTTGGCCCTTCTAGCAATATCAAAATCCCTAGGAAATTAGACATGTTCTTATAAGCTGGCTGGACGAACATTACAACCCCTCTTAGTTATACAAACAGAACCTGAGTCCTGACTGCACTTAATTTCCCTCTTTCCCAAGGACTGCATTTGTCATGAGTAAAAAAGCTACTCTACAGAAGTCGCCTTATTGGTTTGGCTGCTACCTGCTGTCAGAGGGACAAATTATTCAGTTGGGAGTAATTCATGGGCTCATGGAAGGTAAAGTACTGTCACTTCTGGCCAAGACTGACATTCGGCCATCAGACTGAGGGCCATAGATACTGTGGCATCCCTGGTAGGTCTGATGGCATGATCTACTGGCTGATCCCCAGTCCTTTGCTGGATTGCTTTGGAATTCTCTGATGGACTAGTGATGAGGAGGTAAGAGCCAGAGTCCATTTAATTGGCTGAGAACCCCTATACATCATGGAAGGAACCTCTGGAGGGGCAGATCAGGTCCTAAATGCTGGGGTGGCCAGCAGCCAGAAGGTGGTCCCAGAGGCACCAGGCTGGAACTTACTGTGCCTGCATAATGGACGAGCTCGAAGTGGGCCTCAGGCCCCTTGCCCTTGCCTCCCTTGGGCTTGAGGAAGTTGCTGGACTTGCCCAGGTGGTTGTCATACAGGGCTGCCTTGAACGTGGCATCCGTGGCTTTGGGGAAGACACATTGCTCCTCCAAGATGGAGAAGATACCCATGGGCTAGGAGGGAAGAGGACAGGATGGTGTTAGGAGAAGCCACAGAACCCCAAAGAGACCACACTGGTATTGGGCCAGGGACTAGTGGTGGAGATGAACCAGACACCCATGTGGAGGGCCAGGAAGCAGAACTCTAGGCAATGACAGCTGGGAACAGCTCCTGGTATTCCATGTCCTCATCTTCAAACACTACGGCCATTTAGACACGAAGGAGGCTGGAATCCACTGAATCCAACCGAAGGGGAGACTGAAGACTGAAGGGGCCAGAGAGCTCCTCAAAAGCTAACCCATGGGAACAGTGGCCCTGGGCACACTTGACCTTCAGAAAAATACTGAAGTCAATGACACCTAATGCCCTTCTTTTGATTCTTTTTTATCTCTTTCTACCAGGGGCCTCATGCTGTTCTAAGTCTCTTTTCACACAAAATGAGGTGCTCATAAATGCTGTGAGGGACCTCATTTGCCCCCTATACATGGGAGGGGGGTCTGGATTTAAAAGAGGACTGATGAAATAGGGCAACACCTAACCCCAAAGCTCAAGAATGAAGATAGTTCAGGCTCTGGGATAGCTGAACAGGAAAGTATTTGTAGGTGTTGAGCGGTGCGGGGATTGTGCTCACAGTCTACCCTCCTGGGAGGCTCAGGCTGGGCCCATGGTGGAGACCCTTGGTTGCCTTGATGCCTAAATACAATTGGCCGAGGGTGAGCCTAGGAGACAGAATCAATCTTTCCTTCCCTCCTCCCTCCTTCCCTTCCTCCCTCTCTCCCTTCCTTTAAAAACAACAACAACAACAACAACATCAAAACTTCTAACATTGAAATAATTTCAGGCTTGCAATGTTGCACATATAACAGAAAGCCTTCCCATAGACCTTTGACCCAACCCCTCCTAATGCGAATTAAAACACCAGGTGTTCAATGATAAAAACCAGGAAGTTAACATGAATATAATACTATGAACAGACTTTGTTCAAATTTTGTTATGTCCTTTTCCTATCTTTTTTTCCACATTGAAATAAACAATATATATTCTTGAGGTCATTACTAACTGTGCCAAGGCCAACTGCCACCTTCCTGTCTGCCCCAGTGACATCCTTTCCTGAGTCATGTCCCAGTTAGGGCTATGGCCTCTCTCCAAGCCCCTTCTCGGAGAAGCAGGTCACCTTTTCCAGCAGGTCGATGCAGGCCTGAAGGTCAAGGCCAAAGTCAATGAAGGTCCACTCGATGCCCTCCCTCTTGTACTCCTCCTGCTCCAGCACGAACATGTGGTGGTTGAAGAACTGTTGCAGCTTCTCATTGGTGAAATTGATGCACAGCTGCTCAAAGCTGTTGAACTGTGGTGGGAGGACAGAGAGAGGTCATCAGCCCAGGTTCAGAGAGAGCTGCTCCCAGGAGTGGGTGAGGAAGCCATGCATGAGCAAGGATGCATGGAAGGCCCACCAGAATCAGGCACGGCCCTGCGTGCCTTGACACCAACCAGATCACGGTCCCAGCAGCTCAGTGAGATGTGATTCTGTTCCCCTTCTCTGCAGTGGGAATTCTGAGACCTGAATCCCAGGCACCTAGACTCTAGCCCACATGGTGAACAAAAATAACTGTAGGGCCAGGCACAGTGGTCCCAGTGGCTTGGGAGGCTGAGGCAGGAGAATTGTAAGTTCAAAGCCAGCCTAAGTAATGGCGAGGCACTAAGCAACTCAGTGAGACCCTATCTCTAAATAAAATACAAAATAGGGCTGGGGCTGTGGCTCAGTGATCGAGTGCCACTGAGTTCAATCCTCAATATCCAAAAATATAATAATTATAGTATACTGATAAAGCTAGTCCTGTCCCTTAAACCAGAAGACACTCTGATTTTGAGTGTTTGTCAGTGTCTATGAGGTAAATATTCAAGCAATCAACACAATGTCAACTTTCAGAATTCCTGAAATTCCTGAAAATTCAACAATCAGCTCTTGTGAACCAGGACATGTCAGCTCTGGCACCTACTCATTCTATCCATTAAGTCTATACCATTCTTTTTTTTTTTTTTTTTTAAGTTATACATGAACACAGTGTCTTTGTTTTGTTTATGTATTTTTATGTGGTGCTGAGGATCGAACCCAGAGCCTCACACATTTAAGGCAAGCACTCTGCCATTGAGCCCCAGCCCCAGCCCATAGTCTATACCATTCTTTATGACTTGGCTTCATAGAAACAAGATGGAAATTTCTAGAGTCCAAAAGTCAGAGATCCAATGGCAATCTGAGATTGTCCCATCCCTGAGGCTCCCAGGCAAGAAACAAGACAACCATGATGAAGGGGAGCTCACAAAAGGATGGCCGCCTCAAAGCAGAAACCAAACAGGAGGCCAGGCGTACCTCAAAGATCTCGAAGCCGGCAATGTCCAGCACCCCGATGAAGAATTGCCTCTGCATCTTGGTGTCCAGGGTCTTGTTAATCCTGACCACCAGCCACTTGAACATCTTGTCATAGACGGCCTTGCCCAGAGCCCCAATGGAGTTGTTGCATTGCTCCATGTTCTGGCCTTTCTGCACAAACTCATTGCCTACTTTGACCCGGGGCCTGGTGATGCCCTTCTGGAGTTCCCCGGAATTGAGTCCCATGAGATGGGCGACTTTGTCGGCCACTGAGTGGAGATGGAGAAAGTGAATGAGTGAAAGGAAGATGGCATCAAGCCCAGGAGACATCCAGTACCTTCCTGTGTGGTCTTGGAAGGAGAAAAGGGAGCATGGGGGAGACCCTGTTTTGCCAAAAAGAAAACAAAGATCTTAGGTGGTTTCCATACTTTCTCAGGGTCAAGTGGCAAAGTAGGGGATAGAAACTGGGATCATACTCTGACTCTTTCTGCCTCTCTGAGAAGATCCATGTCTGACTGTCCAGGGAATGCCTTGGTTACAGCCATCAGAGAGCCTGAGAATCTCCAACATGTCTCTGAAATGGCCATCAAGCTGGGAGAGCAGAGAACTCCTGCCACCAGCCGCCTGGCCCCTGTACAGACCCAGCCCAACACCTACCCTCAGTGGTGTCCACTTCAGCTTGCTCCTCTCTGGGCTTCTGCTTGAACTTCATGTTCCCAAAGTGCATGATCCCCCCAGTTAGCTTATAGACCCCAATCTTCTCATCTGCACTGAAGCCCAGCACATCGAAGGCCTCCTGCCAAGCAACAGACGGAGAAAAACACAAGACTTCTGGCTTCTTATTCCACACCATGGAGGTTGGGTCACTGCCATTGCAGGGCTACCCCAAGGGGTCACTGCACAGGGTGTGGGCTCTAGAGTCAGACACACCCTGAATGGGGAGAGGTCTGTTTTCCTCCAGGGAGTTCAGAACAGACTCTTTGCCATATGGTCTTTATTATTATTATTATGAGGATCTAACCCAGGGGTGTTTTACCACCAAGTTACAACCCCTACCCTTAAAAAAATTTCTTTTATTTTGAGGCAGGGTCTCACTAAGTTGCTGAGAGCCTCACTAAGTTTTTGAGCCTGTCTTCAAACTGGTGATCCTCCTGTCTCAGTCTCTCAAGTTGCTGGGATTTCAGGTATATGCCACCATGCCTGGCCATATAGTCTTTATTTAACCTCTCCACTCGCTGTTTAGCCATCTGCAAGATGGTGCAGTCAGTGGTCATAAGCATAGAGCTGAATGATGTATAAAATGTTTAGTTTGGTTCTTGACATATAGAAAGTTTGGAATCAGGGGAATTATTATTATTATTATTATTATTATTATTATTATTATTATTATAACCACTATTATTGTCATTAAGGCTTTATGCCAGGTACCGAAGAGAGGAAGGCCAAGATGAATCAGGAAACTATTCTATGGCTAAAAAGAGGACCTCCTACACAGTACAGTTAGGAGCTACATAATGTTTCAGTCAATGTTAAATCACAAATATGACAGTGTTCCCATAAGATAATAGTGTGGCTGAAAATCTCCTGCAACCTAATAACACTATAGCCAATGGAACAGTGATGCAATGTGCTGTTCACTTATTTGTGAAGATGCAGCGGTGCACACCAGTAATCCCAGAGGCTCAGGAGGCTGAGGCAGGATGATTGCAAGTTCAAAGCCAGCCTCAGCAACTTAGGGCGGCCCTAAGCAACTTAGTGAGACGATGTCTCTAAATAAAATATACAAAGGGCTGGGGATGTGGCTCAGTGGTTGAGAGCCCCTGAGTTCAATTCTTGGTACCAAAGAAATTTTAAAAATTTAAAAATCCTTTCATGGTTATTTTGGAGTGCACTCCTTGTACACATTTAAAAAAAGTTCTCTGTGAAGCAGTATGTATGTTAGGCTGGTAGCAGCCTCATGCATCTGTGTTTACTGCTGTCTTGATTGCCTCGTTTCTCTTTGGCTTGACTTAATTTCACATCACTTTGCTCATCGTGTCCCTCGGAGCAATAAGCTATGCGCTATGTAAATACCAGCAGCCCGGGTGTGTGCTAGGCCACGCCACCTAGGTTTGTGCAAGAGCACTCTCTCATTTTCGCCTAGTGCCTTTCTCAGAAGGTATCCCCATTGTTAAGCAATGTATGACTAATCCTAACAGGAGTCCCAAGTGCTTAGTGTCCTGAAAGGAGACACACAGGGGACTGGAAGGACTGAAGAGTCACTTCCAGTTGGACTGGGGAGGAGGAGAAGTTGGACAACTAAGTCCTGTGGAATCCTAGTTCAAGTCTGAAAGAGAAACTCTACTTGCTACAACAGGCTGGGGATGAATGCCAGGTGCCACCTCAGAAATCTACAGGCAAGACTTTGGGCTGCTGTCTGACACCCCCACCCTCACCCCCACCTAGCTCTGGTGCACACCAGGCCCTAGAGCTTCTGTCCTGGTTCTCCCTCCTCTTTGCCAGCCACACCCACTCACATCTGTGATCTGTAGCTCTTCCCCGTCATCCATGTTGTCCACCATGGTGACACCTTGGCTGATCCAGTGGTATTCCTTGGGGTTGGGGACCAGCAGCAAACTCTCTGCCGAGAACAGCAAAACAAGTTAGCAACTTGGTGACCTCTGGTTATTTTCTTTTTCATTTCTAATCCCTGTCTCTTAACACCTTTCGCAGGCCAGCCGTGATGGTGGGATCACCTGGAGTCACAGAGGGACGGAACAACATCACACAAGGAGATTTAGGGCCATGAGAGGGTTGCAGGAACTTGGCTGTGTCCTCTGTCACTGGCCCCTAGTAGGCACCCAGTAGATAATTTGGGGAATAAATAAATTTATATCTTTCTCCCTCCTCTCCTATAAAAAGCAGGTCACATTCTAATGCAGAAGGTAACACAACAACGACCTTGAGCAACACCACCATTCGCATAGAGTGCACATGAGAAAGTTGTTGCTTTCACAAAAATGCATGCTCGCTTCTAGCTTCCTTCAGATGTGTGCCTCTCTTGGTCTCACATTTTTAATTGTTCACTTTTAGAAGAGGAGCTAGTACAATAAATATTCTCCTTTCATTGTATCTCTACTATATTAAAAAAATTATAGCACAGGAAGGAAGATAAATGATGGCTACCAATTTGCTCCAATGTTAGGGAGGCAACAGGGCTTGGTGGGGAGCATGGTAAATGAGAGAGCTGGTGGGGCAGCCAGGGGGCAACCACCACTTAGCTTCCCAGATTAGTGGGAAGACAGGCTCTGAGGTACTGGCTCTTCTGCTGTTCTAAGAGAAACCAGAAAATTGTTTTTTTTTTTATGTGAAATTTCCCAATTTCAAAAGGTCATCCATTGATTTAAAAGTCCACTTGGTTCAACACACATAAAGCCTACCTGTGGGTGGGTTGTGGTACCCAGTACCCGGGTTAGAAAGTGTGTCTTCATCCCTCCTCCCACCTTATTTCCTGAGCAGGTCTGCCATGGATTTCTGAGCATGTCAGTGCCTGCATGAGGGCGTCCAGTTGAGTGGGTGAGTTACTCTGCTCTCCAAGCTGTGCACCAGTGTGGGCTGGGTCTGTGGTTATGGCTCATGCAAGCACTGGTCCTGGGATAAGCGTGGTCCCAGTCTGACCCCTGTGCTGCTGTCTGACCATCAGGCTCAGGGGCAGCAGGTTGGAGACAAGAGTCTAGAGCTTTATCTCCCAGGTCTACACCTCGGCCATGAATCACAGGCATGCCAAGGTCCCATCTGTGAAATGGGACAACCATGGTGTGCAGTGTCCCTCGACTATTATAAGAATGAGAGGTGCAAGCAGAACCCTGAGGAAGCTCCCTGCTCCAGTGGTTCCTGTAACTAAATCAAAAGGATCACCAAGAACCACAGGGGCGACCCAAGACCTTTCGCACATGGGAATTTTTCATATGGACAAGAGAGGAAACGCTTGTTCCGGGGCAGGTAGATGGACACAGGATCTTTACCGACAAGTTCAGGCTTCTTATTGGAGAGAATCTGGTAGAAAATATGGTAGCCTCTCTCCGCTGCCTGCTGGGAGATGACGCGAGACTTCTCTAAGAGATCTGAAAAGCAAGGACACTGTGAGGACCATTCCATCTGGAGTTCAGGTCCCATGGAAAGTGGCACTACTGTCTCCATATAGCCCAGTGAAATTGCCCGTGAGGGCCCCACTCTTCCCTCTCCCCAAGACACACAGCCTTGGGGGGGCCTGTCTGCCAAAGAGGGGAGCCCAGAGCCCTTGACAGGTGACCCTCAGAAAGGGCCTCTGATGCATTTTGTTTTATGCTTTTCTGTGGCTGTTTTGAATTTCTTATTTAAAAAAAAAAAAACAAAAACAATGATCCTTCAGTTTTTCTTTGTACTCAAAAGGAAAGGCTTCAAAAACAAAGAACCCCAAAAATGACACAGCTGGTCCTGCCTTGGAGGAGCCTGACTTACAGCTCTCGATGTCAGCTCCGGCCAGCTTGCCTGTAGTCCCAAAGTGGATTCTGATGAACTTGCCCTGAGCAGGAAGGACAGGGGAGAAGATGTGAGGGCGGTGGCTCATACTGTAGGACAATAGTCGGCTCAGATTGGGGACACTTGTCAACAGCCCCTATGGATTCCCAGGGGGATGTAACCAGGCTCTGCCTGGAGCTGTGATGTCCTGTGACAATGGGCAGAGAAGGAGTTGGACAGGTTGGAGCTAGATCCGGGGTTTGAGTCTTGGGTTATTTGTTGGGGAGAGGCACACTCAGCAGGAGAGGCTGGGACCCTTTGGAATTCTACCTTAGAGGCCAGGCCTTGTGGAAATAGGGCCAGCCAACCAGGTGGCCTGGGGTTTCCTTATCAAGGGACATCCCATTCCTCTCCCTGACTTGTGTCAGGACCATGAATAAACATTCCCGGGAACAGGCTTCTCCTGGGTCTGTTCTCCATCACCTCTTTTTCTCACCTGCCCCCATCTCTGCCTGTTTTCTAGGGTCCCTCAGCTCAATGAGGGGCCCCTGGGAGGCTGGGGCGGCAGAGGAGAGACGGCTGGGATTGCTCTGCCATGAGCAGAACCCCAGGAAGTGACTCAGCTCACAGAACCCTAACCCTACAGCCACTAGTTCCAGAGTCTGACCAGGGACCCTCTCCTGGATCCCTCCATCCTAGAGGAAGGCCCCCACTCCCAGCTTCCTGGCGCTATGAATCTCTGGCTCCTCTGCATGACTCGGAGACCCTCTATCACCCTGTAGCCAAGTCTGAGCATGGGTGCCCTTGATCAAATGCAAGTGGGTTCTGCTTGCTGATTAGACCCAGAGCGGTACTCCCTAAAACCTCTGGGAAGGAGATGCCCCGGCTTGCCTCATCCTCATCACCTTAATTTTCCATTTTCTTACCCGGAATGGGCTCACCACTCCCACCCTACACCCCAGGGAAGCCCATGCTACTGCTCACACTTACGAAGCGAGAGGAGTTATTGTTCCTAGTGGTCTTGGCATTCCCAAAGGCCTCCAGCACGGGGTTGGCCTGGATGATTTGATCCTCCAGGGACCCCTGGCCCAGAAAGAAACCCAAGGAGGCGTGATCAGTCAGCCGCTGTCTGGGGACCCAGGGCTGAGGGGCTGAGCTTGCAAAGGGCAACGGCTTATGTGCACAGAACCCAGGAGGGGAACGACCATAGGGAGGCTAGGAAATCAGGGCTGGGGGCAGATATAGATCTTGCCCTGGGAGGAGGGCCACTCCTGAGGAAAACCTGTCCCTCTGTGGCCCTGTGACTTGGAAGGGGGCTGCCTGGGGACACTGACAACCTTGATTCTTAGCTATTGTTCCCATATTTTGTTGATGGTGAAGACACCACTGAGTGAACCCCAAAACCTTTCTTCTCTGTATTTCTGCCTCCAAGGCTCTGCTATTCTCTGTCAGATTTTTAAAGCAGTCATTGTCCCAGGTAATGCTCCTTGTGTTCCTGGGGGCAGCCAGGGCCTAGGGAGGCAGCTTAATGAAGAGGCTGTGTTCCCCTTTCTCCTCTGCCCCTATCCTTCTGGTCTGTGGCTGCCTCCTCCTGGTATGACCCCAGCCAAGTCACTTCTCTCTGAGCTCCATCTCATCAACAGTGAAATGGCCGAGAAGAATGAAATGGGCTCTGCTACATGGTGCCCTTGACCCCAAATTTACCCGGTAGGCCCTACCTTCTTATCTGGGGACTGTTTTCCAGTTCCTCCAATATTGGCAAAGTACTGGATGACCTTCTTCGTGTTCTCAGTCTTGCCAGCACCAGATTCTCCACTGCAGGTGAAAAACAACAGTGGTCACATGAAAGTAGGAGAGGAGTGTTGATCGTAGACAAGGGAAACCCTAGAAAAGGGCATATTCTATTCCCATCTCACGCCCCAGCCTGGACATTCAAGCAGGTGGGGAGGCCTGGGGGACAGAATCCTCCCACAGGTTTAGCAGGCACAGCCTCGGTGGCCCTGTCAAGCCCACTCACTGCCTGCAGAGTTCGTACAAAGTCCCCCAATTAATTCTGAGAAGAATTAATTATATGTGTAAGGCACAGACCTAATTATATAGACTAAGAGACAGAAGAGACACTTACGTGATTAGCATAGACTGATTTTCACGATCTGTGGGGAAGAAAACAGCAAGGAGGAAGATGTAATTAGGAGACATTTAGAAACTAGGCATTTGACGGTAGCCTAACCAAGCAGCCCTCTTTGAGTTGCACCCAGCTTCGAGAGTGGCCTTGTCCACACTTGGAAGCCAAAAACCCAGGATCCTGTGGCATCTGAGTCCATATGCCCATCTCTACATCATATACTTTTGTGGAAAGGGTAAAGAATTTACCAGCCACTCCATTTCTACCAGGCTGCTTTCTTCAGTCAGAAAACTACCCAGTCACTATCAACATCAAGAGAAATGGCCATAAAAATCACCTAAGGGATCTGGGGCTGTAGTTTACTTGCAAAGCGCTTGCCTAGCATGTGTGAGGCATTGGGTCTGATCCTCAGCACCACATAAAAATAAACAAATAAAATAAAGGCATGCTGTCCATTTACAAGTACAATTTTTTTTAATAACTTAAGGGAGACAATCTACCAGCAAAGAACAGCAAAGATCATACAGGTAATGGTTAAGAGTGTCAACCTAGCCTGGCGTGGTGACGCAAGCCTGTAATCCCAGTGGCTCAGGAGGCTAAGACAGGAGGATTGTGAGTTCAAAGTTAGCCTCAGCAACTAGTGAGGCACTAAGTAACTCAGTGAGACCCTGTCTCTAAATAAAATACAAAATAGGGCTGGGGATGTGGCTCAGTGGTTGAGTGCCCCTGAGTTCAGTCCCTGGTACCCCTCCCCCCAAAAAAATAAAAGTGTTGACAGCATCCCATAGGTTTGTGAAGACAGGGCATAAGTTGGGGCTGCTGCTTGGTGAGTGTCCAGTGTACAGACAGGTACCTGGTACTAAAACCACGGGCAGCAGCTGCTGCTCCAGGGTGGCAAAGAACCTCAACTGGAATGGGAAGGTGGGGGAGTTCAAGGTCAAGGTTGGGATTAGGTCCTAATGTACTTGGAGCCACAAGGGCCAAGAAAAACTTGTCTCCCCCCGCCCTGGTACCAGAAGACCCCACCCCACTCACCCATGAGCATGTCATGGTAGGCATTGTCAGAGATGGAGAAGAGGTGGGGTGGCATCTCTGTGCGCTTCTTGCCCTTGTACATGTTGGCCACACGGGCCCCATAGATGGGCAGCCACCTGTAGGGGTTGACTGTCACACAGAACAAGCCTGAGTAGGTCTGGTGAAGAGAGAGAAGGAAGATGGTTAGCTGACCCTTCCTCCTGGTACCCTCTTCCCTCAGGTCCCCAGGGTCCCAGCCTATCTATCTCTGAGCAGACTGAGAGAACCACTGATTTCTCTGAGACAGATAAAGTGGAGAGCAAAAATCAATCTCTTCATCAAGTAAAACAAAACTTCTCCTTAATACTTATTTGCTTCATTTTCTTTTGGGTTAATTATATAAATAGGTAACACAGTTACTCTATGGACACATCCATAGCAAAAAGTCCCCCCAACCTGCTGGGTGCCCAACTTTCTCCTGCCACAGGTAAGTGCTGCTGTTAAATTTTTTTACATATTTTCCATTATGGCTGTGGATGTATATGCAAGCAAACTCAGAGACACATTCTCCCTGTTTTTCAAACAAAAATAATGCTCTATAATGCTACTTTATATCTTGTTTTTTTCCCACTTAATTATCTAGGAGATTTCCCCTGAGAGTTCCCTGAGAGATTTCTGGTGTTTTTAACAGACACAAGAGTCTGCACTTTGTAGATCCAGGTCCCTTTTGGTGGGCAACTGGGTTTAATTTATTCTTGAAAAGAAACCCCAACTTCTCTTTTGGCTCCAAGACTGCAATTTTGTAAGAAATAGTTCCACTTAAAAAAAAAAAGGACAAAAAAACCCAATGTAGTAAAATAAATTATTGGAGGGAAGGGAGAATAAATGAGGACAGAAAATGGCCAAATCAATGGGTCTCCAACTTTCCCTTCTCTTTGTTTGGTTGTCACAATAACCTCCAATGCCTCTAGTCTATGCCTCTTTTCAATTCAACCTCATTTGCTTCTACTTGACCTTCTACTTGAGCCCTCATGAAAATAATCTAAAAAATAATCTAAAAATAATCTAGAAAATCTAAAAAATCTAGTTTCTCTTTAGCATAGCTGTGACATGTTGAACTTTTAAAACGAAATATTAAATAGAACTGGAAGAAAAAGAAATGAGATAAAGAAAACCCATTGACGTGTCGAGAGCATGACACACGGTGTCTCATGTTGGAACTGTGGCCACTGAGTCACTCTTTACCTCCAGCTCTGTATCAGCTGGGAGCGGGGCAGGCAGCAGCCCAGAAGCCAGTTGTGTCCCTGTCCTGGTTAGGAGGGTTACCCGAGGGAAGTAGTTGGGGTTCAGCCCCCACCTGCCACAGAGGTGCTTTAATTTAAGGGGTGTCTCCCTGCCTTAGTCCCTCAGGCCACATTCTGCAGAGTCTACAGTTCCTTAATCCAATGACATGGTGTGTCCACCCACCAGGAACAAGGGCTTGACTATAGAATGGTCCAAAGTAAGCCTCAGCCCCAAGCTTGACCATCAAACCCACCAACATCCTCAGCCCAGGCTCCAGGATTAGCCAGGGATGGATTTGTTCTTTCCCAGACCCAAGTTTCAGGGACACTCCATAACCTCCAGACCCAGAAAATATCTGTCACAGTTTCCCAGAGATCTTTCAGTACCACTTGGGGCTAGGTGCTTCTACAGGTCTGAATCCAGAAGCAAAATAGTATTAAAGTAGGACAAGACCGGTGAGCAGAGCAGCCATCTTGGCTATAACCACAGACCTGGGGAGGGGAGATCCCCAGCAACCCTGACTTTGCAATTAGGTCCCACCTCACTCATTCCTACCACATCTAAAGAGGAAAACATCAAACTTCCTTAGACAACCCACTGTGGAATTTAGCTACTGACACTTTCAGGAAAAAAAAATCCTTTTGTCTGAGGATTTTTTTTTTAGACACACTCAGCAGACTGCTTGTAGCTTGCTCTTCTCATCACCTCAGATGAACAGAAACTGAACTTCTTCAAGGATGCAGTCTGTTGTTCTTCCTAAGTCCCCCGGGAATGCACTTTTTTTTTTGTACCAGAGATTGAACTCAGGCGCATAACCACTGAGTCACATATCTAGCCCTTTTTATTTATTTTGAGACAGCATTCCACTAAGTTGCTTAGGGTCTCACTAAGTTGCAGAGGCTGGCCTTGAACTTGTGATCCTCCCTCCTTAACCCTCAGAGTTGCTGGGATTATAGGCATGCACTTCATGCTTGACCCAGGGCTGCATTTAAGTCACATTTCCTCAATGTTTGTTGAAGAAATGGATGGATAGATGAATGAGTGGAAAGGTAGATGGATGGAGGGATGGGTGGATAGATCTATGAATAGATGTATAGATAGATGGATGGAAAGTTGGGTGACTGGATGGATGGATGGATGAGTGATTGGATGGATGGATGGATGAATAAATGGGTGGACAGATGGATAGAGGAAAAAGGACTTCTAATAAAATGTCCGAGGGGCTGAGGTTGTGGCTCAGTGGTACAGTGTTCACCTAGCATGCATGACGCACTGGGTTCGATCCTCAGCACCACATTAAAAATAAAATTAAAAGTGTCCACCTAAAACTAAAAAAATAAATATTTTTTTAAAAAATGTCTGAAATCACTAGGGGGACATGATATTTTTATTGGAGGTTTTGAGGGATTGGGGGACATGAGGAAGAAGATTTCTGGCTGAAAGTTTTCAGCTGTCTATGGGGATAGTGCCATCACTGAGTTTACTGAAAGCCTGAGGCAGAAGTTGTAACAACAACAAAACTATGATCCCTGTGCCCTCTTCTGAGTCATAATGTACATTGGGAGCTTGGAAGAGTACAGTAGCTACCCCACCCCATCAAAAGAGGCGGGGAAGACAAGTTCCCTCCTCCCCACCCTCCTCCCCAAACTCTGCTACTCACATAGATCCTCATGTGGGTGTAGCGTTGGCGAAGATTGTCCAGGACACTGGCCTCATTCAAGAAGGTCATGTCTGCCATGTCACTGGCCTGGTAGAATTTGGGTGGGTTCATCTGCTGGATGTCATCCTTCTTCATAGTGAGTGTCTGGAGGGTCAAAACATAGCAGCATATGCATTAGGAAATAGTGCTTTCATAGCTAAGACAGCATCACAGGGTCCCACACACCCTCTGGTGTCCTAGAAGGAGCTGGAGTGAGGTATCCAGGGGGTCTAGCTCCTGATCCAGACACATCCCACTGTGTGACTTGGGATGGGGAAGGACTTCAGAGACCATAGCAGCCTTAACTGTGTCCCCTTTGAAGTAGGGAAGACAATAGCTGGTTGTTGGGAGAATGATACAGACCTAAGTGGGGTCATGAAAAAAGACCTTGTGAGCTATCACATTCCCTCCCTATGGTGCGGAGTGCCTCTGGGCCATGTGTTCTCTGCCAGCTAAGTTCATACTGGGAGTTGATCAGAGCTTGCTCTTTACTCCCAGAGACACTTTGTAGAGATGTCTTTTGGAACTCTCCCTGGAGAGCAAGTTTAAAGAACTTTCCATTGAGAGAGAGAGAAGTTGGGGGGAGGCATTTCCCTGCTCCCACCAAATCACCTTGAAGGATCAAGTTGAAAACAAGCAAGCAGAGAAGACAAAAAATGAAAACAGCAAAGAATGCTGTTGAATTGTATGTTAACTCCTGGGTGAGGCACCCTGATTTTTTTCATCTGTAAATGAAAACTAGCACCAGCTTTTCAGTTTCAGAATCTGAGACCAAAGAGGAAGACACGTGATCCAAAAAGCAAATATCTTTTGGTAGCTGGCAGCCTTAGATGTGAGGCCTGAATACATACTGGGATTTCTGGGACTTTTAATAATTTATGAGTACAATAGGCAGATAATTTGAAGTCTTGACAGTTCTGGAAAATCTGCCCAGTAATAGACACCACCCCTCTGGAAAATCAAGCCGGGTTTTAATCAGAGTTCTTATCCAGTAGTTTCCAGATCTAAGGACCTCGCCCACATGCTTTGAGCTCCAACAGAGAAGGACTTTGGCTTCATCTTAGGGGCCAGGTGGTGAGATAGGCTCTGTTCTTTCTACCCCACACCTGGCTGACTGGCTTGTCCACTTCGGATGCTCAAATAAATTGATTGTTTCCTTAAATTTGCATCCAAACTGCCCCAGAGGCCCTGCTCCTATTGTCCATTATTTCTTGCAACACTACAAGGCTCTTCCCTTCTGAAAAATGTTTCCCATGAGAGTCAATCTTGACTTTCATGTTCAAACCTGCTTTATGCCAACTATGGCCTCTTCTCTCTGGTGCCAGGCCTCTCAAACGCAGGCACAGAGAGAAGGGCGGCATGTCCTGGTCATCAAAGATCTCTGACTTATTTTATTTAAGAAATTAATCAAGAACAGATCTCACACTTGCTCTTGGGAGTTCACCATGGAGAACTGGCATAGTGATATGGAGGGGTCATGGGGATTTGAACCAAATACTGGAGGTTTGACTCCAAGCTCATCACTTGTTGTCTTTGTTACTAAGTTCCTTAAAGACACTTTGTTCCTCTTTTCCCTCCCCTGTAAAATAGCGTCAATAAATCGTACCACATATAGTTGTTAAAAGGATTTCAAAAACTGTCAAGTGTCTTCCCAGGAATATGCCAAGCGGGAGGAAGTGAGTTAGGGGTTTAATAAACCAAATTTTCTATCTACTTTCTCAAGTCATACCTCATCATCAGACATAGTATGGACTAGCAGAGAAAGTGGTGTGTTGGTAAACCAACAGAGGGAGGTATATATGTAGAAATCCATGCTTTTGTAGCATTTGCCAATTTCAGTGGTGAAAATACTTCCACCATGGTTGATATCAGATACCAAAGGTTTAACACAACTGGCCGTGAAGCCCTTGAATGTTTCCTGTTGGGCCTTTGTGAGCCAGCTTGGGTCTAGCACAGCAGCAGCAGCAGCAGCAGCAGCAAGGGGCTCAGGATTCACCATCTGTCACTCATGCTGCTGAAGAGCTCATTGAGCCATGGTTGTCTGAGCCTTGCCCTACATTTCTTATGTCAACATGGGACATGGAACACACAGTTAGACTGTATGTTGGTGGGATGTTCACTTTTACTCTTAGAAAATAAATTCCATGTATGAGGTGCTTGGAACTTTAAAGATAAATGATTATCATGACAGTCCCTTACAATCATGTATCCAAAGTACTTTCCTATATCCTATCTCATTGGAATCCCCAGTCTGATGGAGCCAAAGTTTAGTGACAGAAAGTGTCTTACCCAGGGCCACATATCTTGAGTATAGTTGAGTCTGGAATCAAAGCCAGGATGGGGGACTCAGGGATATCTACTCCTTTTGCCTATGGAGTAAAAGTGTATGCAGCAGAGGCCTGGGTCCCTGCCATCCCTAACACTTGGTTTCTTCCCAGAGATTATTCTCCACTCACCTGGTTGGTGATCGTCTTCACGGTGACTTGGTCACCTTGTTCAGACTGGATCTCCCCAGCAATAAAGCCCTCCTTCTCGTCTTTGACCCAGCAGGACCTCTTGATGTCGTATGGCTTGTTCATGGCTTCTATCCTCTCCTTGTCAGGAGGCGCCAGGAAGGGCATTGGGTCCACATCGTCCCCACATTCCCCTTTGTACCCACCAGGCATGGCAGCTCAGCTGAAGGAGAATCAGGAAGGAATTGATGGCCGGAAGCAGGATTTCTCTGGGAGCTGTGGAGGGAAACAGGGACAGACTGCAGAGGCTGATTGACAAACTAGAAGGAATATCCTAACAGAGGTAGGGCTTGCTTACATCACTTTGGGTGTCTTGGTGACATTAAGTCTTCATAATCAAGAATAAAACATAAGCTAAATTCCTCACAGTCATGTCCTTATCACTAACACAAAATGCTTCTGCATCTCTCATCGTATGTTCCTCACATAAGGCTGTGAGGTAGGGATACAGAGAAGACTGGGCTGGGAGAGGTTAAATCAAAGCTATGGTTATTTGTTTGTTTGTTGTACTGGGGATTGAATGCAGGGGAAACTCTACTATTGAGCTACATTTTTATTTTTTAGCTTGATACAGGGTCTCCCTAAGATGCCGAGGCTAGCCTAGAACTTGCTATCCTCCTGCCTCAGCCTCTTGAGCAGCTGGAATTACAGATGTGCACTAGCATATCCAGCTTAAATCAAAGGTTTCTAATCAAGGTTCAATGAATGGAATGAGAAACAATGATCACTAGGTGTTCACTTTCCTTCAGATATGAACAGAGGCCACAAACCACATGGCCTATGCCTTGCTCCTCACAGAAATTACAGCTGTTTCCCTTTCATTTTAGAAAAGTCACAGACATGTCAAAATATTACCCTCACTTCAACTTTGAAATATGAGACCCTCAGATATTGTTATTTAAATCTATTTATAAAGGACACTCATTTTTAATGTCTCAGTAGCAGCATTCCAATACTATTGATTTCCTTTGCAGACCTGTGGGTTTTATTTTATGCATTTAAAATACTTATGAAGAGTCTCTGTCTTATGATGGTTCAACTTAGAATTTTTCAACTTTGGGATGAGGCAAACCCGAACACATAGGCATTGTGCTAGATGATTTTGCTCAACTGTGGGCTAAAGTAAGGTTTCTGAGTATGTTTAAGGTTACGCTGTGATGTTGGGTGGGTTAGGTGTATTAAATGTATTTTCAACTTATGATATTTTCAATGTGTGATGGGTTTGGCAGGGTGGAACCCCATCATAAATTGAGGAGCCTCTCTAGTCTGAGGGTCTGTTGGCTTTACCAGATTTCAAGGATCTCTCTGGTACAAAATGGTGGCCTGGATCAATGATTATCTCTCCTAAAATAAGGTCAGCCTGGGCTTATGCCTAGGTTTCTTGGCTTCTAAGCCCAGTTTGATTAGGAAGGAGGGGCTCTAGGGACAGAGAAGCCAGGAGCCTCCCCAGTTTACCTTGGGAGTGAAGAACCAACTCAAAGTCAGTGAGGTTCTGAGACCTTTTTCCACAATGCTGTTCTCAAGGCCAGGAGTAGAGCCTCCATCTTTAAATAACCCAGTGGAAGATTGAGGGCTTCTGGCTGAACGTTGGGCCTCTGCTCTACAGTGCCTCCTCCTCTCTTATGGAGTTCTTTGGTGTCTCCAAAAGAGGCTGAGTTGGGACAGGTAAGTGGTGGAGGTCAAGCCAGACTCCTCATCTCCCTGAATCCCACACCTCCAAGGCTGGGCAGATCAGCTGCCTGAGAAGAGGAAGGCGGGAGTGGAGGACTTGTGCCTTCACAGGCTAGGGAGCCCTTTGGCCACCTGGGGTTGAGTGAGGTCTCATTGGACAAAATGTTTCAAATTCAGGTAATAAAACCCATAGAAATACCAAGAAAACAAAGGATATTAGGATACAATTACCAAAGTATTAAAAATTCACAATATAGTAAAAATGCATCAAATAACATGATCTAGCAGCTGGTCTTACAAACGCTGTTGTTTTGAAGCAATGGTGAGAATTAATGATATTTTAACAATTGTAATCTGATACAAAAATAGTGACTTCCACTGCAGAGAAATGCTGTGGGACTGTGATTCACTGCCTGTGCTATGGAGGGTGGCGGATAGGATATGTTTCAGTTAAAGGCAGAGAAACCATGATGGAGTCACTTTCCCATTGAAGACCCCCAAACTCCAGGCTAAGAACTCCTGCCAGCCCCTCTGGGTCTGTCTTCAGGAGCAAAGCCCTGGCTTCTGCTGATGGCATCAAAGAGTCTTGGCCCACCATCCAGACCTCAAAGTCACTTTGAGCAGCTCAGTCCCCTTGTTGGGCTTTCCCCCTCCCCATTCCCCTTCTGGAAGCTGCAATTGCTCAACATAAACTTCCCTTTGTCATTTGTCTTCCCTGATAGGACAGCTCAATTACATCATCTTTCTGTTGTCTCGTTTCTCTGTTCTAGTAAACATAGATGAAACCAAAATCCACATGGAAAGGAAACACACATATCAGCAAAGTCAGGTTAAGTTCACTCAACTTGTCATTAAGACCAAACATCTACAGCTGGACGTGGTGGCATACACCTGTGATCTCAGCCACTCAGGATGCTGAGGCAGGAGGATCACAGATTGGAGACCAGCCTAATCATTTTAGGGAGACCCTGTCTCAAAATAAAAAAGAGTTGTGGATGGAGCTCACTGATAGAGTGTCCCTGGGTTCAGTCCCCAGTACAAAAAAAAAAAAAAAAAAAAAAAAGACAAAACATTTGCCCACATCTGCGTTTCTTTTGGTTGTTCTAAGGGGAAGAATGGGGATAAGATATTCTCCTTTATTTATACCAGTTAGGAGGTGTATATAATATATACATATAATATATATAATTTTGATACATGGTCTCACTGTGTTGCCCAGAATGGCCTCAAATTTGCAATACTCCTGCCTCAACCTCCCAAATACCTGGGCTTCAGGTATGCACCACTATGCCTCACTTTGTCTGTATTTATTTTCTTTTTAATTATAGTTCTTTGATGAACCACAAGCTAAGATGCCATTGCTTTTGTCCCCTGGGACACAGGTCCCTCCAGCCAGTCACTTCCCCGAGGGACATGCAGGTCTCTGACATCATGTTCCGTCCCTTTCGGTGGCCACTGACCTCCTGCTCTGTCCTCCTGGGACCCCTGCATCCAAACCACTCCTGTCTCCCCAGCAAAATAGTTTCTCGCAGGTGTCCCTGATAACCAAGACCCATGTTTAAAATTCACGAAACACAAAACAGAAAAAATTTAGCTCATGAGATGAAAGTGACTTCAGAGGGAAAAATGTCTTATAGAGTAAGTAGCCCATGTCCAGTGGACGTGGAGGGCAGCTCACTTGGAGGACTGAGAGTCCCCTCCGCAGCCCTTGGGACAGGCTGGTGTTCCCAAAATGCTCATCGTCACTGCCCCTTGCTCTCCTGTCATCACTATGTCCCCTTTCCTTGGGAACTTCCTGTCCGTTCTCTATCGCACCTCATCCTGGTTTCCATCTCCCCCAGCAGCCCCACGGTACTTACCTGAGACCACACCAGAAGAGACTGGATGTCCTGCCGAGCCTGGCCATCCCCTTTTAAACCTGCCCAAAAGATCTGAGCCAGCAAAACCTTGAGAAAGAAAAGAACCCCTCAGGGCCCCAGTGGCCCGGATGGCCTCCTCTTCCAGGGCCTGACGGATGCTCCTGGGTCCCTGTGGGGGGATCGGTGAATGTCCCGAATCCAGGACATTTACTTTCCTCCCATTGCCCTTGTGGGGAAACTGATGACCTCAGCTAGGGGTGCAGGCTGAGGGCAGAAATAGAACAGCTGGGTAATGAGTTTTCCTCTCAAAGATAAAGTTATAACTGCACCAAAGGAGCGGCCGACTCTCAAGGGGCAAAACCTGGGTTGACTCAGCTGCAGCCTTTGGCATGGCTGAGCCCAGGGAACCAACCGGCTGATGACTTGGTCCCTTCCACATGCTCGGGGCCGAAGGCCCATGTCAGCTCGGACTTCACTTCTCCAATAATGCCATGGGCCTCCTTCAGCCCTAGTGGCCAGCAGAGGCCATGTGGCATCATGGCTCAATGCCAGCCCCGAACCCCAAAGCCCCGCCTCTAAGTCCTCTATGGATTTCTCTGTGGCAAGTCCCTGCTTCCTCCCAGCTTGCCTTTCCCATCTGTAAAATGGGTGGCTGGACCTACAGACTCTAGGCATCCTCTGTGCTCTCTCAAGTTCAAAGATGGCTTTTGGGACTGGAGGGAGGATTGCCTGGGGGTTATTCATCCTGACATCCACTATTAGCCATATCTATCCCTCAAAACTCCCTCATTCACTTTTTTTTTAAAATTAAGGTGAAATTTACATAATATAAAATTCACTACTTTAAGCAAACAATTCAGTGGCATTTAGTACATTCACGCTGTTGTGAAACTGCCACCTTGAATTTCACAACATTTTCATGAGCCCAAAAGGAAACCTAGTACCCTGGCCATCCCCAATCTGCTTTCTATCTCTGGATTTGCCTGTTCTGGCCATTTGATACATGGGATCTACACTATGTGGCCTTTTGCCCCTGGCTTCTTTGACTTAGCATGTTTTCCAAGTTCATCCACGTTGAAGCACAACTCGAGACCTCTTCCCTTTGTATGGCTGAGTAATAATCCACTTACGGCCAAGTGCAGTGGCGCACTCCTGTAATCCCAGTGTCTCAGGAGGCGGAGGCAGGAGGATCCCAAGTTCAAGGCGAGGTTAGGCAATTTAGGGAGATCCTAAGCAACTTAGTGAGACCCCATCTCAAAATAAAAAGCAAAAAGGACTAGGGATGTAGCTCAGTGGTAAAGCACCCCTAGGTTCAATTTCAAGTACCAAAATAATAATAATAAAAGTAAATAACAATCCGCTGGTGGATATTCTGCCATTTCAGTTGATGGATGTTTGGGTTGTTTCCACCTTTGGGCTTCTGTGAATAGTGCTGCCATGAGCACACATGAACCTGTATTATTGAAGCACTCATTTTCCATTCTTTTGGATATTTATCTGGAATGGGATCGGTGGATCGTATGGTAATTTTGTCCAGCTTCTTGAGGAAGAGCCAAGTTGTTTTCCTCGGCAGTTGAATCATTTTACACTCCCGCCAGCAATTCACAAGGGTTTCAATTTCTCCACATCCTCACCAACACATCTATTTTTCTTTCTTTCTTTCTTTTTACTCTGCCATCCTAGGGAGTATAGAGAGGTACCTCATTTTGATTTTAATTTCCCTAATGACTGATGCTGTTGAACATCCTGTCATACATCTTCTTTCGCCCATTTTTAAATTGGATTGTTTGTCTTTCTGTTATTGAATTATAAGTCTTTAATATTTTGGGTACTAGACTTTTATCAAATATATGATTTGTAAATATTTTCTCCCATTCCATAGGCATTTCCAGTTTCTTTATATCTTTTGAGGCAAAGTTAGTTTCAATGGAGTCCAATTTATCTATTTTTGTCTCTTGTCACTTGTACTTTTGGTGTCATATTTAATAAAACAGTGCCAAATTCAAGTCTTGAAGATTTGCTCCTATGTTTTGTTCTTAGTGTTGTATGCTTTTTGCTTTTATATTCAGGTTGTTGATCCTATAATTCACTTTTTTTAATTGTAGATGGACATGATACCCTTATTTTTTTTTTAAGAGAGAGTGAGAGAGGAGAGAGAGTGAGAGAGAGAGAGAGAATTTTTAATATTTATTTTTTAGTTCTCGGCGGACACAACATCTTTGTTTGTATGTGATGCTGAGGATCGAACCCGGGCCGCACACATGCCAGGCGAGCGCGCTACCACTTGAGCCACATCCCCAGCCCACATGATACCCTTATTTATTTATTTATTTATTTATTTATTTATTTATTTATTTATTTATTTATTTATTTTTCTGTGATGCTGAGGATTGAACCCAGTGCCTCACATGTGCTAGGCAAATGTTCTTACACGGAGCTACAATCCCAGCCCCCACAATTCACTTTTTTTTCAAGAATTTAACCTTTATTTATTTGTTGTTGTGTATTTTTTTTTAATGTGGTGCTGAGGACCCAACCCAGGGCCTCAACCATCCCAGGCAAGTGCTCTACCACTGAGCCACGACCCCAGTCCCTACAATTCACTCTTAAAGGAGAAAGGAACCCACCTGGAGCAGGAGCCAGTGAGCAGAAACAGGATCCTGCCCCACCAAGATCCTAGGAAGGGATGTGCCAGGTCAGGAGCATGAGGTTTTTCTTCTTGCCCCAGTCCTAGTCTCATGGGAAAAAGCACACTCTGGTGGGGTCACCATATTGAGTTTAATAAAGAGAATTTACTGAGCAAGAGAAGGTTAAGGGGACCCAACAGGGGATGTTGAGGCAGTCCCTAGAAAAGTGACAGGAAAAGCCACTGCACCCTGGATCTGGCTGCTGTGAAATCTGTGACGCTCAGGGGCACAGAGCAGCCATAGCCCCCAAAGGCCAGCAGCCCAGGGCGAGCTTGCCTCTCCCTCCTGCTCACCCATGTCCTCCCAGCATCTCCCCTGGCCAAACCCAGCCAGAAGCCAGAGAGCGGGGTCCTGAAGGTGCCAGTAGATGTCAGCCTCCTGGGACACAGAATAAGGGGGCCAAGGGTGGCAAATGAATCTAAAACAGGAGCATCCAATGGGTGGTCAATGTGGCAAAACCTGCTCCTTAGTCTCTTGTGGGTTGAGCTTCTCACAGGGGTGGGGTGGGGGTGTTTATGGTCAGCATTCTAGAAAGTTCTAAAATGTGTTTGTCTGTGGAAGGCTCCCAAGGTAGCCATCAGATGATGACCACCTCCCAATAAATGGGCACACATAACACTTTCCTCCTTCAAAAACACAGTCAGAGCCAGGCATAGTGGCCCATGCCTGTAATCCCATTGACTCAGGAGGCTGAGGCAGGAGGATTGCAAGTTCAAGGCCAGCCTGGGCAACCTGGTGAGACCTTGTCTCAAAGTGAAAAATAGATAGCGCTGGGAATGTAGCTCAGTGGTAGAGAGCTTGACTAACATGCCTGAAGCCCTGTATTTTGTCTCAGCATTGCAAAAACAAAAAACAAAACCAAAAAATTAAAACACAGCATGCACTGGCTAGAACCCCCCAGCTCATGGTATCTGGGGAGAGTTTAGTGTTCTTCTATAGAAAGCAAGAGCTTAGGTCCCTGGAGGAAAAAAGTCCTTGGACTCACGGTTATTGTTGGTACAACAGTAAAAATAAAAGGTTCCTGGGTCCATTAGCTCATTTGGATTCTTCTGACAGCCTGGGAAGGTGGATGGGACAGGTGAGTAAGAGCCACCTTTTAGCAGATGAGAAAACAGAGGCTCAGAGGGGTGAAGCAACTTGCCCAAAGACACACAGTGAGTCATCACTGAGATTTGGCTTCATTTTTCTTTCTAGTGCTTATCACCATCTGACAATGCGTGATAGATCTATTAGATCATTCTCAACTCTTTTTCTCATTAGAATGTAAGTGTGCAAGGGCAGGGGGTTTTCCTCCCACACTCACTAAACACAAGCACAGCTGTATGGGGACATACAGCCAGACCAGAAAGTAGGCCTGCTAGCAGTCCCTGGGTGTCCGTCTCTCCCCTCCCTTTCCCTTCTTCCTGTCTTTCTTCAGTTCCTTGTTGAGCTCTGTGCCAGTTACTTGCTAGACATTAACTGGATGCTTTCCTCTGCCTTCCAAAATTTGTAGCAATTCCCTCTTGGCCTCTGGTGGAGAAATGCTGAGCTAAGACAGCCTGGGAGGGCCGAAGAGACAGGGAGATAAAGGTGGCCAGGTGAGGATCAATCCTGGGTCTCCGCTCTACCCCACCCCCGCCCCATGCTGAACCATGCCCTAAGCCTTGGCTAGAACTCAGTTCTCAGGCAAGGCGTTTCAAAGTAAGTCAGATCCCTGTCCAGGTCCACAGCCAGGAAGCCAAAGCTGGAGATTTCCTCCGGTGTGCTAGCCCCAGGGCTCCTGGAATAGCCCCCTTTCTATGACTCGGAGTGGCAGTAGTGGATGTTCCACAGGGCTGGCCTTTCCAGCCTAGGAAGCCCCCACCTTGGGAAGCTCCACAGCCACCCTCTCCACATACTTCCTGAGCATCCAACAGGGCCAAGCTCCAAGCAGGATCCTACAGCTTAAGAGGCTGACCTGCCCATCCAGGGTGGTGGAGGGTGGAATAGGAGCCTGGTCTTCTCTCCTCTCTTAACATCAGAAGTGAGGCCTTGTCCAACGGGCTGCTAAATTGGCTTCAAGAACCTTCTTAGAACCCAGAAGTCTCCCAGGTGGAAAGAGTTGCATGACTTTGAGTTTCAGTTCTGAATTTGGGCAAACTCCTCAACCTCCACGAACCTCCATCTCTTCCTTATAAAATGGGAATAATGATATAATAACCATAGCTGGCCTCACAGACCTCATGAAGGAAGGGATCAAGTGGGATGACCGACTTGAAAATGCTGTTTACAGATTTCAGCTCCTGGGGCTGGGGTTGTGGCTCAGCGGTAGAGCGCTTGCCTAGCATGTGTGAGGCACTGGGTTCGATTCTCAGCACCACATAAAAATAAATAAATAAAGGGCCGCCAACAACTAATATTTAACAACAACAACAAAAATTTCAACTCCTCATCGGGGACTAACCATGTTGGGCATCTTTTCTCTGCTTACTTTCCACTGATGTATCTTTTTTGGTGAAGTATCTGTTTAGATCTTTGCCCATTTTTTTTTTATCAGTTTGTTTTCTTGTTATTGAGTTTTGAGAGTTCTTTATACAGTATCTTCTAGGAAAAAAAGACCGTTTTCAGAACGTAATGTGTCAACATTTTCTCCTGGTCTATCGCCTGTCTGGAGAATGCTTTTTTGGGGGACAGGGAGTACCAGGGCTTGAACTCAAGGGCATTTGACCACTGAGCCACATCCCTAGGGACAGTATAGCAGGGAAGGAGAGTAAGCATGCTGGGGGATGCACTGCGACCTTAAACAGGCCTCTCTGAGGTGACATTTGAGTGGAGCCTGGGTGGAATGATGGAAGGACTGGGAAAGAATCAACAACCTGGGCAGAATCAACAACCTGTGCAAGGGTCCTGGGGCTGTGGGTCTGAGTGTGCTCAAGGTGCTGGGGAAACAGCATAGAGGTGGGGGTAACGGGGCAAGTGGAGCATGGGCCAATGCTGGAGTTTTGTTAAAGGGCTTTAAGCAGAGCATTGTGGTCCAACTCCTGTCTTAGGCTGAGACATAGTCAGGTGACAGTGTCTTGATACAGAAGACCCTTTTAGACTGGACCACAGAAGGTCCAGATCTTGGACCCAGACCTTTAAGCTTCCCCCACATCCTCAGCACACAGTTCTAGTGGGTCCTGACCCCAGGTTGCAAGCTGGAGTCTACCACCCCCTGCCTCTTAAAATGGCTTCCAGACCCCAATTATTATTGAGGGAGAGCAAGGCTCAGGATTTCCTCAGCAGCTGATTGGGATCTTATCATATTCTGCTAGTGTAACACAGACCCCAGGAATCTGTATTTTCACACGTTCTGAGTGATCCCTAAGTGGTCACCCTGTCAGGAGGCAGTCTTTGTAAAATGCTCTGCTGGTTGTATGGCTGTGCATAACCAGTGACTTTGCCTCCACGTTTCGCAGCCATTTGGCAGGCCATTGGACAAGGCCTCATTTCTGACGTCAAGAGAGGAGAGAAGACCAGGCTCCTATCCCACCCTCCACCACCCTGGATGGACAGGTCAGTCTCTTAAGCTATAGGACCCTGCTTGGAGCTTGGCCCTGTTGGATGCTCAGGAAGAGTGTGGAGTGGGTGACAATGGAGTGTTCCAAGGCGGGGGCTTCCTAGCCTAGAAAGGCCTGCCCTGTGGAACATCCACTACTTCCACTCAGAGTCATAGAAAGGGGGCCATTCCAGGCTATGTCACAGGGACATGGTCTTTTGGGGAAAGTTCTAGGGCTATACCTGGAATATAGTCCATATTCAATGTATCGTGCCTATTATTACATTATCTTAATAATAATCTCCCTTGCCTGCTAGTCGGCTCCCCTGGAGCACTGTCTGTCTGAACGTTGTTTCTAGAAGTTGGTTTACTGGATTCAAGTGGCAGCTCAAGCACAGAGCAGGCAGCTGAAATCTCTCAAACTCCTGGGCTGCTGCCCAAACCCTGTGCTGCCATGAGCCTTGGGAAACCCCGCATGGAGTCAGGTGGCTCTGAGCTGGCTTCTTCTGAAAGGACCAGAAGGAGAAACTTCCTGGAAATGGCACTGGATTGTCAAACAAAGAGTGGGAATGAAAAGTTAGAAACAATGTCCATATTTTTGTACTGAATCAAGTCTTTGCCTTAGCTCTTCGATTTCTAGATGTTTATTCTCAGGAGTTAACCGCCTCATTCAGTGAACCATGACTTAGGTATTAAAAAAATCCAACAGAGTTTGCATCATACTAAAGCCATTGAAAATGTAAACACTGGCGGCATGGACCTAAATAAAGCAAAATCAGAAACTTCAAGTATGGTTATTGTTAAAAATCAAAGTTTCATAAGGGACAAATAAGTTTAAAAATCCTGTAATTACGGCTGGGATGTGGCTCAGTGTTTGCATGCAGGAGATCCTCGGTTCAATACCAGCCCTACCCCCCCCCCCAAAAAAAAAGGTCCTATAATTAAAAAAAAAAAAAAAACCCACAACGTCCATGTCCATCCATAGGGGATTAGTTACATAAAAGCCAGTGTTGCCATAGAGGGGAATTTTTTTTTTTTTAAACTGAGGATGTTAATTCCTATTCATTGTCATGGAGCAAAGGTCTCTAGAACAACTCAAATCCATTGTTATGCAGTGGGGGCTTCTCTAGAAACTAAGATAAGGTCAGATATAAGAATGAAATAAATAAACACAAGAAAAGTAAAAATAAGAAGAACAAAATAAGGAAAGATAAATAAGATCAAGGAGGGTTTATCTGAAAGGGTGCCCAGTCAGGGAGACAGGGAGAAGTGAGATTTCAGGTGATTTAAAAAAAAAAAAAATTTAAAAATATTCTTTTAGTGTATCTATGTTGCCTGATGGCTTTTTTTTTTTTTAAATGAGAACTATTTTTAGAATCTGAAATTATTTTTAATGAAGGGGGAAAGAAATACCAGTTGATGCCAAGACGCTGTCCTTGGTTTCCACCCCTGGGATGGTAGTGGGAGGGTCCCCCCAGGCAAGCTGGAGAAGGCACATTCTCAGCTGTTGTTTGCCCAGTGAAGGAGGGAGGAGGGCATCCGTGCCCTCCCCAGGAGGGGTGCAGGATGAAGCCTTGGCATGTGCACTGTGTGCTCCTTGAAGACCAAACATGGACATAAAGTCTGGGCCCAGAAATAGCCCCTTGCCCCTGAGACCCTTGGAATTCTGCAGGGTCATCTCAGAGAGGGAAGAGCCAAGCAGGTGGTTGCTGGAAACTTCCTTCCTGGCTCTAAAAGGGAAAATGGGGCCTGGGACAAGGGCTGCAGAGGTACTGAAGCCCTTCACAGAAGCCAAGTCGGGGCAGAGACAAGCCTGGGATCTGGGCAAGGACTTCTCCAATGTCATTTCAGCTTGAAGGATTTCCAAGCTAACTGGAGTTTTCCTAAAGAATGTGGATTCTATGGGTTCCCAGAAATATGGCAATCAAGTCTGCTGAAGATTTATTCAGGTATACAAACACCTTATTCCTGTCCACCCTCCCGGCCCCCCATACCACATTTAAATCTATATCTCAATTTTATTTTACTTGGGATTGCCATTTTCATTTTATTATCTTGAAAATATCTAAAAAGTTTTCCAATTTTTTATGACCTTTCCTCTTCTCTTTCACTCCACCAGCCCAACCTCATTGCTGTTTGTCAAGAAGTGTTTGGACGGGGCTGGGGATGTGGCTCAAGCGGTAGCGCGCTCACCTGGCATGAGTGCGGCCCGGGTTTGATCCTCAGCACCACATACAAAGATGTTGTGTCCGCCGAAAACTAAAAAAAATAAATATTAAAATTCTCTCTCTCTCTTAAAAAAAAAAAGAAGTGTTTAGTCTTATTTTTTCAAAGGAGAGAGTCTCTTTGTTTCCCATGAATCTCTCAAGGTCAGATCAAGCCAGTGTCTGAAAATCTTTAGTGGATCCAAACGCCCACTCAGTGGGGTGAGCTCCCATTCATCCAGCCAGTGCCTACTTAAGACACTCTATCTAGGGCCTGGGACTGGACTCGAACAAACTTTAGCTTTATTTTCCTGTACTCTATGAAGACACCATGTCTCCACGAGACATCACAGGGAATGAAACTTTAAAGACCTGCCTCACAGGAGTGTTTGTGAAAACTGACTGGTTTTCCTGTAATCCCAGTGGCTCAGGAGTCTGAGACAGAAGGACTGCGAGTTCAAAGCCAGTCTCAGCAAAAGTGAGGCACTAAGCAACTCAGTGAGACCCTGCCTCTAAATAAAATACAAAACAGGGCTGGGGATGTGGCTCAGTGGATGAGTGCCCCTGAGTTCCATCCCTGGTACCAGAAAAAAGAAGAAGGAGGAGGAGGAGGAAGAGGAGGAGGAGGAGGAATGGGAGGATATTGCAAATTGTAAGGCCCTGGACAGGTACGACCATGGAACATAGTATGGGTTAGGACCATTGCCCTGTCCTGAAGACTCAGCCCTATAGCTTCCTTGCTGTGCCCCAGAGCACATTATTTAACCTCCCTTGTCCTCCATTACCCCATCTGTGACATAAGTACGTGAATCACCATGCCATGTTTTTTGGCTGGAGGGCAGTTCTGGGGTTCGAACTCAGGGCCTCACCCCTGCTAGGTCAGGGCTCTACCACTGAGCTACACTCTCACCCCTACCCTGCTATGACTTAAGTGTACCCACCCCCCACCACAAAATTCCTGTGTTGGAACCTTAATTCCTCAGTGTGGCAGTGTTAGAAGTAGGGCCTGGTGAGAAGCATTGGGTCCTAGGGTGGATTGATGCCCTTCTCGTGGGAGTGGATTAGCTGTGGAGGTTGGTTCTCTTCTCTTCTTCTGCACATGCCCCCTTGTCCTTCCACTTTCCACTCTGAGCTGCAGAGGTACTGAAGCCCTTCACAGAAACCAAGTGGATGCAGGCGCCATGTTCTTGGGTTTCTCAGCTTCCAGAACCATGAACCAAAGTACCCTGTGATAGCAGCAGAATACACATATCACCTGTATCACACCTGTGGTTGACAAAGTTCATTGTTTCAGACACCGTAAGTGCTGGGTAAGTGTTGGCATTCACTGGTGTCATGGGCTGGCTGGGCATGGTCTTCTGATGTCCCTTTTCTCCTGCCTTGCCCCTCTATGTCAGGCTGCAGCCCAGGGCTGGAGAGCAGGACCCTAGATTGTTCATCTTTTTGAAGGTTGAAAAGCCTCAAGAGACCAGATTGTAAATGACCCATCTTTACTATGATGCTCTGTGAAGTCAATCTGGGTTAGGAAATCAATTCCACCTTCTCCACCTTTTTCTGGCTCATTTGTTCTCCACAGACAGAGGTGGAGTGCAAACAGGAGTGCTTTACAGGAAGGACACACTTCCCTCCTTCCCCATCGTCTTCCTGGGAGTGTGCAAAAATCTCCAGGTGAGCTCCCCAGATTCCTATGTACTTCCTCTGTTACAGTCTAGTTGTGGCTGGAAACCCAGCAGATCGTAAGTTCTGTGAGAGCAAAGAAGATTCCCTGACCACCACTTTCCCTCAGCCTCTCTCTGTTGGAGAGCAGATTGAGTTAATCACAGGGTGGACAGATCCTCCATCAGAAGCATCTCTCCAATGACCATATATCTCTGCTGCTTCAGGCCCCATGGCTCCCACTACCTATTGAGATCAGGGACAGGAGGATTCAGGGTCAGAGAGTCAAGGTTTTCCCTCTTTTTCAAAGGTATTTGCTGAACTGCTGCCCATTGTTCAAACAGGACCTCTGCTTTGTCCAGTTCTCTTACACTAGGTGCATCCAAAATTGACCTGTCCCCAGCACATCCTGCCTGATAAAATCTACCCGCCCTGGACAGACCCCTGACTGCAGCCCAGGGGCATGTACTCTCTCTCTGTCTCTCATGTCTCCACCTCTCTTAAGCTCTCACAGGGCTCTTGTGTTGCCTTTAAAGAACTTGGAGAACCCTACCCAGATCTAAGTCGATTGGAGTCTCCAGTTAAATTTTCAAAATGCAGATGGGGCCAGCACCTGGGGTGTCCAGGTGCTCATGGTACAGATGTGGACCAGACACAACAGCTGGACAAGGAAGCAAGGAAGCAGCAGAAAGTGTGACGAATGTGCTGAGGAAGCCCAGAGAGAACCCAGAAGGCAGCACAGAGGAGAGTGGAGGGGTGTCCCAGGCCCTGGGATGGGCACAGGCAGCACAGGGTATGTGTGGTTGAGAATGACCAGCGCCATGTCGTGGCCTTTAGATAAGAGCCCCGATTCTAGAAACTTTGCTTAACTACTTACTGCAGAACGTGAGACATAATTTCTCCTCCCTGAGCTCCACTTTCTTATCTAGGATAATAATCCAGGGTCCCTCTGTATCATAGGATTCTGGGAAACACCTCGAATGCCAAGTTTCGTGCATGCACAAGTTTCTTTTGTACAGTATTTGCATGTAACTTCTGAACTTCCTCCTGTATATTTTAAGTTGTCTCTAGATTACTTATAATGCAAGATACAATGTAAAGAAATCAGAAGGCAGAATAGTTGTTATAGTGTATCGTTCAGGGAATAATGACGAGGGGGGAATCTGGATATATTTAGTACAGACATATATAAAAATATTTTTATCTAAGTTTTGTTGAGTCCTTGGATGTGGAATCCATGGATACAGAGGACCACCTGTAATATCCACCTCACAAAGTTGTTACATAGATGTGTTAACAGTGAACAATAAGTCCCTTATGTGACCCTCAGCCCAGACGAGCCTCGCTCAAGCTCAGGGAGCAGTGAGTTCTGGATTCCTTGGCCTCAGTGATCACATCTGGGTCAGTCCGACACCCCACAGGGGTCAGCACAGAGAGGCACCCAGGACCTGCCTTCTGATGGATCCTTGTCACAGCCTAGTGTCTGAGGTCAGAGGGGGACAGGAGAAAGCACATGTGACCCTGGACCGTGGGCATGGTTTGTGCTTCTGCTATTCTGAGTCCTCCACGAGGAGTAGATTCTACACTCTAAAGAGAACATGCTTCTGAGAATCTGGCAGAGCAATAAGAGTCAAGCAGTCTGTAAATTAAAACACATTCTTAAGAAATAGCTTCCATATTGAGGGATTTGGGTTCTGGTTTTATGAGACATCACAGACTTAAGCAGTAACCAGCCTTTGGTTTCCTCTTGCTGGCTTTCCCCACGTTCCTCCTTTTCCCTCCCTTCATGTCCCCTCTCCTCCCCATCTCCTGGTTCTGGGACAAATGGCTTCCACCAAGAATCTAAAATAAGTTCCTTAAGGGACAGCATCCCAAGAAGTCTAATTTCCCCATACCCTGGGGACTTCCTGACACTGGCACAGTGAGAGCATGCGTACACACACACACACACACACACACACACACACACACCCGCGCACACACTGTAGCAGAAGTCAAGATGTTGACAGCTGCATTTTTCAGGAGCCAGTAGATTCCCGAAGACTGACCTCAAGCACAAAATCTTTCCTGAATCCCCTGAGGAATTATGACATCAACTCTCCAATTCAGGTTTTAAAAAAATTCATTTTATTCTATAAATGATAGAAGTAAAAGGTGCTTATATGTTAATAACTAGTGATGTACCAAGTCGGGGACAGTAAGAGTAGTTGGTCAGGGCTGTGCACATCAAGAGGTGCACTGGCTTTAGAGGATTTAAAGACAATTTTTAAAAACAGCAGAAATTATTCAGCTTTTTTTTTTTAACTTGCCCTGCTCTGGCAATTATGAACAATGACAATGATAAATATTCTTCCCTGCTGGGGAGGAGTGCAGCTCCCCAGCCCCCTCTTGGGAGGCCACTGTGAATAACAGTATTAATGAAACCACAGAAATAGGAAAAAATGTGGTTTTAAGAAAGAAATCAGAAGGCAGCAAATTCTGACACCATCTACAACATGATGAACCTTGAAGATGTCATGCTGAATGACACGAGCCAGACACAAAAGGACAAGCCTCATTTGGTTTCCCCTTTCTAGAAGGTTCCCCAGGGCAGCCACAGTCCTAGAGACAGAGGACAGAAGGTGCTGCCAGGGGCAGGGATTTGAAGTTTGATGGGGATAGAGTTTCAGTTCAGGAAGACAAAAAAATTCTGGAGGTGGATGGTGGTGATGACTGCTCAAAAAATGTCCTTAATGCCACCAGCATGTTCACTTTAAAATGATTGTGTGTATATTTTACAATGATGAAGGATGGAAGGAAGGAAGGATGGAAAGAAGGAAGGAAGGAACTGGGGGAAGGGAGGGAGGCACAATCCCAGCACCGGGCAGCAGAGCATCAGGGTGAAGAAGGACCACACAGGTCCGGTCTTCCCTCATCCTGTGACCGTGAACTGCTCATTTTGATGTTCACAGCCTCCATTTCCTTCTCTGTGAGACTTCAAATTCCTACCGTAGCAAAAGATACTGGTAAATAAACCAGGAAAATAAACTCCCTGTAATCATTTTTTTTTCAGTACTGGGGGTTGGACCCGGGGGTTCTCTGGCAGAGACAGGGTCTTGTGAAGTTGCAGAGGCTGGCCTTGGACTTGGGATCTTGCCTCCACTTCCTGAGTACTGGGTGTACCGTGGCTCCTGGGACCAATAATTCATTCTTGAGAACAGAAAGTAAATGTTGTTGGAGAGGCGTTAAGCAAACAGAAGTGCCACCAGTCTAGTGAGCATGTGGGCCCCAATACTCAGCCAGGAGCAGAGACCCAGAGGGACTGAGGAGATGGGCAGCGGATTCCATTTGATTTCTCTGAATGACTCCAAATTTCCTTCCCTCCTGCTTTTCTGACACCTTTGGGTAGCCGCTGTGGGCACTGCCATGATTGGCTAATGAGATATACTCAAAGGCTCCCAGCCTGATTCTTGTTTGAGAGATTTGGAGTACTGCCCACCACATGAAGGGTGGTCTCTAACAAGACAACATCTGAACTGTGTCCTAAAGGAAGTAGAGGAGGAGGTCTGTGCCAGGCACAGGGTATAGCAGGTGCAAAGAACCTGAGGCAGCATGGGCCCTGTGTGCTTGAGGAACAGTGAGGACAGCAGGATGGCTGGAGCTACAGCAGGGTGTTGGGGGGGGGGTGAGGTCAGAAGGAACAGAACGGGTGTGAGCAGATGGAAATTTTGTTCTTATTTCCATTTCAATTTGAAACTTTCTCACCATCCCCCAGTGCATCAAGGGCCTTGTAGGGCCGAGTTGGGACATTGGCAAGTGCTGGAGTGGCTGAGCAGCTGCAAGAAGGTATAACCTGACTTGATTGTGTATAAGATCCCTCTTGCTGCATGTGGGAAATAGTCTGCAGAGGCACCTGCCAAAGCAGGGATACCTGATATGAGGGGAGAGGGTCACCTTTGGGCATGTGTCACCACAGAAGTGGGAAGATGGTGACTGTGTCAAATGCCTCGAAAGAATAGGGTCATCCCTTGAGACTCCTCCAGGGCTAAACCTTTGGGGATCAGGGCTTGGTTACTTCTTCCCAAACCCTCCTCCTGACTCTACGGCTCAGCTGCCACCTTGGCCCAGAACCACAGCATCCGCTGAAACATCTCTGCCTTTCCACTCAGTACCCCAAATGCTTTGCTGCATTCTCATCTTCATGTCCCCCAGGCACCTGGGTGTGAGGAAGGACACTGAGCTCCAGCTCCACCCAGAGTCCTGGCTTCCCCATGCCCCTCCCCGTCCAGAACCAAAGGTTACGGGGACCAGACCCCTTCTTTCCCACTCACAGGCTGGACTTCTGCTGGCTACTGAGATCCCTCACCCAGAAATTTCCAACTACCTCCTAACCTACCTTTCCTCCAGCCCCACCCTGGAAATACTCCTCCCCTTACCTCTGAAAGGCCAGCCTGGATATTCTAGAAAGACATGCAATACTTCTCACTTATAATGGGGTCACATCCCAAGAAACCCAGGGTACGTTTGAAATATTGTAAGTAAAAATGCATTTAATATACCCTGCCGTGGACACCCTAGCTGAGCAGCACAGCACACCATAGCGGGTCAGATGCTTGCCCTCAATTATAGGGCCAAGTGACTAGGGCTCCAGAGATGACCATCTGGATCTCTGCTGAAGACCTCAGCGTTCCCCAGTGCTCTCAGGACAACAGCCAAACATTCTCAAGGCGGGGTGGGTGTTGTCCAGGCAGCTGCGTCTTCCAGACACTCCTCAAAATTCCTGGATCATGATGTTAATACAAAGCAAATAGACTTTCCGTTGATTTCATTATTGATTTAACATCCCTCGGGACACTGTGAACCCTTACTCCTTCTCCCCTGTATACCATCTTTGGCCCAGACCTGGCTCCATCATCCTTCCAGCAACATGAGCCAGCTCTTTGTTCCCAGGGAAGCCCTGGGCCTTTCTCTTGCCTCAGTACCTTTTGCTACATGGTTTCCTCCGCCTGGAGCATCTTTCTCAGTTTTTCGCCTGCGAACTCATGTTTTTCCGGAGGACCTGCCTCAGGTATCATCTCCTCCAGGAAGTCCTCCTGACCTCCCCTGATCTGTGTTGTTCCAATGGCTGTCTTGGTCTTCCAAAGCTGCGAGGGTTTGTTTGCTGTCACATGGTCGTGTGGCACATAGAAAGGACTCTATAAATATTTGTTGAGCCAGGCGCAGTGGTGCACGCCTGTAATCCCAGTGGCTCAGGAGGCTGAGGCAAGAGGCTGGTGAGTTTAAAGCCAGCCTCAACAATTTAGCGAGGTGCTAAACAACTCAGTGAGACCCTGTCTCTAAATAAAATACAAAATAGGGCTGGGGGTGTGTCTCAGTGGTGGAGTGCCCCTGAATTCAATCTCCAGTACCAAAATAAATAAATAAGTAAATAAAATTTTAAAAACTGTTAAATATATACCTGAAATATATATTTCCTTGTTGAAATCAGCCTATTTCCATTTCAATTTGAAATATTCTCACCATCCCCCAATCTCCTTGCCTGCTGGGGAGTCAGTGCTCATTGACTGACAGCTTGAGGTCTAATACCCAATTTTGCAAAGAGGTCCAAGCCAAATGTCAGGAGCCTTAAACTTCCAGGGGCAAAACTCAGCCAGAGAGAGACGCATACCCCCTTTGATAGTTTGAAGGCTTCAAAAAGTGCATTTGCAGAGGCTACAGGTCCTTGGTGCTTCCTAGGTACTCATCTGGCCATGAGAATCACCTGGGAGACCTGGGCTTCCCTCCTGACCAGCCCAACCAGTCCCTGGGCCCAGGTGAGCATGGTTTTCAAAGCTCTCCAAGTGATTCCAATGTGCATCTGGGCCTAAGAACCACAGATCAGGGCAGCAGCCAGCCCTGTGGGGAAGAACCAAGCACCCGGAAGCACCTGCTACCTGCTGAAGGCATTTAAGCCTGACCCAGGGGCCAGAGGCAGCGGTTTCCTGCCAGGTAAGTAAGGGATGGGTGTCGGGGCTCTCAGAGTGTTTCTCTGAGCCCTCTGTCTGGGTGTTGATTGCTTTTGTTCAGACAGTGAGCCAGGTGGCTCTTGGGGTTCTCCAGGGAGGCTACCGTGGCCTTGCCCTTAACAATGGAGGTGGCTTTCATGGTCCTCTCCAAAGCTGGGCAGCCTGACCCACAGGGCAATTCCAAGAAGTCCCAGGCTGCCATCTCCCCTTGTTGGAATCAGCCTTGACTTAGAGACACAGTGCTAAGTGGCTCTTGGCTTTTGTTTCAGGATGAATATGGAGGAAGGAGACGTTGTTAGGTGTCTATTTTGCTGAGCCCGGACATGGGCTTGCAAGGATCTTGGAGTAAGTCTAACCCACAGCGAGCATAGACCTGAGCGCTCCTAAACTACTAAAGTTCCTAAGCTTTAGAACAATGCTTCTTGGCGCAAGGCCTTGGCTTGTGCTCCCTCAAAAGGAGATTTTTTCCTCAAAACACTTTCACCTGTGGGAAGTGTCCACTCATCCAGCCCCCTCCCAAGTAGCACCTCCTTAGGCGGGAGGCCTAATCGCCCAGGTACAGGGCCTGATCTCCTCCCTCCTTCCTGGGTATTACCTGCTTCCCCTTTGGGGAGCTCTGGAGGAAGGTGCTTGCTGTGTGTTTCCTGGCCTTGAACTAGGTGTCTGGAACTCACAGGGTGTCTTGTCCATGTTGGCAAAACCCCTTGAGGAGCCAAAGAACAATGAGAGGGGGTTCCCGTCCCAGGGACGCCACCTCTCCCTGGACCCCTCCTGACACTGGGCAGTTGCTGTCCTTGTGTCCCCCCTCCACCTAGCCCCAGCTGTGGAACCCGTATACTTCAGGGGCTTTGGAGCAGAGGTGGCATGAATCCCTCAAGCTCTTCTTCATGGGGAATAAGCCTCACCGGCTCCCACTCAATGGATGATTTGAGCTTAATTAAACCCAATCCTGCTTTGAAGAAATGGCTGTTGGTGATGTAGAGCTGAACACACTAAAGTCAAACAGCGTCCCAGGTACAGATGAGTAGACGTGATGTAAAACAGGGTGTCCTTCAAGATCCCCTCTATAATGAGCACATGCAGAGCAGGGCACGGGTATATATATATATATATATATATATATATATATATATATAATTTTGGTGCTGGGAATTGAATCCAGGGATGCTTTACCAATCAGCTACCCACCCCCAACCCTTTTGAGACAGGGTCTCACCAAGTTAAGCAGGCTGACCTCCAACTTGTGGTCCTCCTGCCTTGGCCTCCCAAGTTGTTAGGATTACAGGCATGCGCCACCAAGCCCAGCTGGCAGTTTTTAAAGGTGAACTTGCAGGAGGAGTGGAGATATTGGGACCTAAGGTTTAGTGTTTTTCTGAACTACAGATGGTCCCCAATTTAGGATGATTTGACTTAGCCATGTCTCAACTCTATGGTTTTACATTGATACAAAAATGTTACTCATTTAGTAAAAACTCTGCTTCTTAATTTTAATCTTTCCTTGGGCTAGACAGCTTTATTTAGTACAATGTTTCTTTAGGATCCTGGGCATCAGCACATGGGATCATAAGGGTAAACAACTGACGTTGTACTCTGGAGTGCACTCTATTCAATACATTGCATGAGAAATTCAATCCTTTTTATAAAAATAGACTTTGTTAATTCAAACTAATGTAAGTTGAAGGTAGGCTAGGCTAAGTTTAGGTGTATAAAATGCATTATTATAATAATTAATTTTGGTACCAAGGATTGAACCCAGGGGTTCTTAACCACTGAG
Source organism: Spermophilus citellus (assembly GCF_964194105.1). NCBI lineage: Eukaryota > Metazoa > Chordata > Mammalia > Rodentia > Sciuridae > Spermophilus > Spermophilus citellus. Next base: position 32,789,034 of record NC_138187.1, read on the forward strand.
TCGCATCCCCAGCCCTTTTTATATTTTATTTAGAGACATGGTCTTGCTGAGTTGCTTAGGGCCTTGCTAAGTTGCTGAGGCTGGCCTTGAACTCCCAATCCTCCCACCTCAGCTTCCCGAGCCACTGGGATTACAGGCGTGCGCCAACATACCCAGGTATAAAGTGCATTTAAATGTGTATCTTCAACTTAGGATGAGTTTGTTCGGTTGTGAGCCCATTGTAAGTTGGAGTATTGTATTTATATTCTTTTAAAGCCCCATGAGTATATTACTTTAAAATCTAAAAAAAAATTACTATATAGAAGCCAACTCCTGGATGATAAGACATGTCTTAATTTAAAATGGTTCTTGGTTCATGAAAGATGCTCACTGTAAAAGCTTGGCTAAATTTAGAACAGTACAGGAAAAACAAAAGTGCCTGAAATGCCCCAAACAGAGTTACTCAATGCCATTAATAAGACTTGGAAGTTCCCAATGTCCCCTTATACAAAAGGATTCAAAGGGCAAGAGCTACTTGGGTGCCTGGGTGACCTTGAATGTGCCCAAGGTTCCTTGGCTGTCTCTCTGCCACCTGCCACCCAGCAGCAGTGCTGGCCCAAGACTCCAGGAGTAGAGAGCCCCTCAGTAGGTGACATTTGCCTGTGTCACCAGTGTGGCTTTCTCTGGATTTCAGACATTAAGGTCTTATCTGATTTTTGCACGTGTCTCAAAGCCTCTGCCTTGGCCCTGTCATGGTGCTGGTGGGGAAGCACACAGCCAGCTGTCCTGGGGGCCTGCAGATCACAATGTGAGGGCAAGGAACACAGGTGTTGAACTAGGGAAAACTGAGAGCAAGGATTGGCTTTGCAGCTGATTTTACAGCTAATATTACTCCTGTCATCAGGAAATGATCTGGCTAGATCTGTGGCTTTCAAATGCTCCCCAAAGATGCCCCAGGATTAGGGGAGGACCCTCTGATTGGCAGATGAGCTTTCTGTGTTATCTCATATTTGGTTTCAAAGGAAGGAGGCAAACACCTAAACCACCAAGGTTATAATTGCACCTTCTAGAAGAGGGCAGGGGGATGAGTGCCTTGGGGGCTCTCCAGAAGTAGAAGCCTTTCTCTGTCCCTAACTAACCTCTTACTTTATGCACATTTGGGGATACTTACGAGCTGAGAGCTGTACCTCGAACAGTGGGGAGAGGCAAGGGGGCAGCACATGGCAGAGAGTTTTCAGAAAAGGATTCCATTATTCCCGTTGCTTAAAATGGTCACTTTCCCATCTTCCAACCTCTAGCCCCACATGTCTAGGGCCACTCACAGGGGTAACTTCCTGCCTTCCTAATCAGACTTGGTTACAGGTTATCGGCTGCCAGGTTTAGTGGTCAAAAGATGAATGCACATGTCAGATCCAGGCTGAAGTTCTCGTTCTGATACTTTGCATCTCTGGGAACTTAGGGAGATGTCTGAGATGGTTCCTCCACCTTAGTGATAGATGTTTGATCTTTCTGCCTCTAAAACTGGGTTAAATAACCTCTTTCCTTTATAAGTAACTCAGCCTCAGGTCTTTTTTTGTAGCAATGGAAAATGGACTAATAGTACCTAAGACACAGATGGTCCTATTGGGAGTAGGGGGAGGAAGATAGAGAAAAAAATTAGGAAGTTATATTCCATGTATGTATAATATGTCAAAATACATTCTAATGTCATGTATACCTAAAATGAACAAATTAAAAATTCAGAAAACAGTAGATAGTGGTAAAAGTTGGTAAGAAAATAGACTGTTTGGGAAGAGACTTCGATTCTTAGAGAGGCTTTCAGTGATGATTATGTTTGAAACTGAGAGTGAATATAAAGGAGCCAGCTATGTGAGATTCTGGGAGAACCTACTTGTTCAAAGGCCCCTCGTAGGGATAAACTTGGAATACCTGACAACAAAATCCAAGGGTCCAGAGCACAGTGATCAAGAAAAGAATCATTGGAGATGAAGTGGGCTGGGGCCAGCTCATGCAGAGCATTGAACACCGTCTGAATTTTCTTTTAAGCTCAATGAGCAGACGGCACAAGAGTTTTAAGCAGAGAAGTTTCACGATCAGATTGTTTTCTTGAAAAGATCCCATGTCTGCTGTACTAAGAGACTGGAAAAAGGAATTGGTAGAAACAGGGAGGTGGCAGTGGTAGAATGTGGGTGAACCATGATGGTGGCCTAAACCAAGCAGAGGAAGTTGACCAAAGTCTTGGTGTCATGCTGGAGTGGATTCTGACTCACTGTGCTGGTGGGTGGGGTGAGCAAGGAGAGGGCATCTTCCTATTGGGTCCAATTGCCCTCTGGAGCATTTTACACATGAACTTTGCTTAGAACTCCTTGAATCAATGGCCAAGTTCAAACCAACCTGCCTTTTTTTTTTTTTTTTTGGTAGTTGGACAGAATGACTTTATTTTGTTTGTTCTTATGCAGTGCTCAGGATAGAACCCAGTGCCTCATGCATGCTAGGCAAGCACTCTGCCACTGAGCTATGGCCCCAGCCCCCCAACCTGCCTTTGAATGGCTTCCTTTATTACTCTCAGGGCTGGTCACCTCAGTTCTCGTGGCCTTTTGAGTTGGCACAATGACTCTATGGAAGCCGACTTTTGGAGTCTGCTCTCCGATCTCCCTGATCCTTTGGAGAGCAGAACACTTGGTGACTTTAACACAGTAACCTCCACACGGGACACTGAACATCTTGTAATTTCCCTCCCTGCAGGTGGTTTCCTCCTCCCAGTCAATATGTCTACCTTAGATGTTCCAGAAGAAAGGCTGAGAAAATTTAAGTATCGAGGCAAAGATGCATCTGTGAGTATGAAGCAACTGCTTCAGTCTGTCAGGGACCAGTGGGGTGAAAATTGCGTGGTTGAAAGGCATCAAGAACCAGGTGGAGAGGCAGGGAGAGAAGGCAGTTCTAGCAAAATACTTGTTTAGGGGTTCAGATGTTCACTGAATGATTCTTTCAATTTTTTTTGCATGTTTAAAAATTTCAAAATAAAATATTAAAGGCAGAGAGGACAAAAGTATATGGACTTAGGAGCCAGACAACTTTGGGCCTAAATCAAGGTTTCCATATGACCTTTAAATTATGTAACTTCAGAGTTCTAGTTTCTTCATCTAGAAAATGGGGCTGCTCACTGCCTCTGAAGGGCCAGGTCTATAGATGCCAGGCTGTGGCAGCAGGAGGTCTACCAAGGAACTCAAATGTTGGCATGAAGGCAGTAGCATGCCTTGCAGAAATAGGACTGGAACAGAAAAGTCCAGTTTATTGGGCTTGTTTCCAGGGTGGACATTAGGGTGTGGGCAGGAATCTGTGTGTGTGGATTCTCTCATTCAGCTTTTCTGGTCTCATGGCTTTCCTACTCCTATATCCCCAACTGTGTAGCATGACTGACATCTCATATAAGACTGGAAATCTGAAAGGCAGCTTAAGATGAAGGAAGCACTTGGTTGTGGAAGCCTGGTTAGGACATGTCCAGGACCAAATCACAGTTAGGGTAAACTGTTCCAGTGAGCGTGGCTCTCTGGCTTCTAGGACCATTGCAGATTAAAGGAAACCAGTTAGGACAAAGGAACTGAACCCTCTCTGTGGGAAACAGCAGGAAAGGCCAGCAGCTGAGAAGAGAGAAGACAAAGGTACAAAACCCTCTGTTCACAAGCAGGTACCATTTGGTGACAGGACCACGGTACCATTGGTTCCAAGGGCCTCAAAGGTGTGCTCCTTTGCCTTTTAACAGCTAATGACCTTGTTTTCAAGCAAGAATTAAATGATTTGTTTAAGGAACAAAAAGTCTCTAATACATCTTAACTAATTTCTGCAGTCTTGTACCACCTAGCAACCTCATAGATGATGGTGGTGCTGTAAGCTTGCATTGCTTGGTGATGACATAGCTATCTTAGTTGGTGTGAGTACATTCTGTGGTGTTTATACAATGACAGAATTGTCTTGACAACCCATTTCTTAATGCATTCCCATCATTAGGCAATAAATGATTGTAATTACTATTTTAGTCCTTTTTAATATTTATTTTTTAGTTGGACACAATGCCTTTATTTCACTTAATTATTTTTATGTGGTGCTGAGGATCTCACACATGCGAGGCGAGTGCTCTACCGCTGAGCCACAACCCCAGACCACTATTTTAGTCTTTAAACTCATTTATCCAGGGCTGTGGCTGTGGCTCAGTGGTGGAGCGCTTGCCTAGCATGCATGAGGCACTGAGTTCGATCCTTGGCACCACATAAAAATAAACAGATAAAATAAACTAATTTATCCAAGAAGTTTAGGTCATTCTCCAGGATTCATAATACTTCTGTGTATTGTTGACTTATTTAAGGAAAAAAGTCTTTAAAAAATTCTTTTTATTATTATTATTGTCTACACATGACATTACAATGATCTTGGCAATTCATACATTTGTATCATTGGGGTATAATTTCTCATTTTTCTAATTGTACAAATTGCAGAATCACACTGGTCATAGTCACCTATATACATACATCAATCATAATGTTTATTCTGCTGCCCTTCCTATCCCCCTACTCCTCCCCTCCTCTCCCATCATTTCTCTCTATCCAATCCAATTAAAAATTCTTTTAAAATTTCCTTCAATGTCTTTAAGTAAAACCTCTGAGATGGTGCATCTAGTTCATGGGTAGCCCACCAGAGTCCCCAACCCCACTAATCTGGCCACCACTGGAAGGTCTAGGCCCATTAGGACTTTATAGTCTTCCAAACTAATCAGCATCCATGAGGATATGCTCAGACTTGGATAGTGGATTGCTCTGCTCATGTCTTTATGGCTGAGAATTCTGCCTGTCAAGGATGAACATGACCTTCCTATAATTTGGGGCAGAAGATTGAATTTTTTTTCCTAGAGGTACAAGGTTGGGAGAAAGCAGAGGAGGGCCGAGATGATTTACTGGTTCTGTGACCTTGATTCTTCCAGGCTATTGCAACTGTAAAAAATGAACTCATAGGCCTTGCCACCTGCTCCAAAGGCTAAACGACAAAGCATCCTGTGCTCTCTGACTCTGATTGTTGCAACTGTTTCTTATCCTCCCTAGATGAGGCGACAACAGAGGATCATTGTCAGCGTGGAGCTTCGGAAGGCCAGGAAAGATGAGCAGGTCTTAAAGAGAAGGAATATCAATCATGTGTCTGCTGATCCTGCTTCTGAAAAAATAGCCAAAAGGGTACGTCAGAACGTGGCATTGAGAGCAGATGTGTGCAAAATACATCCTTGAGTGAGTTTCTCTGGCTTGGGCGTGTTTAATAGATTCAGGGCTTCTAGACTGATTTAGGGCCTTTCAAGGAAGGAGTGAAGAAATCATGGTTCCAGCCAAAGTGCCTTCCTCAGAATGCTAAGGGTCTTTACACATGGTGGTGAGTCTGTGGGATCCATGTCTGATGGGAGTAATTGCCACTGCAAACTGGAAACTCACTTGCTGCACTAAGTCTGGTGGGTTAGGGAATGAGGATTCATGGAGGTTACTTCTAAAGTAGAGGCATCTAGTCCCTGGACATGACATCTTTCCTAAGACTTGAACACTATCTTTCAGCCTCCATCCTCCCCAACTCCACTGTATATAAATCCTGGGTTGACTTTAAGGTCATCCCTATTTTGTGAATTTTGAATTTTGATAACATTATGTGTTTTTATTTATTCATACATTCATACATACATATTGAGAGTGAACCCAAGGTATCCTACCACTGAGTTACAGTCCCACCTGTTTTTTTTTTTTTTTTTTTTGGTACCAGGGAACCCAGGGGTACTTAACCACTGAGTCACATCCTTAACCCCTTTTATTTTTTATTTTGAGACAGAGCCTTACCAAGTTGCTTAAGGCCTTGCTAAATTGCTGAGGCTGTCCTTGAACATGCAATCCTCCTGCCTCAGTCTCCCCAGTGTCTGGGATTCCAGCTGCTTAGGGCTCTTTGAGGGCAGAGATTGTTTCAATTTTGTCAAGTGGATTCAATAACGCATCCGCTTTCATCCATGGTAATGAATATGATCATTCTCTGAATTGCCATAGGGACAAGAACCATATATATCAAGTTAACTTCATTAGTCTAGAGTAGTCCTTGGGGTTCTTCCCAACAGAGGAAGGTGTGAAACAATGAAAAAAAATTGTTTCCCTATTTATCCTATATTAGCATATTTATTTTTTAAAAAATAATTCTGATCTTATATACATATCTCCAAATTCACCCCTTTAAAGTGTAAAATAAGTAACTTCCAGTGTTCACAAGGTTACACAACCATCAGCACTAAAACATTTATCACCTCAAATAGAAACCCCATGCCCAACCAGGTGTGGTGGTGCACACCTGTAATCCCAACCGCCTGGGAGGCCAAGGCAGGAGAACTTCAAGTTCAAGGGCAACCTCAACAACTTAGATCCTGTCTCAAAATAAAAAGGACTGGGGATGTAGCCCAGTGGTAAAGCATCCCTGGGTTCATTCCTCTCCACTCCCCCTGAAAAATAAACCCCATGCCCATTAAGCAATCAGTTCCTATATCTCATTCTTCACAGCCCCTGGCAAATACGAGACCACTCTCTGTCTCCGTGAGTTTACCTTCTGGACTTTCATATGAATGGAGTCCTTCAGTATGTGACCTTGGGTGCTTAGCTTCTTCCACTTGGCATAGTTTTCAAGGTTCCTCCATGTTGTAGCACATATCTGGTTCATTTTTTTCTGACTGAACACTATTCCATCATATGAAGAGAGCACATTTTGTTCATCCATTCATTAATGGTGGACATTTGGGTTGTTTCCACTTTTTGGGCTGTTAAGATTAATGCTGCCATTAATGTGTGTGCACACATTTTTGCTTGGGCAAGTGTTTTCAGCTCCTTTGGGAGCATACTGAGGAGAAGCATTGCTGGGTTATATGCTAATTCTACGCTTAACTCTTTGTGGTAGGCTGAATAATGGTCCCCTAATCTCTTGTCTTTTAAGCCCTAGAATCTGTGAATGTTACCTTAAAACAAAAAGGAGTTTGCAATTTAAGTTAAGGATCTTAATGAGATTTTCCTGGACTATCTGGGTAGGCCTACCATAATTACATGGTCCTTATAAGGACAAAGGAGAAGTCAGAGAAGTTGAAGATGGAGGCAGATGGTCTGGGTTGTAGTTGAGTGGGGGAGTGCTTGCCTACCATGTGTGAGGCACTGGGTTCTATCCTTAGTGCCACATAAAAATAGGTACAATACCTTTATTTTACTTATATTAAAAAAAAAATGGAGGGAGAGGCTGCAGGCAAGGAATCAAGTGAGCCCACTACAGGTTGAAAAAGGCAGGGAAATGGATTCTCCCTGAGAGCCTCCAGGAGGAATCAGCCTTTCTGATACCTGAACTTTTAGCCCAGTGAAAATGACCTTCCGAACAGTAAGAGACCAAGTTCCTTCTAAGTCATTGGGGCTGTGATAATTTTTGCAGCAGTAATAGGAAAGTAATATGCTGAACTATTTCCCAAAGTGGCCACACAGTTGTACATTTTCACATTCTTAATAATATTTGTTTTCTGTTTTTTTTTTTTTAAAAAAAAAAAACAACTCTCTAGTGGGTACAAAGGGATATCTTGTAATTTTGATATGTTTTCCTATTGACTAATGGTAATGAGCATCTTTACCTATGATTGTTGGCTGTGTTTTTCTTTAGAAAAATGTCTATTCAAACCCTACAGCCATTTTTTTTTAAGGTCAAGTAATTTATATTTTTTATTGAGTTGTAGGAGTTCTTTCTCTAATTTGGGTACTAGACCTATTATCTAATCACATAGGGTTTTTTTTTTTTTGCCTATTTTTTTTTTCTTCTAAGAGTTTTCTAGTTTTAGCTCGTATGTTTAAATCTTTGATCCATTTCAAATTAATGTTTGTAAACCATATGACTAAAGGTTCAGCTTCTTTTGTGTGTGGTATCCAGCTGTCCCAGTGCCATTTTTCTTGAAAAGACTATTCTCTACCTGTTGAATATTTCAGCACCCTTGTCAAAAACCTAATATGGTTATCTTTGTCAGTACAACAGAGACTGGATTGCTGCAGCTTTGTAGTAAGTTTTGAAAATGGGAACCGTGAGCTTTCTTTTACAAGATTATTTTGACTGTTTTGTGTCCTTTATATTTCCCTATGAGTTTTAGAATCAGTTAGTCAATGTCTTCAATAAAGACAATTAAGATTTTGATGGTAATTGCATTGGATCTATAAAACAATTTGAGGAAAATTGCCATCTTAATAATGTCAAGTCTTTCCATTTATTTAGATGCTGTTTAATTTTTTTATAGTTTTCAGCATGTGAGTCTTGTACCTTTTATTCCTAAATATTTTATTCTATTGTAAATTGTTTTATTTTTATTTTTGGATTATTCATTGCTAATGTGTAGAAATATAATTGATTTTTTTTTTTTTTTTTTTTTTGGTGCTAGGGTTAGAACCCAGGGCCTTGTGCATGCAAGGCAAGCACTCTACCAACTGATCTATATCCCCAGCCCCAAAATAAATTGATTTCTATTTATTGATCCTGCGATGAAACTGAACTTGTTTATTAGTTTAGGATTTTTCTTGTTGCAAATTACTTAGGATTTTCTGTATCTAAGATCAAGTCATTTGCAAGTAGAAATAGTTTTATATCTTCCTTTCTTATCTAGATGTACCTTATTTCTTTTTCTTGCCTAAATAGCCTATCTAGAACTTCTAATACTATGTGAGTACAAGGAGCAGAACAGATATCCTGTCTTAGTCCTGATTATAGGGGGAGAAATTTGCAGGCTTTCACCATTAAGTATGATTCTAAGTTGTGTGATTTTTATAGGTGCTATTATCAGTATAAGGAAATTCCTAGTTTGTTTTTATAATGGAAGGGTACTGAATTTTGTCCAATGCTTTTTCTGAACTTATTGAAAAGATTTGTGTTTTCCCTTTTATTCTAATAGAGGGTATTACATTGTTTTTGTTTTCTGTGGGTTTTTTTGTTTTTTGTGTGTGTGCTGGGGATTGAATTTGGGGGCACTCAACCACTGAGCCACATCTGCAGCCTTATTGTGAATTTTATTTAGAGACAGGGTCTCAATAAGTTGCTTAGCACCTCTCTGTTGCTGAGGCTGGCTTCGAACTTATGATCCTCCTACCTCAGCCTCCCAAGCTGCTGGAATTACAGGCATGTGCCACCGTGCCTGGCCTACATTGGTTTTTATATGTCGAATCATGATTGCATTCCTGGGTTAAATCTCATGATGAATGTTTCGTATGTTGATACATTTGGTTTTCCAGTATTTTGTTGAGGACTTTTTTATACCAAGGAATCTTTTTTATTCAAGTGTAGATTACCAGTTATTTAAAAATACTTGGGAGCATAGTGCAGTGTCGCATGCCTGTAATTCCAGCAGCTCCAGAGGCCGAGGAAGAAGGATCGTGAGTTCAAAGCCAGCCTCAGCAACAGCAAGGTGCTAAGCAACTCAGTGAGACACTGTCTCTAAATAAAATATAAAATAGGGCTAGGGATGTGGCTCAGTGGCTAAATGTCCCTGAGTTCAATCCCTGGGGAAAATATAACATAGAAAGACAGTGTCTTACAACTAATTTTTAAACTTGATACTATTGAAATATAAAACAATCACTACTCCCAAAAGTCACTTTGCTTACAAATTGATTTTTAAGTTGATCTGCAACTTTATTCACTCAATTTTGTGTATGAATGTTACTGAGTGTTTTGGTTCTACTCTATATCAAAACTCCATTTTTAAAAATGTGTTTACTTCTCTAGTATAGAGCCATTTCTTGCAATTAATGTTAACAACTATAGGTAAATTCCCTAAGTTGCAAGAATTTAATATATTTGCTGTTCTAGAAATAGTTATCATTTGGGGTTATTTACACTAAGACTCACATATTTAAAGGCAAAATATTAAGAAATGATGAGAGTTGAGAGCAGGAGGACTAAAAAAGACAATACTATCTTTTACTGCAGACCTGCTCTTAAAAAAAAAAAATTCCATTACTTACTTTGGTATTATTGTAGAGAAGCAGTTTCTGCAGACCATGGGTATTTACATAGTTGTCAATTTTATATTTCCTTTTTTTAGAATAACACTTTACCAGTTAAGTTGCTCAACCAAATAAGCAGACACCTTTAAACTAACACATGCTTTAGCTGCTTGGAATAAATTATTTTCTTAAATGGTTTAGCATCCTAGGGTCTGGAAAAGAAAGTGAAACCCTCTCGGTTCCAAAATACTGATTCAGAGGCTGCCCACAAGATACCTGGCTGTCTTATGTCCCCAGACTATCACGAGGGTGGACTTTGAGGAGCTCTGTAATATCATAGATGCAAAAATCACTTCCTTTCTCAATACACAATACAGAGCCAGCACAAAGAAACACACTCACAATGTAAAAACTGGCTTGCATAAAACAAGAGGGTACGCACAACTATATATTTTTCTCTTATTTCATATAAGATATTAAAGCAACCTATAATAAACTTGTATAGAGATGATCCTGGTTTACATGTAAGTCTGCTTAAACAGACTATGACTGAATGATTGGAAATTTTCTTTTCCTAACCTAATACCCATCATGTAAGCCTAAGCTGGTCCTCAATTCTTACAGATCTTATTTCCTTGGATTTATGTACTATGTTACCATCAACTTATAAACTGGGCAGGTCTGCCCAGGCTACCCTGAAAGCCTCTTCAGAAATATACCAGATGCACTAAACAGTGATATGTTTAGTAGAATTCTGCACTTCAAGACAGCATATGAAAAACCAGCAATTGATCTGACGTTGACTACCTCCTATTTCACATTATCACGAACGCCGTGCAGTTTACCAACTACTACTACCTTATAGGAAACTCGGTAGCTGTAAAAGTTTTTGTTCATTTTCAAAACATTTCAATATTTATTAATTCCAAAGATATGAATGCCACGTAGTAGTGGCATTTGGGAATAAATGCACACAATTGTTGAGGATTTTTTGCATCTGTAGTGATATGGGATATTGGTATGTGTCTCTCTTTTCTCATCATGGCTTTGGTTGTTTTGGTATTGTTAGGGTTTAAATATGATGTGAGAGTGTTTCCCACCCTCAAAGGTTTATGAACTGGAAACTTGTTCTTTCCTGTGTGGTAGTGTTGAGGTGGTAGAACGATTCAGAGGTAGCGCCTCATGCAATGTAATTAGGTCACTGGAGGCCTCACCCTCTGAAGGGATTAATGTAGTTTTTGCAAGATCATGGTTCTCACAACAGTAGATAGTTATAAAGTAAAGCTAGTACATGAGCTTGACCTTTTTGCATGCCATTTGTTCTCTTTCCATTACTGTGTCATGTTGTGAAGCAGTCAAGGGGCCCTGACTGGGATACCAATACCATGGGATGTTGACCTTCTAGCCACCAGAAGCATATGGCAAATAAACTTCTTTACTTTGTAAGTTACCCAGCCTCAGGTATTTTATTATAGCCACAGAAAATGTACTAATGCAGTTACCAAGGTAATGCTGGCCTCAAATAATGACTTAGAAAGTTCCCATTCTATTTTTTTTTTTTTTGCAGGGGGTGGGGGGCAGGGGAAGAATTTGTAAAAGTTTGTATTCTTTTTTGGGGGGAGGGAGGGTATGGGGATTGAACTCGGGAGCATCCAACTACTGAGCCACATCTCCAGCCCTATTTTGTATTTTATTTAGAGACAGGGTCTCACTGAGTTGCTTAGCTCCTCACTTTTGCTGAGGCTGGCTTTGAACTCATGATCCTCCTGCCTAAGCCTCCCAAGCCACTGGGATTATAGGCATGTGCCACCGTGCCTGGCCAGATTGTGTTATTTCTGATGTTTGGGAAATTCACCATTAAGCCATATAGGCCTAGACGTCTCTTTGAGGGATGTTTTATAGTTCCTAATTCAATCTTTTTAGTTGTTATAGCTCTATTCAGATTTTCTATTATCACTTTTGGTGGTTATGCATTTTTAGGAATCTGTCTACTTCATCTAAACTATTTAATTTGTTGTCATTGCTCCTATTTCTCTTTTGTTAATTTCTATAAGTTCAGGAGTAATTCCCTCACTTTAATTTCTGATTTTCAATGACTTGGTTCTCTTTTCTCTCTTGGTAAGTCTAGCTAAATGTAGTTTTGTTATTTTCAAGAACCAACTTTTACTTTCATTGACTTTTCTCTATTTTCTCAATCTCTGTTTTTAGTCTTTATTATTTCCTTTTTTTCTACTTGCTTTGAGATTGTCAGTTTTCTCATTGCCTTTACAGAAGATGGTTAATTTGAAGGTCCTCACTTGCTATTTGTTTTTCTGATATCCACTATTATGTTAATGCACAGAGTAAAAGGGTTCGGAAGATCCAAGTGAATTATTCCTCCCTTAAGCATAGAGAGTATCCACTATGACCTATGACCTATGCACCCCCTTCCCTACTATAGACCTGCATGCACAAAGGGGCATCCTGTTGAAACCAGGATAGATGAGTAGACTAGGTGATATTTATTCTCTTTTGGCAAAGACTCTGGCCTGACTGTGTCTCTCTTTTGCAGGTTGACCTCACTCTGGATGAAATAATCAAAGGTGTGAATAGTTCTGATCCAGTTGTATGTTTCCAGGCAACACAGGCAGCCAGGTATCACCAAGCAGATTTTTGCTATTTGCAGGTTTACAGCCTGAAATGAGCTCTAATGACCCCTTTGGATTCTTGGCTTTGAGAAAATGCTCATAAAACACAGGAGAAGGCTAGTCCTTCTAAAAGCAAGACTAAGGTTCTATGCTATACTGTTTAGAAGGCAACAGAAAAGATGCAATATGTTATCAGAGATGAATTGCTTAATTTACTGTAGCCTCTACAGGACCTTTAGCTCACAGATAATATGCAAAGAGAATATTGCCTGGTGGCTGCACAGTGCTATAGGCTGAGTTAAGTGGCTGTGGGGTCCTGCTGTTTGTTTTCTGTGATGTTAGAAATGCCAAGAACATCTAGAAGGAGGTCCTGAAGGTCTCCCTCCCTGTACTCCCCTGTCTTTCCTTTCATAGGAAAATGCTGTCCCGGGAACGGAACCCTCCCCTGAAATCGTTTGTTGCAGCAGGACTCATCCCGAGGCTGGTGGAGTTCCTGAAGTGGTCACTCCATCCCTTCCTGCAGTTCGAGGCAGCCTGGGCTCTCACCAACATTGCTTCTGGAACTTCGGATCAGACCCGAGCCGTGGTGGAAGGGGGCGCCGTCCTGCCCTTGATTGAGCTCCTGTCTTCTCCCCATATGACCGTGTGCGAGCAAGCTGTGTGGGCGCTCGGGAATATTGCTGGTGAGGCTCTGTTCTTAGTGGGCTAAGACACGTGGTGTGCGACGTGAGCTCTTTGGGTAGTACGGTGCTCTCCATGTTCTGGAATCCTTCCCAGTATGAAAACCTAGAAGTTCTGGGAAAGGTATCATATGCTCTTTCAAAGTTCAGAACCAAGTTCAGAGACCAAACATTGACACTGAAACTAGATGACGAAGTGCATGCTAATGTGACAGGCTGCAGGGACCTTTGCCAATACTAGGATCACACAGCTTCAAATCTTACTTTTTTTTAATAGTGGTTGATGGACCTTTATTTAATTTATTTATATGCAGGACTGGGAATTGCTCACCCATGCTAGGCAAGCACTGTACCACTGAGTCATAACCCCAGCCCAGCCTCAAATCTTAATAGCTTCAGGAACTAAAGCAGAGTCTTTGGCCCATGCAGTACTGGGGTTTCTGTTGGATGCTTGCATGATCCAGGACCCTGAAAGAACTCTTCCTCCAGTGAAGGCACTAAGGTAGAAAAAGTCTCCTTAGCTTGGGGTAAAACCTCTTCCCCAAAAATGCAGTCCTAAAACTGTGTAGATTGGGGACCTCTGGCTATGGCTGCATGTCTGAGAAAGCACAGGGTAGAGAGTTAGTGCTGTAGGGCTGGAAGCCCCCAGATTCCTGGCTGAAGTAAATCGACATGCTCTCTGGTTATGGGGGGACCTCAATTGGGTGCCTCAGGATTTTGACAAATTAAGATCAGCCAAATATTAGCAATTTCAAGTTTGGAGAAGGAGCAACCCACCATGACGGAGTCTGCAGAAACACAAGTATGATTAGATCTCCAAGGACTTCAGATATTGGAATTAGCAAACAGAATATAAAGTAACTGCTTTAACAAATGCTTGCAGAAATGATGCATCTATTTCAGATGTGTTTCTCATTTTTCTGGGTCTTGTCAAGTACAGGCCAGCCTGGGTGGTATAATGTGACTTCTGCCTTGCCTCAATGGTAAGACTCCTAGGGACACTACTCAGAGATGCAGATGGCTGATTGCCAGCCTCTATCGATTCCCAGATTTTGTTCTGAATTGCGTTTGTAAGTTTCTGCCCCCGCTACCTGTATCTTCTGGGTCTGCATTAACTTCAATCTTCCTGAGAATAGCACTATGAAAGGCTGCCAGCACTCACGGTGTGCCTCCTGGACCAGGCTGGCTCTCTCCTCTGTGTCCACAGCCTCCTCTTTTAGCAAGCGGTACTGTGTGGTGCCTGCTTGTCATATCATGAATGTTCACCCAGTGGATACCTTGGTGACCTCAGATCTAGTCCATGACTATACTACCTACTTGCCAAACCCCCAAGAATGTCTTTTCGTGTCTCGTCTTTGCATAAACTTTTTAAAAGCGTATCACCCACTTTGTTCTCTTTGAATGTCATCTTCTGATCTATTTGTAGGTGATGGCTCAGAATTCAGAGATGTCGTGATTGCGAGCAATGCCATTCCACATCTGTTAGCCCTGGTTTCGTCAGCCATACCAGTGAGTGTCTTCAAAGGAGAAGACCTAGCTAGGTGACCAATTCTCAGGGTTGGGAAATTGGGGAAGTAGTTCATAAGTAATGCCATATCATGTGGCTGCTCCCTAGTCCCTTATGATAGTAGGGGTCTAGGACAGAGGTTCATTTTGGTAAAAGACTGACCCAAAGTTGTCCTTAGGGACCAGTAGCACTGATCTTTCTTTTGGGGGTATTAACAGAGGTCCATTAAAATTTTTTCAAAGCTCATCATCCTGCAAACATTGATGACTAAGAGGTCCCACAAAGGGACCACCAAAAGATGTGATGATGCTCCGGTTCTGTACATGGGTGATAGGGTCTAGGTTTGAAGCTCAGAGTCAAAGTTGATCAACATGTAACAACAGAAAACTCCTGGATTTAGGAATTGGGTTCTCAACTTGCCTCCAACAAAAATGCAAAGAAGCAAAGGGAACAAGTACAACACCCTCAAGGCGGGAGAACACAGGATGTATTTGAACTTGGAAAAAGGTGGCCATGACCTAGGGAGTTTGCAAGGAGAGAGAAATGTAAGATGGTGGGTAGGGCAAAGGAATTGGACGTCATCCTGGTGGCAAAGGCTTCCCTTTGCCACCAGGATGAGGATGTCAAAGCAAGAAGGAAGGTGGTCTGATCTTTCAGAAAGACCCTCCTGGCTGCCTGGGGTGGGATTGTAGCAGAGGAAGCTGGTGAGGCAGATGGACAGGGTTGCAGTGACACTGGACATGGAAGACGGAGGGAAGCAGGGGTGCTCCGGGCTTCTGGATAGGTTGTTTGGATGATTGTCCTCCTAGAGAAAGGAAGAGGGAGAGAAAAAGGAATCAGAACTTTCGTTAGACATATAGCAGAGGTTAGTCAGAGGGGACCGTGACAGCAAAGGCAGGTTCATGGATGTGTCATTCTAGATGATCATACGCATATGGGACATCCAGTTGGGGGTCCAGCTAGGCAACACCAGTTACCAAACTGAACCTGGCTGGTGCTTGTTTTGTAGAATTTTACAGTCACATGCTGTTGGTTTCCATATCTTCCGTGGCCATGGTTGTAAGATGAGGGCAGATTTGAGTTGTCACAGTTAGAGACACATGTCCTGCAAGGCTGAAAATGGTTTACTAGGCGGCTCTTTACAGTTTGCCAGCCATTTCCTTTTGAAAAAGTTGTTCTTGGAACTGTGACACTGAACCTGGTTTTCTATTGTCAAGTGAGCCATTTCTTCCCCATCCTCTTGCTGGGCTCTGCCTGACTCCTAAACATTGGAACCCCCAGGACTTGGTCCCATCCCTCCTCATACTGTGGGTCAGGGGCTGGAGAAGAGCCAATGGCAGGATTGAGGAGCAGGGTGTTGAAGGCCCTGGCACACGTTTCTACCCCAGAGGGAGCAATTCATCAAAGACAGATGATGATAGAGGCTGGATTTTTAAAAGCAGAAAGTGATAGGACTCAGAGGTAGGGTAGGGAAGACTGATTTCAAATAAAAGATCAGAAATATGATTGACAGGCCAGTAGAGCTTTAGACGGGCAAAAAGACCAAATGATTTGTGTTTGATTTTTTTTTTTTAACCAATGAAAAACAAATTAGATCATCCATTGCCCCTAGAGTGGGTAAAGAATACTACAACTTTTTTTTTTTTTAAATAAGAAACCTCCATCTAACATTCAAATATGAAATAAAAAGCTGGTTCTTTTTGTCTCCAATATACACCACTGCCTAGAACAAGTTTCTATTTGAAGCTCAAAAGCTTTGGTTCATGCTGATCAATAATATTGATCAAAGATGGGAAGGGAATGCTGTGATTTGCATTTTCTCTCCTTTGCACCTGATGCTGGAAGCTCTCCTCGTTACAGATCACATTTCTGCGGAATATCGCATGGACCTTGTCCAACCTGTGCCGGAACAAGAACCCATATCCTTGCAGTGAAGCGGTGAGGCAAATGCTGCCTATCCTCTCCCAACTGCTGCAGCATCAGGACAATGAGGTTCTCTCAGACACCTGCTGGGCTCTGTCCTACCTCACCGATGGCTGCAATGAACGCATCGGGCAAGTGGTCCACACAGGGGTCCTGCCCAGGCTGGTGGACCTCATGACCAGATCGGAACTCAGTATCTTGGTAAACGTCTTTCTGGGTCCCACCCGTCTCTGTAGGGGCCTTGAGATTCAAATTTGAAAGCCAGATTCACTTTGCAAGGTTCTGTTCCCCCATCCCTGGTCTCTCCACAGTTGGCTCTAATCCTTTGCTTGGAACAAAGAATGTCATCTGCATTTCCCTGGTCTTTGCCATCCTCTAACCAAAGATTTGGGTCTATTTTGATCTAAAAATAATAGTGGTTGTTAAAGGGCCTTTCTCTTGTGGTACTGGGGATTGAGCCCAGAGGCATCTTGCCACTGAACTACATCATCAATCCTTTTTTAAAAAATTTTATTTTGAGGTGGGGTCCTGCTAAGCTGCTGAGCTTGCCTCAAACTTGCAATTCTCCTGCCTTAGACTCCCAAATTCCTGGGATTATAGGCATGTACCAGTGTACCTGACTAAAGGATTTACTTTTTAACCTGATAACTGGAAAAAATATAGAAAACCACCAAGTGAAAATTGCTTATAACCTACCATGCAGGGAACTACTTTTATGTCTTTCCTTCTAGGGGTCTGTACATGTGAATTTAAACAATTTGGTTTGTACTGTGTATGTGTGCTCACGCATGTGCGTGCGTGCATGCGAAGTTCACTGTATAATTGAACTTCTTATACAAATATAAAAAAATCATTCCCCCAATCCATATTCTTAGGTTACCTTGATATAGACAAATGGCAACTAAAACTATTAGCAAACACTTTGATAGGTTATTAAACGTGTGCCACCTATATAATATACTGTTTTGAGAGAGGTGGGTATATTCACTCACCTCTACTCTGCCCCTCTTGATTTTTATACCTAATATTATAGATTGTGCAGCCTTAGCAATCATGTTCTGAGCGTGGTAGTGTTTCTCAGATGTTAAGATTGGTTTGGGAATAGAGCTGGGGACACAGAGTTAAGAGAATAAGAAAAGAAGCACTTCTTATAAAAGTTCTGGGACTCAACTGGAGCTGTCCTGGCAAGGCTGTGATTGGCCAACAGTCCTGCTTTGGCCTCTCACATGAGTAACAGATATGTAGCCTAATAGGCTAGGAAAACTCTAGAACTCTGGATGGGCTTTCCTGGGGACTGCCACTACAGTGCAGAGAATTCCAGAGAAGTTCACAGTCAGTCTCTCTAGGAGAGTTGCTGCCTTGAGACCAATCATTGACCTTTACAATTATCATGAAGCGGGTACATGAATACACCAAGAAATGCCACCATAATCTCATTTGTTCCACTTAAATATATAAAGAAGTTTGATACTAGGGCCAAATACAAATGCAGTGGAAGTTATGACATGATCAATGCTATAATCAGTTTAGTGTTTTCCCCAGTTGAAAGTAGAAGGAGCCACAGCATTTCCTAATAAAGGTATCCCTTGACCTCTATCCTACTTAAGCTAGAACTTTTAGGAAACTGGCCAGACCTTGAAACTATGTAAGAACAGCCATGGATGTGTGGAATTAATAAGAATTGTGGATTTAATTCTGGTTCATGAGCTTTCAGAGAGCTCACTCCATAGCATGACTGATGTTTGGGAGGGCACAGAACCGGGTGTGACTGTCACTTTCTACTGTGATAGATTTGCAATACCGGTTAGACTTCTAACTTTGTTCTTCCAGATCCCTTCTCTCCGCACGATGGGGAATGTTGTCACAGGAACAGATCACCAGACCCAGCTGGCCATCAATGCCGGCTTGCTAACTGTGCTGGCCCCGCTCCTGAAGCACTCTAGTATCTCCATCCAGAAGGAAGCAGCCTGGACCCTGAGCAATGTGGCCGCTGGGCCTCACCAGCACATCCAGCAGCTGATTGCTTTCAACATGCTGCCGCCATTGGTGGACATACTAAAGGACGTAAGTGGCACATTCAAAGTCCACAGCAAGAGAGTATTTCCTATGGCCCTGATTCCTTCAGGGATGTAGATGCAGGCTGAAAAGGAAATTGAGATCACAACAAAGCTATGAATCTGTCTGGAAAAAGGAAGGGGGCTTCCATTGTGAAGAGCCTATCAAATATCTGGAAGACTAAACATTGTTCCATGAAAAGGTTACCCCACAGCTCACACATCCATAAAAATCTTGAGCTAGTAAATAATGGCTTATCTCTAATGGCATGGTCAAAGAATATGCCTGCCAAGAGGGAGGAGATTTTGCTTTGTTTTAAGAGGAAAATCTTATCAGGCTATGGTGATGTCATACACTGGAAAATAAAAAGATAGCTTTTCGATATACAAATAAAGTTGATGAAAGAGGTGATCTAAATGGAAAATTGAAATGCAAAAGTAGAAATATAATAAGGCTTCCTTCCACCTCCTGATTCCTACTTCCCTGGAGCAATTATTATCAGTGTTTCATTTTGCTACATTTAAACCATCTATAGTCAGGAGTGGTTAGCGCGGATTGGGGGTGAGAAGGCAGGAGTCATTGCATGGGGAAGAGAAATTTCTCTGTTCTGACATTGGATGTTGGGTTCCCAGGTGCATGTCAAGTAGGAAAAGGTAGGCAGGTGTGCAGTCTAGGTCACGGCATGTTCCAATCATTTGAGCACTACCTGTTCTACATCATACCTGAATCTGTAACTGTTTTAATTTTAAAAATCCAGTTATGAATCAGATAGTACTCATATTTCAAGCCATGTCTTTTGAAATATAATTCATTTGGCACCATACATTATTTCATTATTTTTGTTTTTGTTCAATGCTGAGGCTAGTTTGCCTCAGCCAAAAAAAAAAAAAAAAAAAGAGAGAGCAAGTCCTTCTCCCTAGGAATAGAAGGATCCATGATAAATTAGGTCCCTATTTCTGGGCCAAGTGCTTTTTAGAAATGTAAAAGATTCATTGAGCTGGGCGGGGTGGCACACACCTGTAATCCCAGCGACTAGGGAGGCTGAGGCAGGAGGATTGCAAGCTCAAAGCCAGCCTCAGCCACAGTGAGGTGCTAAGCAACTCCGTGAGATCCTGTCTCTAAATTAAATACAAAATAGGGCTGGGGATGTGGCTCAGTGGTTCAGTATCCCTGAGATCAGTCCCTGGTACACCCACCTGCTTAAAAAAAGAGATTCATTGAGTAATATTTCAGTGGTCTTTCTCTCTGCCTCTGGGCTGATTCAGTCCCATAGATCACTTTTGTGTGACCTAGTACAGAATGTGTCCAAAGTTTTACTTGGTCAGGAAGAATAAAAACATAGAGCTGGGTGCAGTGCAGCATGCCTTTGATTCCAGAGGGTCAGGCGGCTGAGGCAAGAGGATCACAAGCCAGCCCCAGCAACTTAGAAAGACCCTGTCTCAAGATAAAAAAAAAAAAAAAAAAAAAGGCTTGAGTTGGGGCTTAATGGTTAAGTACCCCTGGGTTCAGTCAGAAAAAGGCCAAGCACAATTCCTAATCTATGTGGATTACCTGGATTATGTTGGTTCTAGTTTCCTTGTAGCCTGACATAGGGAAATGAGTCTACTTGACCTGAGAAACTACCCCCAAGGACCCATTGGAACGGTTTCCTTTTTCATGGTTTCTTAGATGCCATCTTCTGATCCAGAACCAGAGGCAGGTAGCCAGGGCATTCTACTAAATTGCACATAAAGTCCTGACTGTCACCATCCCACCCAGAAAGTGAACCAAGTCAGCATTGCTGTATTTTGGTTCTTTGGGATAAGTAGAGAAGGTCAATGTTCTGTCTCTGCAGGGAGAGTTTAGAGTTCAGAGAGAGGCCGTGTGGACAGTGGCTAACTTCGTCTCGGGGGCCACGGTGGACCAGATATTTCGGCTTGTCCACTCTGGAGTCATGGGGCCACTGTTGAATCTGCTCAGCGTCCCGGACGTGAGGATGGTTAACATCATTCTGGATGTCATCGCTTACGTTCTCCAGGTGAGCTCTCCTGAACAGGTTGGTGTGTAAACAGAAGTCTCTAGTTTTAAAACATTGAATTAGGTGCTTCAAACTCAAGTAGGATGCTCTTTCCTCTCCACCCTCCCTAACCACATGTCCTGTGGACAACACAAAACCAAGCAGCTCAATGAAGGATGACTGCCTTCATTTTCTCAAATGAATGACTTTGTGCCAGGCGCCATTGGGAATACTCAGAATATGCCAGTGCCAAGTCCTTGTTCTGGTAGAGTTTATATGTTAGTGAGGTGGGGGACAGACACACCAGGGAGGGAGTTCTAGATAGTCTATCAGATCAGGGATAGTCACTAATTGCTCAGGGTCGGGAATGGATGTAGCTGTCCAATGGGCTGTGGTCAGGAGAAGGAATGCATTTGAGTAAAAAATCGAAAGATCCTTTGCCCAGATGTGGACGTCTTGGGCAAAAGGAGTAGCAAGAAGGAGGTGTGGCCAGAACAAATGAATGGAAAATCATAGGCGATCAGGCTGAAGGCAGGCAGGGGCTGGGTCATGTAGGGTCTGTGAAGATGCTGACTTATTCTGAGTGAGGCCAGGAAACTAGTGGAAGGTTTGAAACAGGATCAAAGTCACAAGTTCTTTATTTTAGAATAATTAGTTAATTGTATTTTAGAAGTGCTAGACAATTCTACTCAGTGTTTAGAAAGATTAAAACATAGGATATCCTGGAAGAGGCAGCAATTTATCAGTGGTCAATCTTGTGGGGCCACCCTGAAGTTCCTGTCCCATTCAGCTATGTCCTTAGGGAAAGGGACTACCAAGGATGGAACTAGAATTCTAGAAAAGTCTTAGTTCTGAAATAATAAAGCAAAATTAAGCCAGTGTTTATATGTTATTTGTGTTAGGTCTATATTGCTGCCTAACACATCATTCCTGTGTAGCTTAAATCCAACATGGAGTATCTCACAGAACTTTCTGGAGTTAAGAATCTGGGGTTGGAGGGGAGGGGAGGGGAGGGGGGATAGTAGAGGATAGGAAAGGCAGCAGAATACAACAGACACTAGTATGGCAATATGTAAATCAGTGGAAGTGTAACTGATGCGACTCTGCAATCTGTATACGGGGTAAAAATGGGAGTTCATAACCCACTTGAATCAAAGTGTGAAATATGATATATCAAGAACTATGTAATGTTTTGAACAACCAATAAAAAAATTAAAAAAAAAAAAAAAGAATCTGGGGCCAGCTTAGTAGGATGGTTCTGGCTCAGGGTCTTGCATGAGGTTCAGTCAAGATGTCAGCCTGGGCTGATATAATCTGAAGGCTTCCACTTGGATCAGTTTCCAAGTTGGCTCACTCACCTGGCTGGTGAGTCACTTACCTCTCCATTGGGCTGCCTGAGCATCTTTACATCATGGCAGCTGGCCATCTATGAAGCAAGCCAAATTAAAGCAAGCTGGAAGTCCCAATGTCTTTTATGACCTATCCTTGGAGGTCATATGCCATTTCAACAGCACCCTGTTGCTTACACAAGACAGCCCTATTCAATCCAATGGGAAACTACACAGGGCATAAATACCAGGAGTTGGGGATCATTTGGGGCCATCTTGGAGGCTGGCTATATTCATTTGATTAAGCTCCTTTTATATATGGCTAAGCCATTAGAAGAGCTTCAAAGTAACACCAGGAAATTCCTTTTAAAAATCTACTTTGAGCCTTCTTTTCATGTAACCATCTTAAAATGAACAGACTTCAGTGGAGGCCAGATTTGAAACCTAGCCTAATTACATCCTGACGGTGAGCAAATCATACAGATAAAGGGTGGAGACTCAGCAGCCAGTAGACAAAGTTGGACATGAAAAGTTTATGAAAACACATTTTCTTGATACCAAGGCTCAGACACGTAGCTCAAACTCTCATTGAGTGAACGATGTGGCTTGCATTATGTTTGATTTGATCCATACAACATTTTTTTTTGGTCACTGCTTACAACCTTCAGGCTTTATCTCTGTGTTCCCCAAATATGGTATCTGGCTGAACGACTCTTTTCTCATATGTGGCATTCGCCTTCAAAACATTGTCCTTACTGTCCCTTCTTTTAGGAATGCTATTATCCCCAAAGAAAAGATACCTCTGACAAAGGGCCATTCATTCAGGATCTGTGATCCCTTCGAAACCTGCCCTATGCATTTTCTATTGCTCAACCCTGATTGTTTATGACACTGTAATTTTTACTCTAACAATTATTTACTGGCTGCCCCCAACAGTGAGTTATAGAAAGACCTTCTCTAAATCATCTCTGTATTTCTAGCTTTGTGAGCCTCACCCATAAGATAGATAAACATTTGAAGGAATGAATAACCTTGGATGAATAAGCCAATGACTGGCGTTGGATTAAATTCACTCATGTTGTCTACGCTCAACGTAGACAACAGTGGGGCTTCTGTGACTATGGGTCTCTTGATTGATCTCTTAAAGCTTTCTAAGGAAATCGGAGCAAAATGCTTGCACTTACATAGCATTTCTAGAACATTCTTTCAAATTGTATTGAAAACAACGTCCATTAGTTAGAAGGGAATGTCTACTAAACAGTGATAATGTTGTATTTAGGGACAGTAATATATTCAGCCAAAAAAAACCCCCACCATCCCTTATGAATTGGTAGTCTAGAAATATTGTATTTTGGCAAAGAAATGCATAGATTTTATGTAAATGTTTTATATAAACATACATTTATATATGTATTTATGATATTATATACCAATATATGATACGGTATATTTACAAATCATAAATATCTGAAATGGTAAGATCATGCCATTTCTTTTTTTTCTTTTTTTTTTTTTTTTGGAGGGGGGCAGGTTCAGGGAATTGAACTCAGGGGCACTTGACCATTGAGCCATATCTCCAGCCCAACTTTGTATTTTATTTTGAGATGGGGTCTGAGTTGCTTAGCACCTCACTTGCTGAGGCTGGCTTTGAACTTGTGATCTTCCTGCCTCAGTCTCTCCAGCTGCTGGGATTACAGGTGTGAGCTACCATGCCTGGCTAGATCATGCACTTTCTAATCAATCTGGGGAACATGAAACTTTGCTCACGCTGGACCAGGAGCTTTTGGTTTTATTCCCTTGAGGGACACTCCCATGAGGGCTGGCAAGGTTCTACCTCCCTAGGACACTGCCCAGGGTCTCATTATCTTTTGTGTGGCCTCCAGAAAGCAGAGAGAATATGTGAGAAGGAAAACATGTGCATTCTGATAGAAGAGCTGGGTGGGATCGACAGGATTGAGGCTTTACAACTGCACGAGAACCATCAGATCAGCCAGGCTGCTCAGAACCTCATCGAGAAACACTTTGGTGAGGTAAGTGACTTCCAAGAGGAAAGAAGTGCCCGTCCATGCTGGCAGCCCACGTCTGCTAGTGACCACCCTGCTGGTGATGCTGCTATGAGTCAGGTGACCAGGCAGATGGGCTTCCCTCCTGACCCTCCTCTGAACTTAGCTTGGTGACTGCTTACCATTGCTGTCTAGTTGGCCTTGGAGTGTCAGGAAGCTGGTCTAATACCAGAGGGGCTTGTCCTGACGCCTCTGGCTTAAAACCATTTGCCTGCGTTGGGGAGGGGTGGAGAGGGAGAACATGGGGTAGGTACTAAAGAGACTTTCTACTGAAGAATGCAAACAGTGAAGTCGGGTCTAATTTCTGAAAAGCCATTTTGTCTCTTTCTGGAACACAATGTTGGGTGAAGCATTCAACACAAGGCTTCTAAATTTTCAGCAACTGCAGAGAGTAATGATCAGATATTAGATGTTTTTAAAAGGTTTTATGGTAGAATGTTTATAATATGAAGTATACCCCTGTAATACCAGTGTAGCTTAGTGGTGTTATGTACAACCATCCATCTTAACCCATCCACCTTCAGAACATTTTAATCTTCCCATACGGAAACTCCATACCCAGGGAACACTAACTCCAAGGTCTCCTATTTCCAGCTCTTGGTAGTTGCCATTCTACTTTGTCTGTAGATTTGACTACTCTTGGGGCATCATTTATGTAGAACCATAAAGTATTTGTTCTTTTGCACTGACTTATTTCTGCTTCTCAGGATGTCTTCAAGTTTCATTCATCTAACAATCTGTGTTAGAATTTCATTCTTTTTTCAAGACAGAATAATATTCCATTGAATGTATACCCCATGCTTTGTTATAAGTCTTCCACTAATGGACCCTTTGGGTTGCTTATGCCATTTAACTTCCGTGACCCATGCTGCTATCAACATGAGTAAGCAAATATTGATTAGAGTCCCTGCTTCCAATTCTATTTTTTCAAGGTGGGCTTTTAAGAAAATTCTGTTTTATTGGTGTGTTATAATTACATATACTAGTGGGATTTGTTTTTACATATTGAAACATGCACACAACATAATTTGGTCAATTTCATTCCCCAGTATCTTCTGCTTCAAATTCTTTTGAATAGATACCCAGAAGGAGAATTGCTAGATCACATGGCAGGTCTATCTTTAACTTTTAAAGAACTACCATACTGTTTTCCACAATGGATGTCCCATTTTATAGTCTTACCAACATTATACAGGTTTTCTAACTTCTCAAATCTTTGTTATTGTCTGATTTTTTTTATATGTATTTTTTTTAGTTGTGGGTGGACACAATACTTTTATTTTACTTGAATGTGGTGCTGAGGATTAAACCCAGTGCCTCACACATGCCAGGTGAGCACTTTACTACTGAGCCTCAGCCTTGACCTTTTTTTTTTAAATCATAACCATCATAATGGGTGTGAAGTAGTATCTTATGGTTTTGACTTGCATTTATATTAGGTACTGTTTTGTGTTGCTATAACAAAATACCTAAAGCTGGGTTCTCACAAAGAAATGAGGTTTATTTAGCTGACCGTTTTGGAGGCTGAATGCCCTGGATTGGGCAGTCTCATCTGTATGGCCTCTGGTGAGGGCCTCCTTGACTACATCAGAACATGGTGGATGGCATCATGGTGGGAGCACATGATGGTGGGCCAGTCACATGGCAAGACTTGAGGCAAAAGGGATTCGGGGACCAGTCTTCTTTTCATAGCAACTTTCTTTTGTGAAAACTAACTGGGGTCCCTTGAGAACATTAAGGATCCTAGGGTGAGGCCTCTAGTGACCTGACCACCTTGCACTGGGACCATCTCTTAAAGGTTCCACCACCTCAACACCAGCATACTGGGAACGAGGCTTTCAGCACATGAACCATGGGGAGCATGGGACACACTTAATGACCATCTTTCATCTTTGTGGGTTAAAGATTCTTAAGAAAACTTCACAAATAGGAGACACATCCCATATGGCTTTATATCTCTGGGACTCATCTAAGAGCTCTAAAAGTAACCGCTATACCCATTATATCCATTTTCACGGTTTAAGGATAATGTTCTATGTATATTAAAACTGCTTTTAAAAATAATCCAGGAACAGTGGCACATAGTAGTCCCAGCTATTCAGGAGCTGAGGCAGGAGGATCACAAATTTGGGGCCAGACTGGGCCACTTACTGAGATCCTGTCTCAAAAAATAACAACAACAACAAATTAAAAGAGCTGGGGCTATAGTTCAGCAGTAGAGCACCCCTGGGTTCAATCCCCTGTACTTCAATAAATAAATTAGTAAATAAAAAGACAAATGTGATTTGATTTCACTTCTAAGACATCTTTAGAGTAGTCAAACTGATAAAGACAAAATAGAATGGTACATGCCAGGGTCGGAGTGGAGGGGAAATGGGAAATCAGTGTTGAACGTGGGGAGTATTTCAGATTTGCAAATTGAAAAAGTTCTGGAGGTGGATGGTGGTGATAGCTATATAACCAAGTGAATGTTCTTTTTTTTTTTTTAAATTTTTAGTTGTAGATGGACACATTACCTTTATTATGTGGTGCTGAAGATTGAACCCAGTGCCTCACGTGAGCGAGGCAAGCACTGTACCATTGAGCTACAATCCCAGCCCGTGAGAATGTTCTTAATGCCACAGAACAATCTGTGTATTAAGATGCTAGAGTTTGTTGTGTATACTTTACCACCCATGCACAACTGCATTCTAGGCCCACTATGAGAAGTGGTTCCATGCTTCCCTCCTTCAGCCTCTACTCTGAGGAAGCTCAAGGCCTCCTCACCTGAGAACAAACTCTAGCCCACCCTTGATGTTGTAGAGTCAAATGTGCAGCAACACCACACTGGGATCTGGAGTTATAACTGTTTGTGTTCCCTGAAGGAAGAAGATGGCATACTGTTCCCAGGCCTGGACCTAGGATGTGAATGTGTGAAGAATATAACAAAATAATAGCAGTACTCCACAAATCCTAAAGCCCTCACCCACGCACTGAAAGAAAATGTCTTTGAGAAGCGGCACTGCTGTTTCTTAGTGTATCACAAATGTAAAGCTTTTAAAACTTAATAAAATGTTCAACACTTTCACCTCTCGCTGTGGTTTATAGCTTAAATGTCACCCCAAAGTCTATATGCTGGGGGCCTGGTTGCCAGCCTGTGGTGCTATTGGGAGGAGAGAGACCTTTGGGAGGTGTGGCCTAGAGGAAGGAAGTTAGGTCATTGGGGGCGTGGCCTTGAAGGGGATGGTGGGACCCCAGCACCTACCTTTTTTACTTCCTGGCCTTAACAAATTTTCCTCTGCCACATGTTCCTGCCATGGGTCCAAAAACAATGATATCAAATAACCCTGGACTAAACTCACTGAAACAGCCAAAATAAACCTTTTAAGTTGATTGTCTCAGTGAGATTGTCTGATATAGTCACTGACACCTCTAACATCTCTCTATCAAAAGGTCATTTATTTATTTTAAAGAGTGAGGAAAGGGACAATTTTTAATATTTATTTTTTTAGTTCTCGGTGGACACAACATCTTTGTTGGTATGTGGTGCTGAGGATCGAACCCGGGCCGCACGCATGCCAGGCGAGCGCGCTACCGCTTGAGCGTAGTTGTATATGGACAGAATGCCTTTATTTGTTAATTTTTATGTGGTGCTGAGGATCAAACCCAGTATCTCATGCATACTAGGCAAGCGCTCTGACACTGAGCTACAGGCCCAGCCCTCAAAAGGTCATTTTAAACCACTTGCATCCTAAAGCCATGTGGAATTCATGAGAACATTGTAAGAATCTTGGAGTAAGAACTTCGAGTGTCAAATGGTCTATTCAGATAAGCTTTGACTTAAGTTCTCAGTGCAGCAGGGATGTTGGAAGTCTTGGCTTTCTTTCATCTGTTAATTAGTCTCCTGGCACTGTAATGAGTTCTAAGATGATGGTCCTCTGTCGAAAGTCAGAATCCCTCGTATTTTCCTAAGATATTCAAGTATAATTTTAATGCAATCATTGGTTTAGGGCAGTGTTTTGAGATTTATCTGTACCCCAGGGAGTACTTGTTAGATCATATTAATGGCCCCCACCTCAGAGGTTGAGTAGAACCTGAGAACTTACATTTCTAAGGCACTTCCAGGTGACGCTGATGCTGCTAGCTCAGGTGCCACACTTTGAAAGCCACTGGTCTGACTTGGGATGTAATTCAGTGGTAGAGCATGTACCTAGCATGTATGAGGCCCTGAGTTCAATTTCCTAGCGCTGCAAAAAAATAAAGTTATGAAAGTTACAAGTCTAGGCAGTGGTCAGCAAACTACAACCAATAGGGCAAATTCAGCCCCTTGCCTGTTTTGTAAAATTTACTGGAACATAGCCTCATTTAATTGTTCATATTTCATTTCAGAGCTACAGCATCTCATGCTACAGTAGCAAAAATGAGTAGAATGAACCCATATCTGCTGTCTGGTTCTTTATAAAAGTATTTGCTGACCCTTTATCCACCAGTGTTCCCCACTTTGATGTGGGTTATGTAGGTGGATCACCTTTCAGAAAAACATATCATGCAAACGTAAAATGTAGGAAGCTACAAAGCTAAATGATCTAGTTTGAGATGTGATCATGAAGGAGCCAGAGGTTCATAGCTTAATCTCTTCCTTGAGGCCTCTCCAGTTGTCTGAGATCAGACAAGATTGAAGGGCTCTACTACCCAAATCCATAGAGGTCAAGTGCTTTCAGAAAGCTGCTCTTTGTCACTTTAAGCAGGCCAGGAGAGGAGGAAGGTGTTTTAAAAGATTTAAACTAAGATTTGCCACCTGTCTTAGACTGTTTTACGATAATATAACAGAATACCAGAGACTAGGTAGTAAATAAAAGAAACATTTCTTACAGTTCTAAATGCTGGTAAACCCAATATCAGAGATGCTGGCATCAGCAAGGGCCTTCTTGATGTGTCACAACATGGTAAAGGGCACCACGTGGTAAGAGTGAGGGAATACGTGTATTCAGGTTGGTTTTCTCTTATAAGCTACTAATCCCATCATGGAGTCCACTCTTGTGACACCAACTTACCCTAATTACCTCCTCAAAGCCTCATGTCCAGTTACCTACTATCTATAAATTCAGGGATTAAGTTTTTAGTACATGAACTTTGGAGGAAACAGCCCCACATAGTTACTAAAGCATGTGAAGAGGGGATAGATAGTATACTGAGTCCAACTCAGAAATCTGATCTTCCCCTCCCAAGGAATAAGAATTAAATAGTTCAGAAAAGCTTAAGCAACTTCATATTCCAAATTTTGCATTGGAGCAATGCTTGGGACAAGAAGCATTTCAGGTTTCAATTTTTTTTTTTAGATTTTGGAATATTTGCATCTACATAATGAGATATCTTGGAAATGGGACCCAAGCTTGAACATAAAATCCAATTATGGGTCATAACACCTTATACACATAACCGGAAGGCAATTTTATACAACATTTTTAGTGTCCCTGTGTTTTAACTATGACCCCATCACAAGAGCCTCAGGTGTGAAATGTTCCACTTGTAGTATCATGTCAGCATCCAAAAAGCTTCATATTTTTTAGAGCATTTTGGATTTTCAGATTAGGGATACTCAACCTGTAATATTCTTATCAACTTGAGGATATTTTTTGATTTCTTTCATGCCTAATGTAAAGTTTTGGGGTCACTACCCCTTGTCCTGTCCCTGTTGTGTTTAATAGATGTAATACTCTTTGACTCTTTCATTTGTTACCTTTGTTTTTTTTTAAATAATATATTTGTCCCTGCGTATTTGGTTTCATTGACCTTAATATTTTATTTTGTCTTGGTGGTAGATGAGTTGAAAAAGCAGTCCCAATTCTGTGTCCTTCTCCATATCCATGCTCTTTGCAATGTGACCTTACAGATTTCCCAACCTCATTTCCATACCCACCCATCAAAGAGATATAGAATCTGTTTTCCTCCCCCTTGAATCTGGACTTGGCCTGAACTCGCTCTGGCCAGCAGAATGTGGTTGAAGCAGTATTATCTGAGGCCTAAGCCTCATCTGTTTCTGTTTTCTTGGAGTTCTGCCACCACCACAACACAAGCTATGCTAGCCTGCTGGGCATGAGAGACCACATGGAGCAGAGACCAGCCACCCACCAGCCAGCCCCCAAAACAAGTGTGAACCCCATCAAGATCAACAGAACTGCCTCTCTGACCCACAGATGCAGGAGGAAGCCCGGATGAGCTAAGAAGAATGGCTTAGCTCATCCTTGCACTGGTGACCGAATGCTGATCATCTGAGGGTGGTTTGTTATTCCACAGTAGTTGATGGTAGTGAAAGGGTTCAGCCTTCATCCACTCTGCCTTTCTGTCCTGGATTCTCTCAGATGATATTTTACTTTCATATTGTCACGGATAATGTCTGACCCGCGCTAGACCTCAACAAGGCTCTATACTCTTCAGATAGATTCCAATTGGAAAATAAAACACCATTTATAATGTCACTGTTTGGTACTGGGCCTAGTAGTGCCTCTAGGGCTCAACTTCCAGATCTGTGACTCCAGTGTTATGACTTTGGGGTTGATCAAAAGAAAACGTTCCCAGTCTCAAAAATTAAATGTATTTCTGTGGTCACCCAGAGGCTAAAGTCATGTCGTGATCCCTTCTTAACCTGCAGGGAAGCACATTCTGAGACCCCCCCTCGCTAGTACCAAACCCTATACTATGTTTTTTCCCTATACATATAAACCTGTAGTAAGGTCTAATTCAGAAATTAGGTATCGTAAGAAGCTAACTCCTAAATAATCAACTAAAACAATTGTAATAAAACTTACGTGAATGTGATCCCTGCCCCCTCCCAAATCTTATTGTACTTTCACTTAAAGAAGGCACTTTGTTGGGGGGGGGGTTGTGGCGGGGGTTGTGGCTCAGTGGTAGAGCGCTCTCTGGCATGTGTGAGGCACTGGGTTTGATCCTCAGCACCACATAGAAATAAATAAATAAAGGTATTGTGTCCGACTACAACTAAGAAAAACAGAAGGCACTTTACAGCTTTTTCTGTGGCATTCCCAAATTGCCAGCAACATTACTTTTGGCTTCTGGAGCCATTATTGAGTAAGATCAGGGTTATTCGAGCGCTGCACTGTGGTATTCCCACTGTTGATCTGATAACCTAGATGGCTACTAGAGACCAGAGGGTGATAGTGTATAGAGCATGACCACATGGAACAAAGGGATGATCCAACTCCCAACTGGAATGGTGCAGGATGAGGAGAAATTTCATCCCATTACTCAGCATGCTGAGTAAAACTTATGAATGGCTTACTTCTGGAATTTTCCGTTTTATTATTTATTTATTTGGAAGGGTACTGGGGGTTGAATCCAGGAATGTTTTACCACTGAACTACATCCCCAGTCCTTTTTTTAATTTTTATTATTTTATTCTGAGACAAGGTGTTACTAAGTTGCTGAGGCTGGCCTTGAACTTGAGAGCCTCCTGCCTCAGCCTCCTGGGTCCCTGGAATTACAGGTATACTCCATCATGCCTGACCCATTTAATATTTTCAGACTACTATTGCCTGTGGGTGACTGAGACCATGCAAAATAAAACCAGAGGTAAGGAAAGACAACTATAACTTTTGACATTTTTGTTTAGACCATGCCTTTCTTCTAAAGCTGTTTTCCTAATTTAAGTGGTCTGTGATAGTATCTACAGATTTGCTTTAAAATCATTAGCTATGTAAGGTAGGAGGGCAGCACCTACCTCTCCTACCTCCTCTCCATGTTGTGTGTCCCTAGAGACTAGTACTTCTCACTCTCAGATCTATGTCTTCTAGAACTTGCTTTCATATTTCTAAATGACATGCTTATACTGCATTTAAACAAATGTGTAGAAGAGATTCCCATTCTTCCCCCACCTCCCTGTTCTCCCATAATAAACACCTACTTTTTCTTAGTTTGATGTTCGTTTTTATCCCGATGATGTAAATTCTATTCAGAACTGTGTCTTCCTTAGAATAAACACACATCTTTGCCTGTGTGCTTTGTTTTCCTGGAATTTAGCAGGGAAAACCAAACTCTCTGCTCTAGGTGTAAAGCTCTTCCTGAATATCAGTGATCCATTGATGTCCTTGTCACTCACCTCCAAAGCAGAGCCCTGCCCCCCCTTCTGCTACAGCCTGGAGTCATTACCCCTAATCCTTGGAGCACATCTGCTGTCCTGAAATCCCCTTTTCCACCATCCTGGGTACTCCTCTCACTTCTCTGGGGTTGCCTTCACTGTTTCCTGGATCCGTTCTTTCTTGATGTGCTAGCCAGCTTTCCAACACCGTAACAAAATACCTGAGCTAATCAACTTATAAGGAGAACAGGTTTATTTTGGCTTATGATTTCAGTTTCTAGCTGCTTTGGCCCCCTTGCCTTTGGGCCCAAATGGCACAGTATATCATGTGGGGAAATGCATGGCTGAGAAAGCAGCTGAATTCATGGTGGCTGCAAGAAAAGAGAGAAAGAAGGAGCTGGGGGTCCCAGTATCCTCTCTAAGATCACACCCCCCCAATGACCTAACTTCCTTTTGC
Organism: Spermophilus citellus; assembly: GCF_964194105.1. Taxonomy (NCBI): domain Eukaryota; kingdom Metazoa; phylum Chordata; class Mammalia; order Rodentia; family Sciuridae; genus Spermophilus; species Spermophilus citellus. Next base: position 32,821,739 of record NC_138187.1, read on the forward strand.
TAGGTTCCACCTCCTAAAAACTCTATCACTTCTCAACAGCCCTGGGGACCAAGCCTTCAACTCAGGGACCCTTTGGAGACATTCCAGATTTAAACTATAACACAGACTTGTTTTCCCCTATCAGCAGTGTGAATCCTCTGATAACTTCTAATACAGAGGGTGCATGGAGGTGAAGTTTCAGCCATTACTCCTCTGAAAGCATGTTCTGCATCCTCAGATTCAACCAACCTCATGTTGAAAATATTTGGGAAAAAAAATTTCAGCTGTGCAGAACATGTACAGACTTTTTTCTTGTCATTATTCCCTAAATAATACAGTATAGCAACAGTTTACACAGCGTTTACATTATAAATAATCTAGAGATGGTTTAAATAATGCAGAGAACTGTGAAAATACTATGCTGTATTAAGTAAGGAACTGGAGCACGCTGGATTTCATATATCCATGGAGGTTTCTGGAACCTATCCCTCAGTGAGACCAAGGAACATCTGCATTTTACTTTGATACTTTGGTTGATAATCCAGCTGGACCTCCAGCTCTAGACTAGAGATTATTGCCTTCAGAATGTTGCACACAGTGCTCAGTACTTTCTGATTTTCACTGTTGGGATCAGTGAAACCAAACCACCTAATATTTCTATTCAAACCATCAAATATTTATGTATGAGCCCCTCCCGGTCCCCAGTCCCACCGACTGCAGTTTGTAGATCCTGTCTCTAGTATTCTGAAATGTGCTGCAGTTGCCTGTATAAAACTGTTTTCTATTCATCCAAGCATGTGCCTTGTGGTCTAGAATTGCATCCTTCAGTACTTCTAAAAAAGCATGATTTTTTTTTTTCTGGAACTTCTGTCACTGGCCTTCCTGAAATGATTCTTTAAAACTCTGGTCCTGTTCTTGCCTATTTTCCATCATCGTCCGTCACTTTCTGTGTCTTTCTCCCATGCCTTATCTCTCCTTCTGGGATTTTTATTTCTGCAGCCACTTCATCTAAGGAATTTTGTTTACATAGATTTGCCTTGTAAAGCCTTTTCTTTTGTTAATGCAAGATCTCATCTCTGAGGTGATCAACCCTAGCTTATCCATGCATTGGTCCTCTGAAAAGTTTGGGTTTGCTCTTAATTTGCCATGCTCATGGCAGAAGGTTCCACCCAACTTCTGGGGTCTTTGCCTCTCTGCTCATCTTAGAAAGGTCCTCAGGCTGTTTGGAATTGAGGGAGAAGACATTGGCAGCCATCTGTGGGGTGACTGTGCAGGATCCTGGCCATTCCAACCGGTGATCCTAGTATCAGATCTGCAGATCTTGGGCTGCAGTGTGCAAGTAAGTGTTAGAGCACATGCTTATCATGGGCAAGGGCCTGGGTTTGATCATATACATACACACACAAACACATCCACATGCACACATGAGCGCACACACACACATATCTGCAGATCTTCTGTCTTATGTTGGTTAGTTTCCCTGGAGATGAATCCTTCAACCTCTGGGAGGTTTATACTTATCTCCTTCCATTCTTCCATTCACTCAGCAGAGCCCAGAAACAAGGTCAGGTTGTCCGTGTTCATGAAGTGAAACATTGCATTTTCTTTTTTTTTTTTTTTTTTTTTTTAAAGAGAGAGTGAGAGAGGGGGGAGAGAGAGAGAGAGAGAGAGAGAATTTTTAATATTTATTTTTTAGTTCTCGGCGGACACAACATCTTTGTTGGTATGTGGTGCTGAGGATCGAACCCGGGTCGCACGCATGCCAGGCGAGCGCGCTACCGCTTGAGCCACATCCCCAGCCCCAACATTGCATTTTCTTGATCTGCATTTTCAGTGTTACTCCTCAGCTGTGGTGCTCACCAAGTTCATAGTCATTGCAGTCCACCCTCCAGAGGAGCCTCCAAGCTTTCAGTCTAGAGATTAAAAATTTACAAGTTTCAGATGACATTATTGGGGATTATTATTGACTTCAGTATTAGCTGATGCCAAGTGCTAGACGTTCTTTGAGATGGGTGGCTGCGCACCCGTATTAAAGATAAGGACCCAAGTTCCATGGGTAGAGATAAACACTGAGTAACGGCAGAGTCAGGATTCACCCCACTGGGCTGACGAAGCTCCAGCTCTGCGTGTTAGGGACAGCGGTTCTGCTCAGTGGGGAACACTAACAACCTGTCACTGTATCCCTCAGAGTTCTGGCTGGGGCCACTTGCCTGAGGGCCATTCAAAATGGCAAAAATGCAAAATTCTTGCACTTCAACCAAGATTCAGGTTGCACTGGTATTACTGATTTTTTTTTAAACAGTTTTCAGGAGTATTTGACATTTACAATTTGGAAGAAAATCTTAAAACAGATGAAGTTCTGCCCTCAAAAGTTTTATATCCTACTCTATTTGGTATGTGTGGTATTAGGAATTGAACCAGGGGTGCTCTGCCACTGAGCTACATCCCCAGCCCTTTTCATTTTTTTTTTTTTTTATTTTGAGACAGGATCTCACTAAATTGCCTAGACTGGCCTCAAACTGGTAATCTTGCTTCCTCAGCCTCCTGAGTAGCTGGGATTACAGGCATATGCTTCTGTGCCTGGCTTCGACTCCAGTCTTAACTGACATACATGAACACCGAAAAACTGAACCATAACTCTGATTATTATTCAAATCCAAAAGTTCTTGTAAGTCTAATTTTTTCAAGATAAAAACATTTAAGTCTTAAAATAAAAATACAATGTTATAATATAAATCTCAGGCTGAGGTACGGGGATCTTTTGAACCCAAGAGTATAGTCCAGCCTGGGCAACATAGCAAGACCCCCATCTCAAAAAAAAAAAGATATATATATATATATATATATATATATAAATTATTTTTATAAATTATAAATATAAAAATATATAAATTATTTATATATAGAAGTTGTGTGTGTGTGTGTGTGTGTGTGTGTGTGTATGTATTAATTTAAGGCCAGTCTCCACAACTTAACAAGAACTTGCATCAGAATAAAAAATGTATAGGTTGGGGTTGTGGCTCAGTGGTAGAGCACTTGCCTAGCATGCGTGAGACACTGGGTTTGATCCCCAGTACTGCATAAAAATACTAAATAAACAAAATAAAGGTATTGTGTCCATCCAAAACTAAAAATACTTTAAAAAAATAAAAAATAAATAAAAGTGTAGAAAAGGGCTAAGGAGGTAGCCTACTGATAGAACACCCCCCTATTCAATTCCCAGTATCATAAAAATTTTAAAATATATTAATATATAGTATGTATATAAAATATTTATCATGTTTGTCTATTACACATAGCATTAAAAATACAAAATTCTAAATGGAAAGAAATGATCCTACCACAACTATATTTATGTTTGCACTTTCTCTTGCAGATTGTATCCACATACACGTTTGTACAGATGTCTTCCAAAAGGCTGAGGAAAAGCAATTCACATATATTTTTAATCTGATTGGGATCAAATTTTTTTTTATCATTTTAAAGCATCACTTTTCCCCCATCAGTAGACAGAAATTGAGAAGATGAGGTAGTTTACAAAACTATGTCTGTAAGAGAGAAATGTCTTTAAAAAGTTGGAGACCCTGTTGAACTTAGTCACTATTGCCCAAGTGGCCTAACTTCGGCTTATCATAGGGTGAGACTCTTTTCCTGTCCTCTCACAGTCAACCATTCTTTACTCAAATTGCAAAACAAAGGCGCATTTGTAGTTTGAAGTCACTGATACCAACCCGTCTAGCAAGGTTTTAAAAAAAGGAGCTATTTGCCTTTTGTAAATGGTCTGGGTGCACAGAGATGGTGTTAGTCACCTTCTGGCCGGGTGCCCACACTTGGACTCGGCCTGTTGGGTTGGCTGGCGGGGTACCAACCACAGGAAGGCCTGGTGACTGGCATAGGTCAGCTTATAGTGTGAAAGCTGAACTGGAACAACTCTGACCTTGCACTTGCCCCCAGATCTGTCATGTACCATCGAAGAAATGCAATTCTCTGGGTTGGGCAGTCACAGTAATAACTTATCTACTTTTTTTTCCCTGAAACATGGAGTGGCTGTTTGACAGTAACAGCTTGCCCCAGAGGGCAGCACGTGGTACTGGGGAGGGCAGGGAAAAACTACTTGAAGCCTCAGCCCTGGATTCTAGTCCTGAGTCTTTTTCTAAATAGTTTCTAAAACTGGATCCTGCTTGTAATTTTTCTGTCCAGGAAGTACCTCATCTGTCAATTATTTTTTTTTTTTTTTTTTTTTTGGTTTTTAAAATAATTTTTATTTTTTAAAAGTAAATTATACATTACAGGAAAAAAAAAACACAAGCAAAGAACAAAGTCAATTATTTTCTGTCCATTCCTTTGGGCTTCAGTTTTTCATCCATAAAATAGTCAAATGTCAATCCTATGTGAGGCAAAAATGGTTATCCTTAATCCGTAAGAAACTAGAGCTCATGAGGTTAGTGTAGTTGTCTGTTTTGTGTTACTATAATACAATTTCTGAGGCTGGGTTACTTTATAAAAAAAATAGATTTATTTAGCTTATAGTTCAGAAGGTGCAATGATCTGTATCCAGAGAAGACTTTCTTGCTGAGAGAGTCCCAATGTGGCACAGGGTGTCACATGGTAAGAGACAGAGAGTACACGAGTATGACTCTCAGTCTCTCTCCCTCTTCTTATAAAGCCACCAGTATTCAATCATGGGAACGCCACCCTGATAACCTTATCTAATCCTAGTCAGTTCCCAAAGGTCCCGCCTCTAACCACCATAGTTGTAATAAGTTTCCATCCTCTTAACACCTTATAATGGGAATTCAATTTCAACACACAAGCACTTGGGGAAACTCACTCAAACCACATCCAAACCATGGCAATCAATCACCTTTCCTGTGTCTTTTGATGAGTGGTACATCAGGGACTTGGGTACAAAGCCCCATGTATTAGTTGTCTGCAATGGAACTAATTTCCAAAAATATTAATGGCTAAAAAATAATTATGGGTGGGCTGGGGTTGTGGCTCAGTGGTAGAACACTTGCCTGGCATGCATGAGGCACTGGGCTCAAATCTCAACACCACATATAAACAAATAAATAAATAAAGGTTTATCAATAACTAATAAAAATTTAAAAAAATAATAATAAATATGGAAGTCAGTTTCTGCAGGCCAAGAATCTGGGGACAGTTTTGCTGGGTGTTTTGGCTGCCAGTCCTTGATGAGGTTGCACTCCAGCTGTGGTCAGGACTACCGTCTTATCTGGAGGCCCTGGTGGGAGAGGATCTACTCACTCCTGAGTCCCCTTATGTGGTAGGCAGGAGCTTCTCTTCCTCACTGGCTGGCTGTTGGCTGGTATTTCAGTTCCCTTCCACGGGAGCCTCCCCATAGGCTGCCTGAATCTCCTGATGACCGGGCAGCTTGCCTTTCCAGAGCAAGGATATGTGTGAGAGAGAAAAAGAGAGGGACCACCTGGAGGAGAATATGCCCAAGACAGAAGCCACAATCTTTATAGCCTAATCGTGAAGTGGCATATCATCATCCAGGGCTATGGTATGTGTTTGTGAACCCAGTGACTCAGGAGGCTGAGGCAGGAGGATGACAAGTCTGAGACCAGCCTCAGCAATTCAGTGAGACCCTCAGCAAACTTAACAAGACCCTGTCTCAAAAATAAAACAAAAAGGCCTGGGGGTACACACACACACACACACACACACACACACACACACATTCATTGAATGTGTATGTATATTTATATTGAATGTCTATATATATTCACTGAATGTGTATATATTCATATATATATGAAAATTTATCAGAACTGAAGAAAGTGAATCTCTAGGCTAAAAGGGCTAGCAGAATGACAAGCAAAAGAAATGAAAAAAATATCAATTACTGGATTCAATGCTGTGAAATTTTAGAATACCAAAAATAAACAGAAGATCCTAAAAAAGTTTCCAGAGAGAGGGAAGGAAAAAAAAAATAGGTTACCTACAAAAGAATGATAATCAGACTGGCATGAGATTTGTCTGGGAACACGAAATGTTAGAAGATAATGAAACAAGGCTTTCAACATTCTGAAGGAAAATTATTTAGAACTTGAAAGTCTATCGCCATATAAGGCAGAGTAATCGCATTTTTGGATATCAACTCAGAAGGATTACCTTTCAAGTGCTAAGTAAGTTACAAGAGATTGTTCTCCTCAAGAAGATGAAAGCAACCTGTGCCCTGCCCCATGACCTAAAAGAGAAAGACATAAGATACAAGGTCATGGTAGAACCTGCCCAGGAGTCCACCAAAAAGCAATCCCAGCAAAAGAACTGGGTGGAAAGCCAGGAAAGTGACTTTTCCCAAGGACAGTGTCAACTGACGAGAAGAATGCAGTCAATTCCAAGCCAATAGGTAGTCAACAGACAAATGACCAAGAAGTCACATGACATGCAGGAGGATGGCAAGTTCAAGTCCAGCCTCAGCAACGTAGTGAGGCCTCAAGTGACTTAGTGAGACCCTGTCTTAAAATTTTGAAAAACGAACTGGGGGTATTGGCTCTGTGGTTATGGGTTCAATCCCCCCATACCAAAGAAAACAAAACACAGGAAAGTCAACTATGTATATAGAAGTGAATGTTGTCATCCTTGAATATGTGGGAAGAAGGAGGTTTATGGGAACACAGAGATATGAAACAGAGGGTTGGGTACCAACATCTTCAACAGGGAGGAACCACAAGTGACAAGTTGGCAGAAGAGGAAACAGGTGTCAAACAAAGTATTTAAAAGTACAAATAGAAGCACTGAAAATATGAACACCAAAAATGGATTCAGGAGGAGGGAAGTCGTATTACCTAACTCCTCCTCTTTCATAATGGGGAGTCAACAAAGTCTAAATTGGTTAAATTATTAAGAAATAACAATGCATATATATTATTAAAATATCAAGTATATATATATATATATATATATATATATATATATATATGTAAATATATACACACACATATATGCAGGTGTCTCATATGTACATATATAAACACATACATATTTTGTATATATGTATACATTTTGGAATACTTTTTGCCAAGCTGACTGGGAGATTGAGGAATATCTCGATTTTGTCATTGATAGGTTTTTAGTAATGAAAAAAAAAGTTACAGATACATTAGAATTCTGTGATGTCATGGTGTGTAACAGGCTTATGGTTCTGAACCCACGCACCTCAAGCATATCTACCTGCAGAAGTCTGACAAAGAACTGGGGAGGTACCTGGAAGGGGTTTCCGTGTATGAGCTCTTCTTCCCCAAAGTGAATGCTCTTTTGCTCACTTTGGGTGACTCACAAATGGAAAGATATTCCATATCCCTGATTTACTGTCTTTGAAGAAGGTGATATGTAGAAAAAAAAACATTGAAGGTGTTCTTGAGTTTTGTTTTCATTTTCTTTTGTGGGGCAGGGATCATAACATTGAAGAATTAATTTTAAGTTCTGGGAAAGTTTTATTTATTTTTATAAATATCTGGTCAGAAGCTATGCATTCAGTTGAGTAAACATATAAAAGAAACAAAATTTTCTCTCTTTGGAAAGAAAAGCAGGTGTAGATACAAACACTCTCAGGTCAGGAAATATTTAAAAGACCCCTTTGCAAAGTCCTTTCACAGATACCATCTTCTGTATCATTAAAGCTTATAATAACAGCATGACATTGGTGTCACTGCTGTTTTATACGTGAGGAATCAGAGGTTTAAGGGAATCACCCAATATCCCATAACAAAGTGGGAGGGAGAGCACCAAAGTCCATTCTGCTCCTGCCCACCCACCCCAGGTTACATCCTTGCCATGGAAATTGCCAGGAAATTCATTGCTCTGGGGTCCCTCCTGGCTCTTACATGCCTTGAGTTTTTAGCCCTCCATGTATTTCCTGGGAAGGAAATTCTGGTGTTTTTGACTTTTTACGAAAGAGTTCCTGCTCTGACTCTAGGTTTGAGAAAAAAATGGGAAAAGTAACATTTGAGTTACTAAGAAATCAGAATCCAGGGGAGAAGCCAAAACCAAATGTTTATGGGACACCTCATGAAGGATTTCCAAGGGATCTACTCACCCCAATAACCCTAGCATACCGTTGGCAAAGGCTTCTCTTTGTGTATAGTTATCAGTCCAGTTTTCTGACTTACAGGTACTATCAAAACCCTAGGAATCTTGTGAGTGACCTAGGGTCAAGGTGACAACCTTTCCTTTTAAACTGCTAGGACAGTTCTTTTTGATCAAACACCCTAGTGCTACCTAAATAACATATCCTAGGCAACTGGTTGGTTCATAACTTTCCAAGTTATTCATTGTCGGCGCAAGTCCTGCCCCCAGCTCCACCCCAGTCTTCTCCTCCCACTTCTATAAAAATTATTCTGCAAAGGATTGCATTCAGAGAGCGGAAAGTCCTTCAGGGGAAGAATGCATTCATCCAACGGGTTTCATGAAACTGTCCCTAGTGAAACACAGCCCCACCCTCTTTCCAAGACAAACCTCCTTGGCCAACCCATTATTATCCAAATATTCCATTCAGATGTACTGTGGCTTATGACAGTTAACATCAAGCCTTCTCTTAGTTTTTGTCTATGAGTTGAAAGCCCAACCATACCCATATACTCAATGACTATAAGTCCAGTCTTATCTCTGAGCAGCTAGGACTTTCCTTAGTGAAAAATAAAGCCATTTCCCCATTTCACGCTGAGGACTCTTCCTTATTAAAGAGAGGCAGAGCCGCCCTGCTCCCGGGCTGAGTTAAGACATCCCGGATTGCTCTCTGAGCAGATTGCAATGTCTAAAATGATTAGATCTCTAAGTGACAACCTAAGATGAAAACTCACAGCAGGAATAGAAGTGAAATATAAATACAGAGCTGCTTAAGGCCTTTTAGAAAGCAAAGGCTGGAGTTTGCCTTATAATAAATTAAGTTACCAAAGATACATCCTAAGAACATGGCATTGAAGTTGGTGATGCTCCTGAATTAATCACTACTAATTTCTGCACGTCTTAAGAAACTTAGATATGTTGCAAAACCAAGGTATATAAGTGTCCACAAAGAATGAGAAGGCTTCTTTCTAGCTCTTCTATCACGGTTATATATTATTTTTTGCTTTTTTTTTTTTTTTTGTTACCAGGAATTAAACTCAGGGGCACTGAGCCACATCCCCAGCCCTATTTAGTTTGTATTTTATTTAGAAACAGGGTCTTGCTGAGTTGCTGTGCCTCTCTTTTGCCGAGGCTGGATTTAAGTTTGCTATCCTCCTGTCTCAGTGTCTATATATTGTTTTAATGATTAGCTCGGTGTGCTTCCATTATTAGGTGTGAGCCCAAAACCCAGGATCTGTACCTCATGGATCCCTTAAAATTCCTTGCATGCTAGCATATTGCCTGGTCTCAGGAGGTTCTTAATAAATATTTGCTTAATAATCTATGGAACAACAAAGAGAGGAAAAAATGAAATACCATTACCAATAGTTGCATACAAATGACAAAATGTGTTTTCTAAAAAAGAGTCCTGGGAATAAAAAAAACAAAACCCTGAAGTCTTAAAGCCATTTCCCAGACTAAGTTCCATTCCTCCAGAAAGGTCCAAGGCAGGTAGAGGGCTAACACAGGTTACAGGGGCACAGAGAGGGACACAGTATTTGCTGTAAGTATACTACCACGCTCTGAAAGGCATTGAGGAAAGAGGCTGAGCCTGGATTAGAAATATCAATCCTTGAAAAATCTTTATTGTGTTCCCTAGGCAGAGAGAGTAGCTGTGGTAATTATATAGCATCCTCCCTCACACAAACCAGATGTTATTAAACCCCAAATTAACTTAATTTGTTTATATTAATGCCTTAAAGTAATGAGGTGCAGCTCCCACCCCTTTCTGGGTACTAGGGGAATCTTTGTCACAATTATCTGCACTTGCTTCTATTTTTGCACAAACAGGATGAGATTTAAGCTTTGTTGGATCTCAGCAGAAAGATGAGTTTGATTTTGATATTGTGGGCAAGGCAGACATGGAGCCAGGATTCTGTTACCAGTTCTGCCCATCTGTAGGATGCCAGCAGAAACTACGGCTAATTTTTTGCGACAACTGGTACCTCCTACAGCGCCTTTTAATAATCTGTCTGGTTCATGAATTTTCCAGTTTGCTTAAAATCATAGACTTCCTTCAGCCTTTTCTCCATCTTCATATTAGAGCCAGTGTGTCCTTGAGGAATCAAAAAAAAACGAACTCTAATTTAATTGCTGGAGTTTAATCCAACCCCAGGAAACGTAAATCTGCTGCCCTCTTTCCTGCATCATGTAACTGACACAACCATCCACCATTAGAGGGCTGCTCAGTCCCTTTCCTATTGGGGAAAAACTCCTACTGTGTGTATTGATGGTAGAAGGTCATATCCAGTTCCAGTACTAAAGTAAAGGGGACTCATGTTTCTCCCTTGTAGTTCCCAGGCAGCCTTTGCTGTTAAGAATGAAATCTGCAAGGATCCTATGACTCCCCTGAAGTTCTTCAAATGTAGTCCATTTTTGCTTAGGTTACCTACAGTTGTTAACATCTGAGCTTATATATCTTTGCTTTGGATTTTGAACATTGCTGCTCTCTCTTTTTTAAGTTAAAACAACAGAAAGGTAACTGTATAGTTCTTTTCTTAAAAAAAATGTAAAAATTGTAGATACACACAATAACTTTATTTATTTAAATAAAGTTAAAACAACAGAAAGGCAACTGTATACTTCTTTTTTTAAAAATTTAAATTGTAGATGCACACAATACCCTTTATTTTATTTATGTTTATGTGGTGCTGTGGATCTGACCTAGCATGTGTGTTTCTCCAATACAAGCTTGCAGCAGAATCACCTGGAGGGCTTGTTAAAGCACAAGCTGCTGGGCTCCATCCACTGCCCTCTTTATTCATTTATTTTTTTTTTTTTTAATTTTGAGACAGGGTCTTGCTAAATTGCTGAGGCTGCCTTTGAACTTGTGATCCTCGTGTCTCAGCCTCCCCAGTTGCTGGAATTATAGGTGTGTGCCACTGCATGAGGCCAAAATTACATTTTAAAATGAACAACAGTTCCATAACCTTCTCATTTTTCACTCATGGTCTTAGCTGTTTCTGAACATAAATTGTGGGGTGCAGCTAGGATCTTTAAAGGAAAAGGCTTTGGATTTATTTATTTATTCATTCATTCATCCATTTTTAGAATTGTCCCTGAAGATCTGCCTGCATATATTTGAAGAAATTATATCTCACATAATTCCATGGCCATAAAATCCAACAATGACACAACTATTAGGATGGCTAAAATTAAAAAAAAAAAAAGCGATAACACCAAATGCTGGCAAGTATGCTGAGAAACACTGCTGGTGGAAAAGTCAAAGGCTACAGCCACTTTGGAAAACAGTTTGGCAGTTTCTTATAAAACTAAACATGCAATTTCCATGTGACTCAGCAATTGCACTCCTGGGCATGTATCCCAGAGAAATAAAACTGTATGCTCACATAAAAACCTGTACAGAAATGTTCACAGCAGTTTATATGCAATAGCTCCAAACTGGAGTGTCAGCCCAGGTGTCCTTCAAAGAATGAACGGTTAAACAAACTGCCAATGCTTTGGTAGATACACGCAGAGGCGGAATAGGAGGATCAAGCAATGGTTGATCTGTGTAACAACTCAGATGAATCTTTAGGCAATTATGCTCCAATTTTAAAAGATTACACCCTGTATGATTTCATTTTTATGATATTTTTGAACTGAGTATAATATTTTTGAAATAAGGATATTTTAGAAATAAACGGCAGAATTGTGATTGACAGGTGTTACAGGGTTGGGCTATAAAAGGGCTACATGGGGGATTGTGTGGATTTGGAAGAGTCCTGTATGTTGACTGTGGTGAATACAGGAACCTACATGTATTAAGGTTGTACAGAAGTTACGCACACACCCCAGTACAAGTAAAACTGGGGGAATCTGAGTAAGATCAGTAGATTGTACCAATGTCAGTGTCCTGGTTGTGATACTATACTATAGTTTCGCACAATGTTCCCATTGATTGAAACTGGGCAATAGGTACAAGGGATCTCTTTGTATTATTTCTTACACCAGCATGTGAATCTGCAATTATCTCAATAAAAACTTCAGTTGAAAAAAAAACCTTGGATCACTCCTTTTATCAGGGGGAAATGACTTGCATCATGTTCTTCATAATCCTTAGTTCATATTTTGTTTTGTTTTGTTTTTGAGAAAGGGTCTTACAACATTGCTTAGGGCCTTGCCAAGTTGCTTAGGCTGGCCTTGAACTTGCCATCTTTCAGCTACAGTCTCTCAAGTTTCTGCGATTACAGGTTGGTTCTTATTTTGGTCAGTTGTATGTAAGTACACACTCTTGTTGCTTTTGCTGTGCCAGTTAAAAGTATGTATGTATGTATGTGTATATATATATATTTTTTTTTCTATAAAGCACTTCCTTCTCCTAATAAGCTTGATTATGTATACTTTGCTTAGTTTTTTTTTAAATAAAATGTTAGTCTACTTTATAAAAAATATGATGAAAATAAAAAAAAAACTAAGTTATAAACCTGATCAATAATAATATAGCAAAGCTTACATAGTGGTAATATTTAGTTTCGGTTTAATTCAGAGGAAAAAGCCCAAAGACTTCTGGGAATAAATAAATGAAGGGCTAGGAATGTAGCTCACTGATACAGTACTTGCCTATAATGTGTGAAGCTCTGGGTTCTTTGGTAGTTCAACCCTCAGCACCAAAATGAATAAACAAAAAGAAAACAAGAGAAAAAAATGTGCTCATGAGTTCTAATTTTCTACATCCAATTGCTTAAAAATTTGATGTATAGGTGAAAGGCAAAAGAAGCCTAGATCCTATTTGTGGCTGTGACCTTAAAGGCTAATTTTGATGTGGCTACAGGCTCTGAGGCTCCATGTCAGGTACAGAAACATGTTCTCAAGAGGCATTTGCTATAGCTGTTCAGTCCCACTAGGAATCCTCTGTGAAATATCCCAGCAGATTTCCTCAGGGTAATAGCACTAGTAGGTTTTGGAGCAAAGCCTGCTCCACACATTTTAGATGCGTTAATAAGAACTACCATTTACTGAGGGCCTGCTGTATTAGACTGTTAAATCCACATCCATGATTTAATTTAAGACTCACCAGTAGCTTTCAAGGAGTGATAGTATTATCCCCATTTTACAGATGAGCAAAGTAAAACATGTAGAATTTCATTAACTTTCTTTAGCATTAGCTGTGGTGGTAGAGTCGGGGGAGAATGTGGGTCGTGTGGGTCACAGCTGCTCAATTTTTAGCACAACTGATACCTGTATATAAGAGTCTATTCCTGATCTGGCTCCCGAACATGTACATCTGGTATACTCCCAGTGTTATTTGCTTGATCATTTCCTTTAGGGTAGGAATTCTTAGTCTAAGGTTTATGGTCCCGTACTAGATCCACAAATTGGTTTCAGGAGATCATAAACCCACTGAAATCAGGTAAAAAATGATGTGTTTTGCACATTTCAATTTTTCTGGGGGAAGGGTCTAGAGTTTCTATCAGATCCCCTCCTTTGGGATTCAAAAAATAAGGGTTAAAAATTATTGCAGAGGTTTTTTTTTTTTTTCTCTTAAACTGGAAAATATTTCAAATGCCCAATAACTCTGACACCGGAAAGGGATACATTTCAGGGAAATAAAATCAGCTGCCAAGTCCTACACAGAAACCAGGGTCAAAACTGCCGTTTGTAAAGCCATTGCAAAGAGGACACTTGAAGAGACTCACCAAGTGCCATTTCTGTCTCAGTAGAATTGTTTGACATTTCATATCTATTTATTCCAGATAGTTCTAGAAAAAGAGTATGTTTGACAGATTTGATACACGATGAACGTATAGATCTTAAAGTTAATGAGGGCCAGGCTCACAGCCTTGTAATAAAATAGTGGTTGATGATTTTTTAGTGAGCTTTTGTCATCTTTGTCAACTTTTAATGGAGTCAAGTGTGTAGACTGAGCATAGAGCTGCTACACAATGGTACTTCTACTGAAAACTGAGCTGGAAAATGCTCTTATTCTCACGCCTTTGCTTAGGCTGTTCCTCCTGTCTCTAACGCCCTCTCCCCAGTTCTTCAGCCTGCAAATTTGAACATTGTTTTTAAGGCCCCAGACCAAGGCCTTCTGTGACTCTTCTGAGATATTCTCATTTCTCTCAGGCAGAATTATTCTGCAATTCATGTTCTAGTCCTCTGCACACATCCCTATGGTGGAATCACTGTCAGCTGTTCATGTCTGTTTCAGTTAACCGAGTCTTCAAAATGCTGAAGCTGTGACTGATTTGAGTTCCTTGTCCCTAGCCACATAATAGGTGGTTGATGTTTGTTGAATGAATAAAACATTAGCTTTCACCTAGGAAAGTCCTCCTTGATCAGGATGTTGTGAAACACGGTTAGGTGTGTATCTAGTTACATGACAACATGAACTACATGTTAATGAATAAAGGAAATGACTTTCAGTCACCTCCAGAAGCAAACTTGTGACTCACAGGTTGAGGAAACAACCAAGCAAAGAAAGACCTAGACACCTTGGCAGATAAGTAAACAATGAGGTGAAGCAAGGAAAGGTTTCAAGGTCAGGAACAGCTGGGGACAGGAACTGGAGGCTGGATTCCTGTAAGCAGGAAGGGGAAAAAAGAAAGGGAGAGGGAAGATGCTTTTCAAACAGGAAGTACTGACTGGATTGAGAGAAGAATAGGAATTACTTGGAGGCATTAGAGACCCTGGTCAGATTCATACAGTTACTAAGGGCTCATTCTAGCGACAATTGCCCACAAATGGAAGCAGAGCTAGATTTGGATCTACTAGTCTGTTGCTCATATTCTTGACTATTTCACTAGGATCCTTGAAAGTCTGAGCTGCAAAGGGCCTTAGAAATGGTCTGGGATCAGTCTTTTATTTGATGGACTGAGGCTTTAAGATAGGACCTCTTGAAACCAGCCCACCAGAGACTGCTTTTACTGGGCTTAGCCTGAGACAGGGAGGCATGTCAAAGTGCTCTAGGAAGTGGTTTCTAATCTAAAGACTGTGACCTCAGGAAAGGCTCAAGGCTTCATAGAATACAGCAAGGGCCCCTTGTTTCCTTGGGACACAAACCAAATAAAGGCACTCCAAGAATTTGTAAGTTAAATGAATTAGGAAGCGGATCAAGTATAAGTATGATAAACAAACTCAGCTTTTCCTAATAACATTTTCTTTATTTCCTCTCTATAACATGTTACCATAGAGATGAATTTGTTTGCATGAGAAAGCATTGCTTTTAGTTTTTATCTGCAACTCTGGGAGGAGGGGAAATGTAGCAAAAAGCAGGTGAACACAGGGCCTATTGCTCCTGTTTAGTTTAAACATCTGTAGATTGCATAATAGCGAACATCTACCTGTCAACTTTATCTTTCTCATCTGCTCACCTTGTCCATATTTGGTACTTCCTGCGTTTCTGGCAACTTCGGTTACAGGTCAACAGAACACACTGGTTGCACAGAGTACACCTAAGTGTTTGTCTCTTTGGGAAGTCCCTCCCTTGAACTTGCAGGATCTAAAAGCTCTTTACTCAAAAAATGGAATCGCATGCCCGTATGCAAGGTGCTTAGTGTAGGTACAGGCCATCAACTCTCCCTTTCATAGCTCTTTAGGACACTGGAGACCTGGAAAGCAAATTCATCCCCTGAACCTCAACAGCATCTGCAAATCAGTTGTTCAGGAAATGTGGTCACGACCAATGCCGACGGTGCGCGGACAGCGCCTTCCTACCCGCGCCGGGGCCCAGGTGCGCGGTCCGCTCCAGCTCCAGCTCTTGGTGTACACACCGTGCACAAGAGGCGCGAAGCCCCAGGCCCGAGCTCCTGGACCCGCGCGCGCTAGGCAGGAGAGCTGGCGGGCGACGTCGCGGCGCGCCGCGCCCCGCCCCGCCTCGGCGTGGCCCGCGGGCACGCGCACGCACGCAGTCGCTGGGGCGCACGGCGCGGGGACGCGCAGGGCCGGGCCGGCACGGCGCCGGGCACGCGCGCGGCTCCGGGAGGCGGCGGCGGCGGAAGCGGCGAGGGCGGCGGGCGTCCGGCTCTGAGGAGGTAGAAGCAGCGGCGGCGGCTCGGAACTGGGCTCAGCTGGCTGGAGCAAGGGTCGGAGCGCCAGGCCCAGCGCCGATCTCCCGGTTGGACCACCCGCCCGCCGCCCAGACGCCTGGGCCGCGGAGTTTGTGTCCCGGCTCGGACCCCGGCGCCCAGCCCGGAGCCGTAACCTTGAGGCGGCGGCGGCGGGGCCGGGCCGGGCCGGGCCGGGGGGCGGCGGCGCTGGATCCGCGGCTGCCGGATCGTTGGCGGGAGATGTCGAACCCTGGGACGCGCAGGAACGGCTCCAGCATCAAGATCCGTCTGACAGGTACGGCTGGCGGGAGGCCCACCCGCCCCTCGGGCGCCCCCTCGACCCCAGCACAGCCCCGGCATTCCCCGCAGGGCGCCCTTGGAAGTGGCCCTCCCCCACGCCAGCCGTTGTCCCAGGACCTCGTCACCCCCCTCGGCGTGTGCCCCTCGCTTCTCCCTCCCGGCCCCGCCCCCTCGCCGCTCCCCGGCCCCGCCCCCTCGCGGTCGCCCCCCCTCCGCGTCCCTCGCTCTCCCCCACACCTGCCCCCGGCTTCTCCCCGGCCCCGCCCCCTCGCGCTCCCCTTTTGCTCTCTCGCCACCCCCTTGTCTTCGCCCCCTCCATCCTCCCCCTTGCTTTCCTTTCTCTCCCCCACCAGCCTCCTCGATTCCCTCCGGCTTCCCCCATCTGTCCCCTCGCTTTCCTCCTCTGGTCCCGACCCTTCCTTCCCACTACCTTTCCATCCTCTCTTTTGCTTCCCTTCCTCTTCTCCAACCTGCCCTTTCACTTCTCCCTCCTCGTACCCCGTACCGCTTCTCTTCCCCTTCCATCCTGTCTTTTGCTTTCCTCCCCCACCCCACTTGCTCCCCTTGCTTCTCCCCACCTCCTCCTCGCCCCCTCCTCTCCTCCATCCTCCGCTTCCCTTTCCCCCAGCCTCCTTCCTTCTCCCTCCCTGCCCCGCCCCCTCACTTTCCCTAAGCCACGCCCCTCGTCTCTACCTAGTCCCGCCCTCGCTTATCTCCCAGCCCCGCCCCCTCGCTCTGTCTCGCGGCCTCCACCCTTTCTTTCCTTCAGACCCGAATTCCTCAAGCCTGTGTAGTAGCGAGCGTCACCCAGTCCGGTTCTCCTAGCTTCTCCCGTGGTCCAGCGCTTCAGTCTAGTCCACTTCCGTTTTCCCTCTGGCCAGGCCACTGTCTGCTCCTGACTATGCTTCTTCAGTTCTTGGTTTTCTGTCTTGCACTTCGCGGTCACCCCGACTGAACACCCTTGAGCCCCGGTTGGGTGGGATCCCCCTCCCACACACTGGAGGCTGTGGTGCTGCACGGGCGCAGGCTCCTTGATTCACTCCCATTTAGTCTTCAATGAAATGCCCGTGTTTCCTAGGTGGCTCTGTAGTGCCACCTTCAAGGGTGAGCGCGAATCTCTGCTGTGGGCCTGCGACGTGGTGGTTTGGGTGCGTGGAGATGCGAGCTTTCTGCTACAGCAGATCCTACACCAACCTGCAGCCTTGTCTTGCCTCCTCCCTCTCCTCTGTACTTGCTGCTGCCTCTCCTCCCGGTTCACCCCCCAGGGCTTCAGATTCTACCCTAAGGCTGGACTGGAGTGTTGCAGATAGGGTTCTTCTTTGGGACTTTCCAAACTCGAATATTTTCAGTTTGAGAAGGAAATAAAAAGTTCATTCTAATGCCTGTCAGGGATTTTTTTTCCCCCTGGATTTTTCTGTTTAGTAACCAGTCCGTTGACTCCAAAGGCGGTCTAGTCAGGTTCTTTCAAAGGCAAGAGTGAGCATTTTGAAATTTTATGGCACATGCATAGCCATAAAGTCAGTGGTAAAAAAAAAAAATCCGTAAAAACAATAGGTAATTTTTTTCAAACTGAATTTACTTTGAAAGTCTGTAGTTGTTAAGTGATCCGGGTTTACTTTTAAGAAAAGTGTTGTTATTTTTGTATAAAGATATCAGATCAGATAATATGAACCCAATCCCAGACCCTGGTTTTGTAAAGTGACAGGTGTATCCTCCGGATCTGTGCTTTTGGAGAAACCTACACCTTTTATAGCAGGGCAGACACTTCTGTGTATACATAGTTATTTGTGGTTACTGTTAAAGCACATTTTTTTTTTTTTTTGACATTGTAGTTGTGACAACATTGGTTCTGACTTACAATGTAACCTGCAATTGATACCAGATTGTTTTCTTGTTAAAAGCAGAAATATCTGATTTGGGAAGTTTTTGTAGAAATGAGATGAATGTTTTAGAAGGAATAGGTTTTAATTAAGGTGTTTTGTGTCAGGTGGATATATATGTTAACCAATCTTAGTTGACTGGTCTGGGTCTTTTCCTTGTGAAAGGGAGAACTTAGTTCAGATGTTATGGATGCAGAAATGCTTTAGAGTTAGGGTGGCCTTTGACAGGGAAGGATCAGGTGATAAGTGTTCTTTTAGAACCTTTTCCCTTTCCTCCAGTAGGTGTTATTAATGATTTGAGAGGGTCTGAGTGTGGTGATTGTGTACCTATGTGATCCCAGTAGTCTCAAATGTGTTGAAGGTAAGGCAGATTTTGGCCTCATGTTTATGGTTAAAGGAAATTTGAAACATTGGGTGGTCATCTTTCAAAAGTTGAATACTTCAGTTATAAGCTTTCAGAGTTTATTTTCACATTTGATATTTGAAAAAAATAATGTAAAATGAGCAATATTGTAATTAGTTAATGAATATCACAAAGAGCATAACGGAATACAAACAGAATAAAAACATGGGGGTTATTAAAGAACATTTAGTGTATGGAGTCCACAACTGTATTTGGTGAATAGAGCATTAGATTTCGATTAGGAAACTTGGACTGGTTAGATCTATCATTAACTGCATGATATGGAACAAATTATTTAACCTTTCTGCGTCTGTTTCCTCATTTATCAGATAAGATTCCAACTCCATTATAACTTTCCTTGAGCCTCTTTTTCACAAGACGTATCAATTTGGCTACTCACTTATTTTTAATTGCTGTTGGGTGTGTATACTTTCTGTTGTTCTCACTCCTGATATTCAAGAGTTTGTGTTGAGGGATTTATGCCACACATTAATTTTATATATTGATTACATTTATGCTTTTTTCCTTTCTTCCCGTGGGACCCTTTTTGTTTTGAAAACTATTGGGCAATATAGTGAGCGCTTTGGAAATCTGGTCTGAACAGTAGAAGAATGAGTTTTATATTTAAAATAATGTAATTTTAATGAATGTC
Source organism: Spermophilus citellus (assembly GCF_964194105.1). Classification (NCBI taxonomy): domain Eukaryota; kingdom Metazoa; phylum Chordata; class Mammalia; order Rodentia; family Sciuridae; genus Spermophilus; species Spermophilus citellus. The sequence continues at coordinate 32,841,074 of NC_138187.1, forward strand.
TTTGTGGTATTTTAGTAGGAAAATGGTTTTAAAATAATTTCGTTACTTTGGGGGGCATAGTATATACAAAAATCAAGTGATTTTTGTTAAAAAGTATTACCTTGCAGACATCTTACCAGTTCACTGACAAATCAAACACTTTCAGGAACATTTTAGTTTGAAGTTCAAGCAGGATTTGCAAAAACTTTGTTCTTCTGTGGTATACAAATGAATCCCAGATACATTATTTGCACCACTTTGGGTCAAAGAATGGAATTTTGAGCTCTAAGGGTTCCACAGTGCTCTTCAGAAAAATATTAAATTTTATTCTGATGTTAACCATTTAGTTGAAAGACTTTTATGCCTTGAAATACTGTCAGATCTCCTTGTGTTTTTTATGTCTTTTGGTTGTGACTGTATATTGTGAAGAGAAAAATTCTAATTCCAAGTAGAGGGAGGGGAACAAGACCTTCATTGGTCGTATATGGAAATGCAAGGATATTTTAAACGTTGGAGCATATGTAATATAAGGTGGTTTGTGTTTGGCATTTGGATTTTGCAACTTGGAGTGAAACAGTTGCTAGTAATAGCTGTTAAAATTTGAATTGATTGATAATAGGTGGCCTAATTGATTCAAAATAGTTAAGCTTCTCTTAAGATAATTTTGAAGAGTAGCAATTGCACCAGCAAAGAACCTCACTTAATAAGGCATACAGAACTTTATTTCAACAACTGTGATAAAATGGACTAAGTGATCTGTTTAGTTTTTAGCCGGGCTCTGTATCATAGTGTACTTGACATTTCCCTGGAGTCTGTCTCAAAGTTAGGAGGGTACAGGCAAGGCATTTCTTTGTACTGAATTTTCTAAGCTTGTAGGCTAGGTTAGATCAAATGTTGCTGCAGAGCTTACTTTTATATTTTAAAAGGAATCACCTCTGCCAAATACAGGTTCTATCGATGATTTTGTGATTTGATAACATTTGTGGGTGATGTGTGTGTGTGTGTGTGTGTGTGTATGTATGTTGGTACCAGGGATTAAACCCTGAGGCACTTAACCACTGAATTATATTCCTATCCCTTTTTATTTTTTACTTTGAGAGAGGATTTGCAAAGTTGCCCAGGCTGGCTTTAAATTTGGGATCCTCCTGACTCAGCCTCCTGAGCCTCTGGAATTAGAAACATGAGCCACCATGCTGGGGCAAAATCTGTCCTATACTTTATTTCTACCTTCATTTGAAAAGTAGTTCTAATCCATCAATTTACAGTTTTTTACTCTAGGTTTATTTCTCAGTCCAAAACTTGTGTATTTTTGCAACCATGAAAGTTGTTTCTTGAATGTTGGATTTCCCCTTCTCTTCTATGAATTTTCATCCTGGTTCAGTGGAGGAGAGGTTCTGGGGGCTGGATTACTCACGAAGTAGTTTCTTATGAATTGAGGGGGAGTGGAAATCCATATTTCAACATTAACTTAATGATCTGTTAACTCGACTGGTTTTGTAACACATTTATGGGCACTGTTTAAAAGCTAGAACAGCCAAATTCTGCATTTTATTAAGTGGTTCCAAAAACTCAGATGGATGAAATATTACTACATCTTCACAGTGCTCTGATGTTCTGGTGGGGAATCTTTGGGATTCTTACTTTGGATCAATTTTTTTTTTTTTTTTTTTTGTAATTTCAAAACCATTCTAGAGCCTAAATGTTTTTAAACAAAGATTTTTTAAAAATCTGTTTTTATTATTGAGCAACTTAAACCACTGCTTAGTTTATTGTTTGGTAAGTGAATTTTATCAAGAGAAAAACCCTCAATTTAAATTTGTTTGTTGTCCATAGTACTCTCTCTGGCTCTTTCTCAGCTGACTAAAGTCCCTAAGGCCATTGTAGTTAAAGGAGAGCAGTGGAGCTGTGTTGTAAAAACAAAAGCACCGAGCCATGTGGATCAGCATATCTTTTAAAAAATGTCAGAATTACTGTTGTGTCTACAGATGCAATTTAACCCATTTGGATATTTAAACTAAATGGAATGTTGTTTCCACATTTCTGGATTAACGGAAAGAAAACCTTTTATTGTTTTAAAACAAGGCTTAAGTAATGTATAATCAATGCGTCTGGTGCTGCGCCCCGCTCTGCAATTCCAGCTGTGTGCACCTCCATTGCAGCTGAAAGGAATTCTAATTGGCTGAGGAATGTCGGCAACATCATGTATCACTGAGCATGAACCTATTCTGCTGGCTGCTGGGTGATGCATTTCAGATGTTTTAAGCTCCTGAATCCAAGTTGGAGGTTGCTTTCAGGAGTCTGGAGGAGAATGTGTGAAGCTTCAGTTGTAGATGGCAGCCCGTTTTCTTTGTACTTTGGGCACCGCTGAGTTCTCTGAAGGCCATGGTGCTTTCTGGTGGCCAAAACACAGGCTGGGCAATCAGAGCCTAACTCACCAAGTAGCACAATGAAGAAAGGGAGGGGGCGTGTAGAATGACAACCTTTTTATGACTCCGCTTTCCTCTCTGTAATGTGAGGTATCTGCCTTTTTATAATGCGTAAGATGTGATAAAGATGGACTTACTATTTTAATGAGCAGTTATGAATTATTTATGGAATAGCATAATGTGATTGCAAGTCATACATTTGATGTTAAGTCTCCCCCCGCCCCAACCTGGTCCTGGGATTAAAAACCCAGGGATGCTTAACCACTGAGCCACATCCCACCCCTTTTTTAATAAAAATTTTTATTTAGATGCAGGGTCTTGCTGAGTTGCTTAGGTCCTCACTAAGTTGCTGAGGCTGGCTTTGAACTCTCCATTCTCCTGCCTCAGCCTCCCGAGCCACTGGGATTGTAGGCATGTGCCACCATGCCTGCCAGATTGGTATTATTTCTTTTGCCTGAACAACCATGTAGTTAAAGCTGTTCTTTGATACTAAAGAAAAGTGATGGAACTGATTGATAAGCATGGGAAGATAATACTCAGAAATGAATTGTTCAATTCAACGGATTCAGAAACCTCTGAAGAGAAATAGTTACCACACAAAGGTGGCATCATCTTTAATGGTGAACACTTGGAAGCATTCCTGTTAAAAGCAGGAGCAAGGAGGTGATCTAACCAGCAGAATTATTATTAACTAGAGAAAGACTTCAGAAAGCAGGAAACCAAACTGTTATGATTTGCAGATGATTTGATTATACATCTTTGAAAAACCCAAAAGATCAGTTGAAAACAATTATAAACAATAAAGAATTTTAATCAAATAGCTGGATAGAAAATTTCTCCATGCTAAAAATAGAATTAAATCTGTATGCAAAGGTAAATTAGGAGAAACAATTTGTAATACATATGAAACGAAAGTCTGGTTTCTTAATATATAAAGAGCTTTTAAAAATCAACTAGAAAAAGGGTAAAAGCCTGAGAGTTAAAGAATATGGACAGTTCACAGAAAAGAAAAAGTAGATTTCAAATATGAAAATATATTTCATTCATTTTCTTTTATTAAAATTCTAATTTTTAATAATATTGTCTCATTCATATTAAATGAAATATACATTTTAAAACTAAGAATGAACCAGTTCTTCATGTAGCCAGAGAGTTTGAAATATTCTATGATATGGAAAAGTTTGAAATATTCTATGATATGGTGTGGGAAAGCAGCTTTTTTACACTCTTGGTTTAGAGTGCAAACTTATTTAGTAGGTGCTATCAAACAAGAAGCATATGTATACTTTGATCTAGCAAGTCTGCCCCTAGGATTTTTTCTTGCAGGTATATTTATACATTTACTTAATATCATGGCAAAATATTTGCAGCATTGTTTGAAATTACAAAAGACTGAAATCAATTATCAGTCAGTAATAACTTGTTTCATCAATACAGAACTAATTACATAAATTATCAGGTATCCCCAAGGATGGGTAGATTTTCAAAAGCATAAATAGTGCTTTTATTGTGATGTGAAACATTCTCTAAGATATATTACTGAGTGGAAAATAAGCAAAATTCAGAAGAGTGAATAGTATACTTACTATATGAGATACAATTTATATGCATATACCATAAACATAAAATATATCTCAAATAGTATTTGAGTATATTTACGTATAAAATAATATTTGAGTATACTATGTTACATATATATAAACTTATAAACATTTGTATAGGATGTCACTGGAAGGATAGTATTGTGAAAGTATTGAATGTGGCTGGGCGTGTCTGTGTACGCCTGTAATCCTAGCTACTCTGGTGACTGAGGGGGATTGAGAACCACAAATTCTAAGGCCATCCTGGGCAACTGCAAGACCCTGTCTTGAAAAATAAAAAGGAGCAGGATACAGTGGCACATGGCTGCAATTCCAAATACTCTGGAGACTGAAGCAGAAAGATTAAGGATCACAAGTTGGAGGTCAGCCTCAACTTAGCCAGATTCTGTCTCAAAATGAAAAAAAGGATGCAGCTCAGTGGTAAAGTGCCCCTGGGTTCAATCCCTATGACCCAAAATAAAAAAGGCTGGGGATGGGATTCAGTGCCCAGCATGCCCTAGGTTCAGTCCCCAGTGCTGCAAAATAAAACAAAATAAAACTCAAAAATCATTTAAAAAAATAAAAAGAATCTACTCTTTAAGAGTTTCTTAGCGCAACTGGCACATTAATTGCCAGTAGCAATCGTTTTAGAATGAGGGTGTTCTGAAAATTCAAAATAATTGTATCAAATGTATTTTAAAGGCTAAAGAAGCATACTAGCATATACCCATGTTTCCAGGTGTTTTCTCATTGGGAAGGCTCCTGGGTTTTGCAGAGTAAAATACTTTGCATGTTTGTCTTATAGCTCTGAAATGTTTCCATAGAGTATATTTATTCTGATATTCTGAGCTCCCCTTTCCCCCCAAAAAGCTGTATCTAAATAAGCCTAAATTATTTTTTCAGATCCAGAAATTTGAAACTCCTTAGACCTGGTTCATAAGTGAGTTTTTGCAAAACTGGGGTCTTGATTCTGAATACTCCTGCTGTTTTATGTCATTTATTTGGAATGTCATTTGGGGTTACCTGTGACTAAATTTTTGTAAAATAATCTCATCTCTAAAGTGGATGTGTAAATGCTAACTTGCACAAGCTAGTAATAATAATTTAGTATTTTCCAAGGTATTTATAAACAATATGTGTGCTCTGAACTTCTTTAAGGGCTTGTTTTTAATTTTAGCTATGCCTAAAAAGGAAGTTTTGATATCTGACTCTAGAAAAGTAGAAAATGTGGTAATTCCATTTAATATATTGCATACTGCCCTCACCCCTTAGATCTCTGGGATTAAAAAAAATCCAAAGTTTTTGTTTTATTCAGAAAGTTGTCTTTCTGAATGTATAACCTCCCAATTATATATTTGAGAATTATTTGGTGCTTGTTGGTACATGTCAGTGATACTAATGCCTTAGACCTGTTTCATAGTTTCCAAAGGGTTCTCATAGACAATTCTTCTTTTGAGCCAAGACATCATGCCAAGCTCAAAAAAAAAGACTTTTTTTTTTTTTTTTTTTGTGTGTGTTTTATTTCTAGGTTAAAAAATAGCACAGAATTTGTTTTATTCTCTAAAAACAGATTGTACAGGAGAGAAAAAGGATGTTCTCTTGTCCTAAATGGAAAACTATCTCTTGTGCAGGTGCAAAATACTCAAAGGCATCTTTAAATTCACATGGGAAATCTACTCAGGGGACATTGATTTAACTCCTCTTAGGCTGTAGTGAAGATAATCCACACTTAGAAAATTGCATGAGCTTTTTTTCTGTTTTGTTTTGCTTTATGTCAGGGCCTTTTTCCCCCTCCTGTAATTATGCAAGATTGGAAACTTGACATTCTCCTCCCTCACACTCTTAGTAGTCAGCTCAGGCTTAACCTGTCTCAAATAGTCTTCCTGACCCTCTCCCCTGAAGTCTCCCTCCTCACTTCTTTTAATCTACCCACTTGTTCAGATAAAAAAATCAGGACTCATTGTCATTTGTCATATCTGATTTACCCTAAGTGATCTTGTTCCTGTCACCCGCGCTTATCTGGACTTGGTCTTCTTCTTCTTCTTCTTCTTTAAATAAATTGTTAAAAAAATTTTTTTTAGTTGCAGATGGACACAATACCTTTATTTTATTTGTTTATTTTTATGTGGTGCTGAGGATCGAACCTAGTTCAAGTTCAAGTATAATCAACTCTTGCTCAGACAGCCCCATCTTGCCCTATTTTATTTAGTTGCCAGTTGTAATCTAAATCATCCTGCTGGAGTGTTATTTTCTGTTTCAAAGATGTTAAAAGAGTGGTTGTAGAAGTCCTGTGGGCTGGTTCTGAAGATGGAAGGAGATTTGCTGTAACCTTGCTTTTTCTCTGGGCTGGTGGAACCCCCTTCACTTGCCTCCAGCCTCAGCCCCTGGAGCTCTGGGGAGGTTGACCTGTCCTCTTTGTCAGGATAAAGTGGTGCTCTCCTGGTCTGATGACTTAGAGATAGCCAAAGACAAGTTGAACCAGGTCCAAGTCAGCTTTGTGGAGGGAGATCAGGAAACCAGACTGCAGGCTTCTGTTGGAAAAAGTTGAAAAACGTGTCTAGAGCTCTCATGTTCTCGCATACACGACAGCATTCGGTTTCCTCTGTTTAGCTCATGATTTGATCCCTCACCCCAGTCTTTCTCAGAATTCTTTGACTCTCTTCTGCCTCATCTTAGTGTCACCAAACGTCACTCAGACCACATGTTTTGCTATTTTCCTGATTTCCGTGTTCCCTGGAAATTGTCCCGTCTCTCATAAACCCTACCCAGATCTTTCTGGTTTTCCCCATCTCCACATCACCCCTGGTCCTAGGCATTGTCACCACTCACTTGGATACCTATAATAGTTTCCTAAGTGGTTTCCCTGCTTGTGTGTGTTGAAATGTCACTTATCTACAGAAAAAGGGTGGCGAACAGAGTGTTGACATTTTATAAATGGAACATACCTGTGTAACTAGCATCTAGATCTGCAGTTCTTGGGGCGCGGGGGACATTTAGCAATGTCTGGACACATTTTTGTTTGTCATGGCTTTGTAGGTGCTTCTGGTCTCTTTGTGTAGAGGCCAGAGGTGCTGCTAAATGTTCTCCAGTGCAGACTCCTACACAAAGAATTATCCAGTCCAGAGTGTCACTAAGGCTGAAGAAAGCTGGATCTAGATCAAGAAGTAGAGGATTACTAGTACCAGGAATGTTCCCACAAAACTGGTACTAGTGGGAAGTAGTTTCTGTGCCCTCAGTCCCTAAAGATAATCACTATCCTGACTTGCAACAACCTGTTTTTGAACTTCATATTAATGGAATCATACTGTATGCAGTCTTTTATTCAACAGTGTGTTTGTGAAATCCATCCGTATTGCTGTGTGTGGTTGTAGATATTTATCTGCTTTGCTGTTCAGTATTCTGTTATGGGAATATACCATAGTTTATCCCTTTACCCACTGAGGGGCAATTGGAACTTCTTAGTTTTGACTTTTATGAATAGTGTTGTTAGGAATGTCCGTGCATATATCTTTTGGGTAGTATTTGTATGTATTTCTGTTGGGTATATACTTAGAATGGAGTGAGTGAGCATATGTTCAACTTTAACAAAACTTGCCAAACACTTTCCCAAAGTGGTAGTACCAAATTGCCAGCAGCATAGGAGAACTCCAGTTGCTCTAGATCTCTTTCACCCTTTTTTTTTTTATCCTTTTCAGTTTAACCCTGTTATTGGTGGTGACTTGGTTTCACACTGTGGTTCTGCTTCTACTTTCATTTTATTTTGCAATCTGTACTTTAAATGGAAGTCTTAGGAATCCTTGCTTCCTCTCCTCCTCCTCCCCGGCTCCTTTTTTTTTTTTTTTTTTTTAAATAAACATCTTATACTTGGCTGAGTATGGTGGTATACACTGGTAATCCCAGGGATCTGGGAGGCTGAGGCAGGAGGATCTCAAGTTCAAGACCAACCTCAGCAATTTAGCAAGACCCTGTATCAATCAATCAATCAATCAATCAAAAGATCTGGGAATGTAGTTCAGTGGTAAAGCATTCCTGGGTTCAATCCTCAGTACTTTACCCCTCAAAAAAAAAAAAAAACCCACCTTATATTTGGGGAATAGTTCGAGAAGGGGAATAGCTGGGTCAATTGGTGGTTACATTCCCAGCTTTCCAAGGAATCTCCATACTGCTTTCCAAATTGGCTGCACCAATTTACAGTCCCACCAGCAATGTACAAGCGTACCCTTTTCCCCACATCCTCGCCAGCACTTGTTGTTTGACTTCATAATGGCTGCCTTTCTTATTGGAGTGAGATGGTATCTTAGGGTGGTTTTAATTCGCATTTCTCTGACTGCTAGAGATGGTGAGCATTTTTTCGTGTATTTGTTGATTGATTGTATGTCCTCCTCTGAGAAGTGTCTGTTCAGGTCCTTGGCCCATTTGTTGATTGGGTTATTTGTTTTCTAATTGTCTAATTTTTTGAGTTCTTTGTATACTCTGGATATTAGGGCTCTATCTGAAGTGTGAGGAGTAAAAATTTGTTCCCAGGATGTAGGCTCCCTATTTACCTCTCTTATTGTTTCTCTTGCTGAGAAAAAACTTTTTTAGTTTGAGCAAGTCCCATTTGTTGATTCTTGTTTTTAACTCTTGTAATTATAACCTCATAGGAGATTGGAATGAGATGTACAGGGAGGGTCTGTGTGCCTTTTTTTCTGCCTTCCTAATTTAAATTTATTTTTGTTCCTATTTTTAACATCTTGTATAATATGGCATCATCAAAACCAGGAGATTGACAGTCACCATCACTATAGTCCACAGAGGTTTTTCAGATTTTACCAGTTATATGTACAGTGTGTGTGTGTGTGTGTGTGTGTGTGTGTGTGTGTGTAGCTTTCTGTGCAGTTTTATCACATGTACAAATTAATGCAGCCACTGCCACAATGAGGATTCACAACTGTACCACCGCTGCCAAGGGTCCTCTGCACTCTCCCTTACAGCCACATCCCCTTTCCTGGCTGTAGCCAGTCATCTACTCACCTGTTCAGAATCTTTTCAGAGCATGAGTCCCATCATGCTCTTCCTTTCTTAAAGCCTTCAGTGGGAAGTCACTCAGAATAAAATCAGAGTTGCTCCAGATCCTGCTGGTTGCCTCCTCTGTACCACTCTGCCTTATTCTCTAGGCACAGCCACCCTGGTCCTAAAACATGGCAAGCTTCTTCCTGCTTTAGCATCTTTTGTGGATTATTTCTTTTTACCCCCTTTGGTGAAATGCTCCAATGCTCCTCCTCTTGACTTTTTTTTTTTTTTTTTTTTTAGCTTCTTGTCATTCAAATACCAACCTAAGTGTCCCACCTCAGAGTACCTTCATTGAAGTCACTCCTACACTCTCATGTAGCCTGTGCACACAGCACTTGTCACTGTGTGGTATTTTCTGGTTGTTCAGCCACCTGGCTGGCCAGTCAGTTTGCTTTTCTGTCTCTGCTCCTATCATGTAAGTTCTATGGAGCTGGGGGTCTCATGATCTTTATTCCTGTGTCCCTGCGTCCCCCCTAAATATTACCTGGCACCTGGTGGAGTTCGCAAATGCTAGTTGAGTGAAAGAATTAAGGGCCTTCTTATCGACTGGGTTCCTTGGCCACCTCTGGTCAGGCACTGGAGGCCACATCTCTCAGTAGGTCACTTTTTTATTAAAGAATTTTTAAATTCTTTTTAGTTATACATGACAGTAGAATACATTTTGACATATCATACATACATGGAGTATAATTCCCATTTTTGTGGTTGTACATGATGTGGTTATACTGGTTGTGTATCCATATAAAAGCATAGGAAAGTTATCTCCAGTTCATTCTACTGTCTTTCCTATTCCCATCTCCCATCCCTTCCCTTCATTCCCCTTCAGTCCAGTGAACTGGATTAGCAAAGGGGAATGAAGGGAAAGGATTCACAATAAGGGGCCTCTAATTACTAATTCACAATAAGGTACCTCTCTGGTCCCTTATTGTGAATTAGTATCCATGTATTGGGGAGAATATTCGGCCTTTGGTTATATTTTCACTTATTGTGATAATCTCCATTTCCATCCATTTATCAGGAAATGCCATAATTTCATTCTTCTTTGTGACTGAGTAATATTCCATTGTGTATATGTCCAACATTTTCTTTATCCATTCATCTGTTGGAGAGCAATTAGGTCACTTCTTGTTGTGTGTTAGGGGCTTAGGGGCTGGATGATCACAAGCTGTCATCAGCCAGGCTTGGGGTTTCTTTGACTATGTGACACCTAAAAACTTAGTTCACTTTCTCCTGGGCAGCTGTACAGTTCCAGGGTTTGAGCTGAAGCCTGACATTTTCTAAGTTTGGCTTTGGCCCATCTTTATTACCTTTGGTTTCCTGGCCTCTTCTAAGGGCTGTGGGAACCGACATGGGTGCCTGCGACAGCACCCATTTCCCTCTTGCCCAGTCTTCCTTCGCTTGTCTCCTTCTGGGTCCTTCCTAAGTGCTATGAGAAGTAGGCACACCTCCAGCAGGGCCTTTTCGTCATCTCCAATCTCTCCTACAAAGTTCCTTAATGTGCCTTGTCATCTCCATTTCACACCAGGCCCCAATCTGGTCATCTGTTTCTCAGAATAAAAACAAAAAGTTCTTTGGCTGGGGTAGAGGATGCTCATGGGCCTTCACCCTGCCTTCTCCCTGCAGCTGATTGCACAGTTTTAGTTCTGTTGTTCATTTACAATGTTGTTGTTGTTTTTTTTTTTATTATCTTTAAAAAGCAGGATACTTTTAGATTTAAGCAGCAAACCTACCCTAGATAGGCTCAGTAGAGAGAATTTTATCCAGTTAATTAACTTAAAAATCCTAAAGTGGATCTAGGGGCCTGTTCCTCTCCATTTCCTGGTGCTGTGACCAGGAAATTGTTGACCATTTCCTGCCCCTGTGCTCAAAAGGTGGTGGCCAGTGGCTCCCGTGACTATTTGCTTCTCGCTTTAGAGCCAGCAAAAAAAAGGAGGAGCGATTCAAGATGACAAAATGGCTCATTGAAGATGTGCCGAATTCTCAGTTCAGTCTGGGAATCGGATCCTCTTGTCTGGTGGCCTAATTCGGGTCAAGTGTTGTCTCTGAATGATCCACTGTGACTACTGATGGGATGTGCTGGCTGGACAGTTGGGGTCCATCTTGAGATCCCAGTAATGGGGTTAGTCCCATCCAAAATACGGGATGGGAACCTTTGGGGGGACTGGAAAGTGAGTGCTGGCAAGGCAGGCAACTTATAACTAGATAACATCAGTGGTTTTCTTCTGAAATTTATTACATTAGCTTTGGGTATGTTAGTGTGGAGATGGTCAAGCTACCATTTATTTTGAAAAAGAAGCCTATCATATTCTTAGTTGTACAAAGTAAAACATATATTTTTGTAAAAAAAAAATGCCAAGAATTTCTGCCAAGGATGAGGAGTGGTATTTCTATTTGTGAACCTACCCCCGTAAATTTCATTGTCTTTTGTGTTGTAGAACGGTCCTGGATTATTGTATAGTGCTGTTTTACTTGAGACGATTTTAATACTAAGTTTTAAACAAAATTAAGATACAGAGTGTAGGAATATACTCTTAGATTATTTCTCTAGAGATAAGAGGGCATTTTTAAAAAAGAACCATATATATATTTTTATTGTTAGTAAATTATATTCAGAATATATAGAAAGAGATAATTTAGTTTTTATGCAAAAATATAATTTTTTGTAAGGCAATTGATTACCAACCATTCCTCATAATAAATGCTTAGAATTGATGTCTGTTCTTGATATTTGGAGGCTTTCTTTTTTTAATATTTATTTTTAGTTATAACAATATCTGTGTTTTATTTTTATGTGGTGCTGAGGATTGAACCCAGTGCCTCATGCATGGTAGACGAGCGCTCTACCTCTGAGCCACAACCCCAGCCCTGGAGCCTTTATTTTTCATATATATATATATGTTTGTTTTTTTTTTTAAAGGTGCTTATAAGACCATTTGCTGAGATTTCAAACCTGGCCTTGGTCAGTGATGGGCTGTCTCAGACCCCAAGCTCTTCCTCTGTGGAGTCATCGAGGTGGGTGGCCCAGAGCTGGGTTGCAGCCAGCCTGAGTCTTTAGACAAGTGACAGCCTTTCTTAGTTTCCTTGGCTATAAAAAGGGGGGAAATGATTGGAACCACTTCAGAGTGTTTCTGTGGGTATAAATGAGATAATCCACATGCACTGTCTGGGACATTGTAAGTCAGCTAATATTAACATTGTCTTACTTCGGTGACTCTCAGATGACTTTGCCTGAAAATCACATCATTGTTTAGTGTACCATTAAAAAGTGTAACTACAATATGGGATTCACTTGAAGATTTCAGAGATGTTACAACATGAAAAAATGTGTCTTAGAATCCATGAGATGTGGTGTGATGGGCCTTTAAGTTGAAAGGCCTGGAAATTGTTTGCATACCCACAAATTAATGCCATGTGTCTTTGTTTTAAACATAACACAGTGTGATCTAAAGTTTCTTTTCATTTTTTGTTTTGTCGGAAACTTACATTGGATTCGGCCATGTGTTTTGCAATATTGGAAATTTAATCATCACTAATTTTAAATTTAATCATCTAAACTAAATTTAATCATCACTAATCATCTGTAGGTTTAAATGATGGATTACAAGAACCAAGATGGGTTTGACAACTTGGCTTATTTGCTTTTCTTTAATGATTTAGGAAAAATAGGAGCAGTGTTTTTGGAAGTCATTGCTATTGGTTGGATAGATCTGTTTGGAAGCTAAAGGCAGATTAAATACAGTGCCCATAACCTTTTAGAATAGCAGTTATGGGCAGAGAGACTGCCTAGGATAATGCCTTAGATACATCCAGTTTAGAAAGCATAATATTGATATTTGAAAGCAATGTGTGCTAGTTGATTTTCCACTAAAATTTAAATGTGGGCAGTATATTGTAGAGCTTGAGTGATAGTCACAGCTTGATAGTGGCAGCTTGGTATAATAGAAAGTTGCTATGTAATATTCTTATCATAAATGTAGAAGTAAAACTCCGAAGATATTATATAACCTCAATAGAGCAATAGTTTCTCTTAAGAGAAACTGTTGTTTAAAATGATGTAAATGAGGTGGTATAAGCCTGTCTTTTTTGTAAGGTCTATTTTTTTATATTAATATTGCAATGAATTATGGAAGTCTTTTTGGGAACTTGAACTGTTATTGCATTATTTATGGTTCACCTCATCCCTGAATGTTGGTGGATTCTACTGTTGTTTGAGACAAGCGTGCGAAAGGAACAGATGTACCTTTGGGTTACCTTGTCCTGAGCCCCAGGAGCTGCTCCTTGGCACATCTGGCACATGACATATTTGAATATTATTTGAGGATGTTGATCTTAATTTTGTAAAAGACCGTATCCCTGTGCATTCCATGTTTTATTATATTCAGAAATAGCAGTGTCTTCTTTTCAGAAACCTGAGAGAGTCTATTCACTGTATTCTGTGTAGGGTGGAGTTAAACAGTGCCCAAAATACTTTATGTTGTAGAAAAGGAGTTTTGTTTGGGAAAATGGTACCTAAGTTGACATAAAAGAAAAATTATTCTCCAGTGGAGACAGTTAATCAACTGAAGTGTTTCTTGCATCACCTGCGTCGTGATGCTGTGGATGTTTAGAATAAACAGAGGCCAGCCTGTGACCTCCCAGCAAGACTGTACAGAGGACATGGTCGTGCCAGTACTAGGCCTGTTCAGTTTCAAGCAGAATGAGTCAAGGATTCAGTCTTTCTTCTACTAGAATAGATTGGACTTTATTCAGAAAAGAAAAGCTCATTAACTTCAAGTGCACACCTCATAGCTTAACATTTATTTTAGCTGCTGTTTTTAAATAGATAATGCATGCCTGTGATATAAAAGGATAGCCATTAAAAGTCAGTCTCCCTCCCTGAGCCTCGACAGCCAGCCTGTTCTCACATGGATTTACTCCTTTCCCCTGTGTTCTTCTAGAGATTTTTCTACGCTCCTTCCTCTCCCCCTCCCTGCTTTCCTCTTTTAAGGCATTTGATAGTGCACTGTATGCACTGATGAGTACCTTGCTTTCCCCGTACAGTAGATCAGGGATGGGTCCATTTTCCAACCTCCTGGGATGCTCCCTTGTGTGTAGGCACTCTTCACCTTTTTCCACCTGCCTTGCAGGTAGTTGGGACCATGTGGCTAACTCTGGCTAATGACTTGTGAGAGGTGATTTGTCCCACTCAAGGACTGAGGCATTAAGTGCCTCCACTCTGACCATGCAGCCCGCCTGAACCTGTGTGACCTGTGCTGGAGCCTCTATCAGCCTGGGTCCCTGATCGGTTCCCTGGAGCCAAGGATGCCCTTCCTTCCTGTCCCTTTCAGACCCATCTTGCATAGGTAGTTTCAGCAAGGAATAAGCCCCTGTTAATTTATTTCTGTACCATCTCAGCCTCTCCTGATTGATACAGCATATTTTTTTTTTTAGCTGCTGTGAAGTGTATAACGTTTTGAGTGAGCCCCAGATTATTTGATCGTTTGTTAAAGAACAAAGGAGCAACTAATTAAAGAACAATAATTTTTTTTTAAAGAGAGAGTGAGAGAGAGGAGAGAGAGAGAGAATTTTTAATATTTATTTTTCAGTTCTCGGCGGACACAACATCTTTGTTGGTATGTGGTGCTGAGGATCGAACCCGGGTCGCACGCATGCCAGGCGAGCGCGCTACCGCTTGAGCCACATCCCCAGTCCAAGAACAATAATTTTAAATAAACAAATACCACATATAATGTACTTTACCCCAAAATGTTATCACACAAAGAGATGTACATAGTTTTTAAAAAGGATTTCTTATTGAAAAATGCAAAGGAGAAATAAGTTATTTTAATGAGACTTGATTCTTTAACATTATTATTTATCATTTTTGAATTAAAATTTGAGAATGATTATCTAGTCAAGTTATTTCTAAAGGAAGATGAACACCAAAGCTATATTCACTGTCTGCACTCCTTACTGTGATATATAATAATTAGCATCAAGGGTGAAAAGATTTTTTTAAAAAAAGTTTCTACCAGGAATTTTACAGCACAGAGGAAGACAGTCACTAAAAACAGTAAAGTGACATTAAAAAGTGCCAGATTGAAAGGTGAGTTCCTTGTGGGTCTCAAATTTGACTACTTGGGAGGCCCAATTTGAAGAGTTTTCTGGAAAGATCTGGATGGGCAGAAGGACTGTGTAGTAACATACAGCGAAAACCAAGCAGAGCAAGAGGGTGACAGAAGTAAAAGTGACAGCAGGTAGAGCCATCCGAGGGCACATGGCTTCTGTGACGGGCTGAGGGGTCTGGGCTGGAGTGTGATAGCAGAGGGGATTGTGGGAGATGGGAGCAGGAGGTGAGAAACCTACTCTAACCTGCACAGGTTTTTTTCATGCCCAGAGGGCACTACAGGACCCAGTGATCCAGTAGCAGGTAGGGAAGGCCTGAGGGGCTGGAGGCAAGTTGCCTGGGGTTCAGTCCTGGCCTTGCCACCTTCTAGCTATGGAAAGAGCCAGGAAGGGTACACAGAGTCAGTGTTGAGAGGATACTAGAAGTGGGGACTGCTGCTGCTGTTGCTGCTGCTGCTACTTGCAAAGGACCTTGGCGACAGTGCTCTAATGAGGGAATAAATAGTTCCTTTCTCGAAGTGGTGAGTGTTGTGTTATTGTGCTCCTGCCAGTGCTATGTGGACGGTCTTCCCAGGTGTTTTACAAGGACTCCTTTATCGTGGCTAAGTTAGACTAAATGGCTTATGAAGATTCTTAACAAAACAAAACACTGACATTTATCAAATAAAGTTGCCTAGAAAGTAGTGTCCTGGCTGTAATAAAGGGCAGAGAGACGAGAGGAAGGGATTAGTTACAAAGGTAACCTCCGGTCCCTTTTTGGCCCTTGAAAAACCTTTCCATCTAGAGGGGATGAGAAGAATCTGCAAGCAAGTTCACTGTCAAGTGCTCACCATGCCGCACGTGCAGATGCAACGCAGTAGATGCTCAGGGAAGCGCAGTTACTGGTTTATTGTAATTACTTTCTTCAAACCTTAGAAGTCCTAATTGGAGACCAACTAATGATGGGAAGTTTGTATTTGTGTGGCGATTTTCGCCTTTCTTTTGACTCTGGGCCTCCTTCCATTTACTGTGGGCAAGGGAGGTCAAAGCTGAAGTGCTCAGTGGGGAGGCAGGTCCTGTGGAAGCCCCATCCTGTTTCCCTTCCTTTAATTCTGTCCTGGATTGCCGAAGCTTGGAGCTTCCCCCCAAAGATTCAGAATCAGATGCTATCGAGGACTAGCTTAAAGCTTTAGGATTGGGACATAAATCTTTTTTTTTTTTTTTTTTTTTGTGGGTCTGAGAATCGAACCCAGGGCCTTGTGCATGCAAAGCAAGCACTCTACCAACTGAGCTATATCCCCAGCCCCAGGACATAAATCTTTTGAATGCCCCTTCTGTCCTTTGGCCCTTTTTTATAGAAATGAGGTCAGGTTTGCAAACTACACGGTAGTGGGGAGAGGATGGGTTTTCCAGCGCAACTGGCCTGGGTTCCATTCCAGCTTTGTTGCCCAGTAGCTGGGTGACTTTGGACCATAATAATAAAGGTTTTTGCCAATCTTGGAAGCCTTTATGCTAGGCAGGAAGTGTGCTAAGCACTTTCCATGAATTGTCTTTCGTCTTCTCAGTAAACTCATGAGGTAGGTACTGTTCCTGACTGGAGTTAACAACCCAGTTCTACCACATTCTAGTGGCCTTGGGCACATCAAAGCCTCAGACAGTTGCCACCTCATTGGCTTGGATGAAGTAACCCAGCTGATGCCCAGGGCCTGGTAGTTGCTGGCTTGCCAAGGCTTCACTGACAGTATTTTGTAAGTAGACTTAAGTTGAACCACTTTGTGAAGTTACTTAGCTTCCTAGCTTATAAGTTAATGATGGCTTCTGAATCTTTTGTCTTTTTCATCTCCAAATTAAACTCTTACCATCATAAAGTTTGGAGCTCCCATGACCTTCCCAGGAAGCATATCAGTCCAAGGATTGTGCGCAGAGGAAATGGCTCTGGCTTAATGGGGACACAGATGAGTAAGAATATAAGAGGAAAGGAGAATATTTGTTATCCCCAAATGTCCACCCTCTTTACCAACCTAATATTTTTTTAATTGCCATTTACAACTTGACCTATACCCTAATTGATTACTTACTAAAAATCAGAATAGACTTTCCCTTATTATTATTTATTGCATCTGTTTTTGAAATGATACTTTGTAATTATAGTTCCACTAAAAAAATTTTCAGTGATTTCCCAGAGTTTGAAGGTTCTTGGTTCAGCTCTGCTCTGTGTTATTGTTTGGCTCATTCCTCCAGCATTTCCCTGTGAAAGAACTTTGCTTTCTATTTGATTGAGTCTCGTGGTGATGGTTGTCACTTTGAGATGGAGCAGTTTTGCTTCATCAGCCTATGAACCCGTTAACCAAGTCTAGGAGAGAATTTTTGAGTCTCCATCATTGCTGGATCTTGGAGACATTTTGAATGGTACCCAAATACAACACCAGTAGTTGCCTAGGAGAAACCAGAGAAATGATGTGAAATTGTGATTATGTAAAAAACAATGTTTGGCAGGATAGTTGATGTCAGTTGAATTGAGTCAGCCTTTAAGGACACTTAACATTTCAAAAATACTAAATCAGGTTCTTCTGGTACTTTTTCTCCTGTCCAACGTCATTTGTTGCTAATGGCATCCAGTAGCTCCTGAGGTGGTGCAGTGAAGGTAACCCACGCAGTGGCAGAGGATGGAGGCCTGGTGACCCCTGGCACCTCTGATTCTTGCATGGAGTCCTGTGGGTGCTGTCTGTACAGTGACTTTCTGCAGGGTTTGAGGAGCTTGTCCTGGGTGCGGTGCTATGATTTTATGTCTCAGCAATGCTCCAGGAGGTTGGAGTGAAAATATAAAACTGCCAAACCGCCTATCAAACAGTTTGAAAGAGACCTCTTGGGATAGGGGAAACAGAATATTCTGAGTGGTCTGCGATCTGAAGCATTTCCTGGACCAAGTGTCTTTTAAGGCTGAGCTTAAGTTCCAAACTAAGCTTGAGCAGAATCTGGGAATGTTTCCCAGCTGACTGGGGGTGGGGAGGAGAGGAGAATGCAAATCTTCAAGAACAAGAGAAAATATCACTCTTATTCATTCATTCATTTACTTATTTATTTATTTAGTTCTTGCAAGGGATCAAACCCTGGGGTACTTTATCACTGAGCTATACCACTAGCCCTTTTTATTTTTTATTTTGAGACATGGTTGCCCAGGCTGGCCTCAAGTTTGTGATCCTCCTGCCTCAGCGTTCCAAGTAGTTGAGATTATAGGTGTGAACCACTGAGGTTGGATCTCTTCTTTTATCTTCTGAAAATTACCTGCTAACATCAGTATGCAGATGTGGCCAGCAAAATAGAAGCTGCTTTGGAGTAGGATAGATGTACTAAACATTAATTTAAAAATAATATGTAATATTTAAATTTTATTTTGCAAATGGAACACTCGATACGGTTAGCTTTTATATGGACCAGCCTTAGTCTTCAAGATTTAAAAAAACATAGAATATAGCTTTTTCTCTCTCTTGTTATTAGTCTCAAGTTACACCAGTTTTTTGTTTTGACTCTTATTATCTCCAAGTTCAAGGTCTGCCTTGACACATTTGGGAAGAGCAGGGTGTTATGGAAAAAGATCAGGTAGGCAGTTGGTTTCCTCTCACTCCTGACTCAGTGTTAGGGAACTCCGCTTCGCACAACGTGTCGCTTCCTGATCCTGATTATGCCAGCGCTGACACCCTGGTACACCCAGGAGTTTGTTGTTCTTTTCAAGTCTTATAAAGATGATCTGTCTTCCTCACTTCACTGTCGTTCCCTAAAAGTTTTTGCAGGTCTTTTGTACCCTTTATTGAGAATTAAGATATTGGTAATGCCAGGAGAGAATCTTTTTGGGCTGAATAGTGCCAGCTTCACTTCCTCAGTGATGACACATTTATATGTATTTTAAGGTTGCTCCCCCTTTCCCCCCACACTGCTGTGTGAGCGGGTTCCCTCGCTGCAGAGGCTGGCATGGCTGGTGAAAGACTTTAATCTAAATTTAGACTGTCTTCAGAGGTTTCGCAGAATACTTCCTCAAATTAAGTCTCAGGCTGCAAAATCTGCTCCTAAGTGGGGCTTCCAGTGTGGTTATTTATTTATTTATTTTGTTCTAGACCTAAGGAGACAGGGCAGGAAGCGTCGGCTCTTCTCTCCAGCCTCTTGGGGGAGGTTCTACCATTGTAGAATTGCTGGGAGCTTCTGGAAAGAATCTTAAGATTCGGAGAGAGGATTTATTTGGTGGTGATCTGACAGGAGTGGAAACGATCCAAGTCTGAGGGAGTGTGGGTGAAACTAGTCACTTTGTTTGGGTTGTGTTGTAGATCATAGGTGGGAGTGGTAATGATGGGACTTCCTTTTGTCTGACACCTGTAAGTGTACCTGCAGACTTCACAGCCTTGAGTTAAGCCATATTTAAGTTTTAGGGACAGTCTTCAAAGTCAAGAGTTGAAAATGAGGCTTGGACCGTAATCATGAGAATCTTATACACCCTTTCCCATGCATCATAGAAACAGTGTGGTCAGGCTGCTTTCAACATGGAGGACTGACTGACTGTCAGGGAGCGCCCAAGGCCCTAGGTTGGAGAGATCTGAAGTGGATGCAGGCAGAAGGGAGGGGAGGGCAGGTTTTCTTGACCCTAGAGACCTGGGTCTATGGACTGCCTGCTGGGGAGCCTTGTTGCCAGTCAGGCCTGTTGTCACATACTCAAACAGCCTTCTAGCTTCACACTGTTTACATAGTCTTACATTGGGGAAATGCCTAATCAGATTCTTAAAAATCATTCCAATGTCCATCACTGTTAGATAAACACACAGAGACTCTCATTCCCAGTGCTTTCTCCCCAGCATAGGTCAACAACCTTCCCATGAGCAAATTTTCATTATATAACTACCCCTTTACTTAAATATTTACTCTTCTAAAAAAGGTTAATTTGTTTTTTGGGGGAAGGTAATATATACACAGCGCAGCATTGAAACTGTACAAGACAGATGGGATGTTTGGAAAGGAAGTCTCTTCACACTGGCCCCGGCCTTCAAGCTCTCCCCAGGGGTACCCACTACTTCCCCAACCCCTCCCCTTTTTCAGGGAGAGTGAACTATGCACAATTCTGTACCTTGATTTTTTTCACTCAATATATCTTGGAGATCTTCCCATATCAGTATAAAAGAGCTGTCTCATTTTTCAAAAATTGAGATAAAAACTCATGCACCATAAAATTCACTGTATAATTAATCCAGTGGCTTTTAGTGCATTCCCAGTGCAGTCTAGCCATCTCTACCGTCTAACTCTAGAATGTTTTCATCACCCCCAAAAGAAACCTAATACACCTTAAGCAGCCATTCTTCATTCCCCCACCCCTGACCTTGGCTAATCTGCTTTTCGTCTGTACAGATTGACCTATTCTGGACATTTCATAAAAATGGAATCGTGTTATGTGGCATTTTGTGTCTGGACTCTTTTACTTGGCATAATGTTTTTAAGATTCATTCATGTTGTAATGTGTATCAATATTTAACTACCTATTTTTTTTTTTTAAATTTTGCTGTTGGGGATGGAACCCAGGGCCTTGCTCCATCTGTGAACTACACCCCAGCCCCTTTTATGAATGACAGACTGGTTTGTTTATCCATTCATTGGTTAACATTAAGGTTCTTTTCCTCTTTTTGACTAAACTATATAATGTTCATGGGCAAGTTTTTGTGTGAACCTGTGTTTGCACTGCTCTTGGGCATGTACCTAGGAACAGAAATACTAGATCATATGGAATTGGATGTTTAAAATTTTGAGAAATTTCTGAACTTATCCACCGGTGCTGCATCATTCTACCATCCCACCAGAAAGTTACAGGGATTTCAATTTTTCTATATCCTACCCAACACTTATTTTCTGTCATTTGGACTTTGTTTTGTTTTCTCTTCAGTTATTAGTATAGCCATCCTAATGGGCATGAAGTGGTATCTTATGATTTTGATTTGCTTTCTCTAATGACTGATAAGAATGTTTTCACATGCCTGTTGGTCATCTGTGTACTTCTTTAGAGAAATGTCAGATGATTGAGCTGTCTTTTTGTTGTTTGTATTCTTGATACCAAACTCTTATAATATAATTTATCATTTCCAAATATTTTCTCCCATTCTGTGGGCTTTCTTTCTTTCTTTCTTCCTCCCTCTCTCTCTCTCTCTCTCCCTCTCTCCCTCCCTCCCTCTCTCCCTGGATTGAACCAGGGGTGCTTAATCCCCAGCCCTTTTTTATATTTTGTTTAGAGACACTGGGTTGTTAAGGTCCTCGCTAAGTTGCTAAGGCTGGCTTTGAACTCACCCTGCCTCAGCCTACTGAGCCGCTGAGATTAAAGGCCTGTGCCACCATGCTCAGCTAATAGTGCCCTTTGATGCACAAAAGTTTTAAATTTTGGTGAAGTACTTAATTTAAAAAAATTGTTGTGCTTTTGGTACTATATTGAAAAAAATCATTTCTAATTCAAGGTAATGAATAACTTACTCCTGTCTTTTAAGAGTTTTAATTCTTACATTTTTAGTTTTTAACTTAGCTTTAATGTGGGTTTTTCCTTTATTCTATTAATGTGGTATATTACTTTGTTTTTTGTATGTTGAACCACCCTTCTATTCCTGGGATAAATCCCTTGGTCTTAGAGTATAATAGTTTTAATATAATGCTATATTCAATAGTTTTAATATAATGCTATATTCAATTTGTTGGTATTTCACTGAGGATTATTTATTATATTCATAAAGGATATTGTTCTGCAATATATTTGTCTGACTTTTATGTTAGGGTGGTAACTTGCTTTATAGAATGAGTTAGGAAGTTATTTTTTCCACCTTTATTTCTGGAAGAGTTTATGAAGGATTTTTTAAAATTAATTTTTAAAAACATATTTGATAAAACAGCTGGTCCAGGAACTTTTCTTTTGGGGAATTGTTTTGGCTACTGAATTGTGTTTTCCTTGTTACAGGTTATTCAGGTTTGCAGTTTCTTCTGGAGTCAGTTTGGGTAGTGTGTATGTTTCTCAAAATTTGTTCATTTCATCATCTAGGTTACATAATTTATTGGGATATGATTGTTCCTAATGTTCTTATTTCTTTTTATTTTTGTAAGTTCAATAGCAATGCCTCCGTGTTCGTTCCTTATTTTAGTTATTTGAAACTTCTCTTTAGTTTGCCCTTTTGGTTGCTCTTTTTAAAGAAGCAACTTTTGTTGATTCCTTAATTCCTGTTGTATTCTCTGATTCACTCATGCCTGCCCTACTCTCAATTATTTCTTCCTTCTACTTGCCTAGGGCTGTGTGCTAGGTCTTCACTGCTGTGGAAACAACTGATAAGTTGTTCCCATCAGCTACAACAACAGCTTAGGGGAGGTCAGGGTTTGAACCCACAGTCACCCACAGTCAGCTGGCTCCATCTCTTTGGGCCTGAGGTGAGGCAGAACATCATGGCAGAAAGGGCATGGAGGTGGAAAGCTAGCTACTCAGCTCATGAACCCTGGGAAGAAGAGAGAGAAGAAAGAAGGCAGGGAGAGGCAGGCCAGGGGGAAGATAAACACTTCCGGGTCACCTCTCAGGGGCCTGCTTTCCCACCAACTGCAGTCCCCCCAGTCCATTCAGCCTCCATTCAGCCATTTGGTAGATTAACCCACTGATGAGCTCAGAGCCCTTATGAGCCAATCATCACCTAAAAGCCCCACTTCTGAACCTTGCCACACGGGGGACCAAGCTTTCAACACAGGAGCTTTTGGAGCACGTTCCTAAACAGATAGTTTCTGTTCATTTTCTCCTCCTGTTAGTTTCCTAGTCTTTGCAAACGGGGTGTGTGTGTGTGTGTGTGTGTGTGTGTGTGTGTGTGTGTTGAGGCAAACCTTCACCCTCAGCAGGCAGGTATTTTACAACTCCTCTTTAGTCTTCACTTCCTTCTTGAAGGTCAGCCAAGGTGAGAGCACTAGGGAGCGTCTTAGGTGTTTTTCTGAGCTTGTGTCCAGCCTCAGCATACATGTGGCCTTTTTTTGTGGTGGTGGGGAATGGGGTACTGGGGATTGAACTCGGGAGCACTCAACCACTGAGCCCCATCCCCAGCCCTATTTTGTATTTTATTTAGAGACGGGGTCTCACTGGGTTGCTTCGTGCCTCACTGTTGCTGAGGCTGGCTTTGAATTCCTTTATTTTTATTTTTTTATTTTTTAGCTGTAGATGGACACAATACCTTTATTTACTTATTTATTTTTATGTGATGCTGAGGATCGAACCCAGGGCCTCACACATGCTAGGCGAGCACTTTACCGCTGAGCCACAACCCCAGCCCCTGGCTTTGAACTCTTGATCCTCCTGCCTTAGCCTCCTGAGCTGCCAGGACACGTGACTCACAGAAATATGTGGGAGCTTTTTCAAAGTCCATATTCCCTGAAGTATCTCATGCCTCAGCCTTTCCTCTGAAGCTTTCACATCAGATTACTGTTTGCCCCAAGTGGTTGTCCCTCGTCCCAGGAGATAACAGCTAATACATTGGCCTTTAAATGTTTTCACCAGATATAGATGCCCCCAGTTCATAGACTGCCATGGGAGAGTTCTGAATTGGACACAACGAGGGCATGCCCTTTGGGCCACTTCTTCAGGGGGCCATTAGACAGGTCAAAACAGCCAACCACAGTTCTTTGAGGATAAAGTCTGGATTCTTCCCTCTGGTACTGGGTACCTGTCATATCAAAGATGTCAGCTGTTGTCTTCAAGGCTGCTGCCTAGCCGGGGTGTAGGATGGGACCAGGGTAAGTTAAAACATCACAGGGTTCTTTTACTGAAATTCAAATTTTTTTTTTCTTAAGTGTTCCTTTGCTTGTGGTAAGTTTTTGATTATTTTCCAGAGTTCTGAAGAGTTGATTATCACAGGTTTTTGTTGTTGTTTTTGTTTTGCTAGTTTGTCATGGAGTGACAGGCTTTGGCATTCCCTACAGTGGCATTTTCACTCTTCCTCCTTTTTAATAACTGCATAGTGTGCCATGGCATGGATGTGCATTAAATCAGCTGGCCCTCTTTGATGGACATGTAGAATGTTTCCAGTGAATATGCTCCAGTGAATATCCTTGGATATATGTAATTTTATACATAGGCAAGCATATCTGTGGGTAAGCTTTTATAATATGTTTTTAATTAAATTTGCTAAATAGCTTTCCCATAAAGATTAAATTAATTTATACTCCTATCAGAGTTGTATGAAAATCAACACTGTGCTATCAAATTTCTTGATCTTTGTAAATTGATAGATAAGAAATGTTGTCTTTTTTTATTTACTTGCCTATTATTTTGTGATTGTGGATAAACTTGGTGGGTTTTATTTTATTTTGGTACTGGGGATTGAACCCAGGGGCATTCTACTATAGGTACATCCTTAGTCCTTTTAATTTTGTATTCTGAGACAGGATCTTTCTGAATTGCTCAGGCTGGCCTCAGATTCGTGATCCTCCTGTCTCAGCCTCCCCAGTTGCTGGGATGACAGGTGTGCACCACCATACCCAGATGGATAAACATATTTTCTTGTGTCATTTGTATTTTTTCCCCTCTATGAACAGCTTTTGAAATATAAAGCCATTAGGTCATTGGCCTTTTAAATTTATTAATTACAATATTTTGTGTTATTACCTCTTGACTAGGTACTCTGTTTATTTGGTTCAGAAATCAAAGTGTTGTTAAAAGGAGTGCTTGCTCAGTAAGTCTTGAACCTTTCTTTGCTTCATTCATCCTTTCTCTTCTTGCTTCACAGGTCATTTTGTAGCTAAAATTATTAGTTTCTTATTTATCCTTCCAATGGTCTTCAAAATGAGAACAGAATAAACAAACACTAATATACTTTTTTCCATCTCCCTCATTCAGAAAAGGTGGCACGTCGTGTATTCTGTTTTGTAGCCTGCTCTTTGTCACTTTTTGTTTCACTGGAGAGCTCTCTCATCCAAGAAGTCTGTGGCTGCACCAGAGTTCACTCAGGCAGCCCAAGTTGCCAGGCCACTTGGTCTTCAGGGACGTGCTTGCTGGTAACTCCAGGCGGAAGTCATTTCTGTGCGTGGACCAGTTTGTCTATGGACGGTGTTCCCAGAGAAGATTGCTGAGTAAACAGGCGCATATGTTTTTAAAATATGACAGATATGGCTGGATTTCCCTACGTGGGTGTTGAACCATTCTGCATTTGAGCCAGTCTGTTTCCTCCCAGGCTTTTCAATAGATTGTTTTATCAGGCTTGGATTTTTGCCAGTCTGATGGGTGAGAAATAGCATCTCAGTGTAGCTTTAATCTGTGTCTCTCTTAAGTGAGGTTGAGTATCCGTTCAAATAGTCAGAGGCTATTTAGATTTATTTTTTGAGTTATCTGTTGATATCTAGTTCCCTTTTCCCAAGAAAAATCCCATGGATGTTTCAACAAGATCGCAGTGTTTCTGTAAACATCTGTAAACTGATGTTTACAACATTGATGATTTCCACAACTCATTATGTTTTCTCATTTGTTCAGTTCTTCATATAATTTTATTTACTTCTTTAGTTTATTTCTAGGAATTTTAATCTTTTTTTTTTTTTGCCATTACTTTCAATGAGATTTCCCTGATCTCATTATTCTAATTGTGTTCCTACTTATATTACTGAATTATTCTTCATAACAGTTTTCAGTTGATTCTTCTGATAACCATAGCATTTAAAAATAAAATATGCCGAAGGACCTTATGTTTTATTTCCAGCGCTTTCTCTTATCCTGTTGAGTCATTGGCGCCTCCCAAACACTCCTCAGCAGTACTAGGAGTAGTGTTGGTGGGCTGGGGATGTCCTTGCTTGCTCCTGACTGGTGAAAAATTTTTCTGGTGTCCCACAAAGCCTGATGCTACCTTTTGAGTTGCAATGTGTATCTTTGATTATATAGCATTTACATCTTTTTTGGGCATCAAGTTTAAAAAAAAAAAAATCATGAATGGATGTCAGATTTGATCCAATTCTTTCCGGTGTCTTTGGTGATCCAGTCAACACAGGGCAGTGTGAGGACAGCCTGTAGCTCCGCCCCTGCGCGCTGGTGTCTTGAGGGGGCTGGCTAGGCTAGTGCTAGAGAGGAGAGAAGGTGGAGGCTGGAGCCGCCATCTGCTGCTGCTCGGGTGCTATTGGCAGAAAGAGGAAAACAGGAAGGCAGCCCGATTTCTCTCCTTCCAGTCTCTCCAGGACTTCCCTTGGCAGCAGGGAGCCCACCAGCCAGGGGTCTGGGGTGCATAGTTTTGCAGATCTCTAACCAGCACCAGGAGTAGAGCGAGCAGCACAGTGGGCTGGGGAGGAGAGAACCCGAGCGAATAACTCTGCAAGGAATCGTGCTGTTGCTGCACATGTTATTTCGAGATGAACAGAGTGATGCTCAACATGCTTCTGAGTATTAACTTCTGAGTGTCTCATTAGGAGAAATCAGTCTTTTCTGAATTACAGTTCACGTCACAAGTTGGTTCATCTAGTACCTGCTGCATCCATCCTTGCCTCCTCCTGGGCTGTCCCCTGGAATTAAAGTGTGCATCCTGCTTCAGCCTGGCAGCTCTGTCTCTAGTGATTGAATTGAAAAAACGGCTCTGCAGCATTGTTGTGTCCTTGCCACATCTCCGATGAGCAAGACTGCTGTCAGTTCCCACATTAGCTTATTGCAGGGACCCTGTATCTCAAATCTTAACCACATCGTGCCTTCCTTTTGTTCCCAGTTCCTATTACGCAGCCGTCATCAAACAGTGTGCCTGATAGCAAGCCTTGGCATCTAGAGGATAGGAGAAATAGCTCTTGGAAATAGGAAAATTTTGTCTAGTGGGCATATTCTGGTGACCATATTTTCTGCTTTTGCCTGGAACATTTCTGTTTTAAACCTATTATCCTGGCATAATTAATAGTCGCATCCCTTGTTTTTCCAGTTGCCCTGATTTGGTTGATAGGGTCACTTTCCATAAAGCCTATCTGACCAATGGCCAGGCCCCCTCCTCTGTATAGCCCTATTTTTAGAAATTCTAACAGTTAGCCTTTCAGATGTTTAGCCGTGTTCCCTCACCAGGTCACCATGTGAGAGAGGCAGAGGTTAACTTATCTGGACTGGGGTGACACCAGGGCCTGCACTGTCAGGTCACATATGTCTATATAGACCTACATATGCAGGGTCTTGAGCACAGATGCTTTCCTAGGAGGGACACTTACATCAAACATGGGTACATCTCCAAAGAGATTTTTTTTCTAAGTGTTTTTTTTTAATTAAAAATGAAGTTTACTTTTTAAAAGATGTTTTTATTAGTGCATATAGTTATACACAGCAGCAGGGTTCATTTGGACATAATCATACATGCATGGATTATAATTTGCTCCACTTCAGTCCCCAGTATTTCCTCTTTCCTTCCTCACCACCCCCACCCTACCCACTCTGATCCCCTTCCTCTGCTCGACTGGTTTTCCTTCTATTTATTTATAGTTTTTTTTTTTTAATTTGTGCTTTATAGAAGTGCATAAAGGTGAATTCTCTGTGGTATGTAGTATTGTCATTCTTTAATGAAGGCCTGATTCTTTTCAAGATGAGGGATCCTGTTAGTCTTTTAAAGTTACAAGTCTTGAGTGCAAGGGCGTAACAGGGAATGCCTGGTATGGCCAGTTGCTAAGACTGCATCGCAACAATGGCTGAGTGTTCCTTAGGTCACGTGCAGGGTGTGGGTTTCATCACTGTTTGGTTAGGTTTGCTCTTTTTTTCTGGTTTTCACATACTTTCAAGTAATTTTCTTAAACTTTTGAATTTGGAGATGTCTGTTATGCATGAGTTTCCAGGAAGAATGATTTTTGAAAGTGTCTCACTGGCAAATTAGGTCAACAACCCCACTTTTCACACTTTTGGGACATTTGTCACATATTTTCTGGGACAAGTGTGTATACGTGCAAATAGGTTTGCTATTGAGGTGAACAAAAGATTGTCTCAATACCCCACTGTTGTTACTACTACTCCAAAGAACAAGGTGACATTTTATTAAGGGTTAGCTCTTTTCTCCAGGAATGCCACTCGATGCCACTTCAGAGCCAGCTTTAGGAAGGTTGGGCCAGCTTACTATTTCTTGCTTCCTGTAACTGTGCTTATGAACAGAAGGATCACTTTCTTTGGGAATTGCTGGGACTGACACTCAACTTTCTCTATCCAACAAGAGTCGTCCCCCATTGTTAGTCAGCTGGGGTACAAGGGGGTTTCTAGGGAGGCCTCATGTACCTGAGTCTTGAGGACCAACTGAGTCCCATCAGAAATACCTTCCAGTTGGTCACTGTTTTCCACCGTGAAGCCTTAGTGTCCCTGAGGAATGCTGTCCTCAGATGCTACACTGGTAGGTTCCTCTGTGGGACACCATGGTTGCCACCCACCCCTTCCTGCTTGATGGCTTGGGAGGGTTCCTCCTCCATCGAGTCTGGCCATGGTGTGCACAATGAGATGTCTTTGTTAAATCTTGTTTCTTCTGGTGACACAAAAATATGCCTTTGCCAAAATCTCATCACAGAATCTAGTGTGCTATTTCCTTTTGGTTAATAATTATAATTCCTTTTGAATTTCTTCCTCCCATCTGTCTACATTTACTTAGGGGGAGTGCAAGGTCATGTTCCATCTTCACTACAGTGCTGCTTCGGATGAACTGATGAACAGGTAGCTCAAAAAGCAAAATGCATCTGAGCTTTGATTTAACTTGTACATTGCTTTAGGAAAACCAACCGAGGGGGGAAGGAGGTTGCAGAAGGCCATGGATATCTGAAAGTGAGAGTCTGGCTGTCTGATTGGCGTGGCCTGCAGTGATTACTTTCACTGCTCGCTGCCCTGGCAACCAGAGTCTAGGCCCTTTTCCTTGTGGTTCATGTGACCTTGTGTTCCCAGTATTTACCAAATATTTCAAATAGTTTTCCCAAAAATTCCCTCTTTCATTTGGCACTGTGCTCAGACTATAAAAGGACCTCTATTGAGATAAATGTTAAAAGTCCACAAATCACAGTGCATCTCAATGAGAGATTTTTAGATTTAGATTTACAGGGTGTTTATAGGAGTTTCATGATAAGCCGAATTTCTAAGTCGTTTGATATTTTCCAGTTTGCTTCCTTGGGACCACATCTGGTAGAGAAGTTTCCACACCTTGAGTTCCTTAAGTAGTGATTAATTAAGCACCTACTTCTTATAATAACTGTTTTCTGTATAGTAGGTAACACCAAGTAAAGGAAGAGAATTTGTCAGATGTAGTCCCTGCTTTCTAGAACTTTACATTGGGAAGGGTGTGGTCAGGAGAATTGGCATTTGAACTTGGCTTGCATGATTGGTTAGAAGTAGTTAGATTGGGCTGGGGATGTGGCTTAAGTGGTAGCGCGCTCACCTGGCATGCGTGCGGTCCAGGTTCGATCCTCAGCACCACATACAAACAATAATGTTGTGTCCGCCGAAAACTAAAAAAAAAAAAAATATATATATATTAAAAAAAAGAAGTAGTTAGATTGGTGGTGGGTTGGGAGGGCTTTTCTGATAAAGGAACTAGCTTGAACAAAGGCTTGGAAGTAGAAAGCGCTTGTCATTTGGGGGACTGACAAGTCATTTTGTGGGCCAGAATCATAGTCCAAGTGGGAGAAGCTACAGCAGAAGATGAGGCTGAGTTTATGGGAGTCCAACTCAGTGGTAAATATCCTCTAGCCATTTAAGTGCCATCTGTGACACAATAAAAGTTTAACATACAGTTAAGGACTCAAAAAAACTGTCCTGATAAGTCAAGTCAAGCAGCACAGATTTTGTAACTGGATTACGTGGACTCAGATCCTTAGTAGCACTGTGACCTTGTGCAGATTATTCAGGCTCTTTGATGCCTCAGTTTCCTTACATACAACATGGGGAGAATATAGTACCTTACAGGTTAACTGCAAGAATCAGATTGTTAGTATGAAAAGCGCTTGCAGCAGAGCCTGAAGAATAGTAGAGTGCTATGCAATTGTTAGTGATTAGCATCAGCAGTAGCTGTAGTTTTAGTATTTGTATTTGGGAATAAAGGGCAATTTGATTTCTTCTCTGAGAAAGATTAGTCTTTTTGTGGCTTAAATATTCTATAAGTTTATATTATTGAAGTAAATCATCCCGATCTTGTATGTATGTGCATGATCCTCACAGCAGAGATTTCCCTAGGATGCAAATGTCTGTGTGCTTATTAGCATTGCAACTACTTCCTGGGTCACGGTGGAGTTTGAAGGTAGGCTGGTAGTGGAGCTTATCATTCATATATGTGGGTGTGCATATACACACACATGTACAAGTTTCCAATGAGTTACTTTTGAAACTTATAGGATCTTACGGAAGAGAATGATATCTTTCAGTAGGTGTTTTGGTGGCAAGCCACAGAAACTGACTTTAGCTAACTTAAGCATAAGAGAATTTATTTGGAAAGCTTTTGGTAGCTCTAGAAGGGAGAGAAGGCAGGACATAGACTTGGGAACATGAGAGAACTGTGGTAGCTTGAGGGCTGGGTCATAGGCAGAGAGCCCAAGCCACTTGTAGTCCTTGTTATTGTCCCTGTGATTTAGGATCTCCACCTTTCAACTCTCCTTCTATAATTGCTCCATTGTATAACAGCAAAAAGTTGGGGAGCAGTTTATACACCTAGCAGTAGGTACCTGGATTCATTGTGGAATAGCCATGTAGTGACAGGGAAACGACAGGGGAAAGTGTTTGGACATTCTATTAAGTGAAAATGGTAGGTTGTGGAACAGCATGGGAGAATTACATTAAAATTTTGATGAAGCAGGTGCTGCTGCTATTCCTATTTTTACGAGGGGACATGGAGATATTGACTTTTGCCCAAGGTCACCTGGCTGGTCAGTGAAGGAGGAATTTTTGAACCTGGGGGTTAGGCTCACTCTCTGACAAAGACAGAGGGCTCTACATAAAAAGCAGTTACAGCTAGATGGTGAGGTTATTGGTGCTTTTGATACTTATTTTATTCTAATTTCTATAGTGAGCTTACATTACCTCTGTCATGACTAAGGTAATTTGTAAGGCCAAACTGTAAAAAAAAGAAAGTTTAGAATACTTCCAGTGGAAAGTTATTTATCCAGATATATATCCACTGGAAAAATAGTTTTCTATGTATGAAGAATTCCCAATAATCATCTTGATTAATATAGGAATATCCTCTTTGAGTTTGTGTGTCAATTAGTGTGTGTTTATCATTGACAGGACAAACAGTCGCCATCACCCAAACTAGAAAATGTAGTGGAATTTTAAGCTCAATGTTGCTGCATCTTCAGGATTACATAAAAGCATTGATAAAATAGTTCATGCTTTAAATGTAAGATTTACATCTGTGAAGCTTTTTAAGATTTGTGTTTGTCACGTCTTGGCACGAGTTTCTTATTTGTGAAGTCTGGTTATGAAAAGATTCTGGTTTCCATATGTATATTTAAAATGCTCTGAGTCATGGATTCAGATTAGGACTTGACATAATGTCTCTGTCAGATTTCTGCTTTGTCATACCTTGACGTGAGGGCAGTCTATTTCATAATTAAGAGCAAATACTTTTAATAGGCAAAAAGGTATTCATTTTAAGTATTCTCTCCCAAGGTCTTCTGTGATTGCCCAGAAATTACTTTTATTGGATCCAAAAACTTTGTGTGTGTGGTTTCACAGGAAGCTTAGGGAAAGGGCCCTCACGTGACACTGGCACTAATATGTGGTTTTGTGAGTGCAGAAGCAGAGTTTGGAAAATGAAAAAGCTTTATGTCACTGTTTCCTCACTCTCGTTAGGAAGTCTCAACTCACATCTCAAACAGCATCAATTGTAAGATGTACAATTTTACACACCACTAAATCAGAAAAAATGCTGAGTTAAATGATAACAGTACTTTCTATGTTTCTATAGGTAACTTTTATACTACTAAGAGAGCCACTTATTTAAGTATAGAGTTTCATCAGGTATTGTTCTCAGGCATACATAAATGAAAAGGAGAAAAATAGATAAAAGAGTTCCTAAAATATCTTTCCACTCAGTGTCTATCTATTTTGGATCAACTGACAAAGTCAATATTTGTGTTCCCATAGAACGTCATCAAGGACTGGCGACCCAACTTTTTTAGAAGGATGTTGTGAAAGCTTTTTTTTTTTTTTTTTTTTTTTTTTTTTAAGAGCAACCTCTTTAAGAGGATTCATATACTATATAAGTCACCCGTTTTAAAGTGTCAAAGTCAATGGGTTTTGGCATATTATTCATTTTTAAAAATTGTGATAGAGGCCAGGTGTGGTGACGCATGCCTATAATCCCAGCAGCTCCGGAGGCTGAGGCAGAAAGGATTTCGAGTTCAAAGCCAGCCTCAGCAAAAGTGAGGTGCTAAGCAACTCAGTGAGACCCTGTCTCTAAATAAAATACAAAATAGGGCTGGGGGTGGGGCTCAGTGGTTGTGCCCCTGAGTTCAATCCCTGTTATCCCCCAAAACAAACAAAAAATTGTGATAGAATATATATAGCAAAGTTTGCCATTTTAACTTTCTGTGTATACAATTTAGTGGTATTGATGACATTCAGACTGTCATGGAACCATCACCACTATTTTAAAAATATTTTTAAAATAACCCTGAACAGATACTTTGCAACTGTTAAGGGATAGCTCTCCATTTGTAAGTATTACATTGTAAGTTAGACCTGGATGTGGTCTCTGCTTCATTAGTGAATTTCTGGAGGACCTCATTCTGTCTCTTGGTTTCCTTAGTGAATTCAGGAGTAATCACACACACACTGCCACCGCAGAGCATACCTTTGTCTTGACGTGGATGGGATTATTGAGTGGAGAGATTCTGAAAAACTCTTTAGAGACAGATGTATTGGGTATTATTAATATGTACAAAGAACAGAAAAATATTGAGGTGATTTCATCAAAATGTTAGTGATATTTTAGGATGTTTAATAATCCCAAATCACTGCTCATACGGTCATATTTAGCCTGTCTTCTGTATAGAGTGCAGATTTAAATGGTTTCAAAATTCATAATCCTACGATGGCCTAGATGACCAATTTATGCCTTGTTCTTATTTCAAATGTGTACCATTTCATATTAAAAGTCTTTGGACTTGGCGTAGACATGGAAGCACAAAATATGAAAAAACAATTATTGTGTATTTTTGCCTATTTTATGTTTTCCCCCTTAGGGTAAGATTGAAATGTCTAGACTTTCAGATGTGGAATTCTTTCCTCCATTTACAAAAATTGATTGCACATTGTACAGTAAATTAAATATGCTTTCTGTGTTTTAGTTTAAAATTTAATTGTGTACGTCTCTTGTAGTGTTTAAATCTGTGCTCCAAATATGAGCGAGGAATGCTGTATCTCAGGTGTTTTGTGTGTGTGTGTGTGTGTGTGTGTGTGTGTGTGTTTGTCTGTCTACAGAGCTGGGGATGGAACCCAGGACCTGTGTAGGCCAGGCAAACGCTCTACCACAGTCCTACACCCCTAACCCTGTATCTCAATGTCACATGCAGTTTCCACTAATTTAAAAATTTAGGGGGTATTCTTACACTATTCTGTACTCCCCAGATTTCTTCAGAACTTAATAATAACATTGCTTCATGTCAAGATTCAAATTCATAGGAAGTTTTTTTTAGAAAATTAGACTGAATTCTGAAATGAAAAGAGATAGCTCAAAAATATATTGAGTACAATTGAAGATTTCTTTTGTTTCAAAAAAGTCTCAAAATCACTTGACATTGTATAGTGTCCTTTTCCCTGCCCTGTTTATCTCTGGGCCATCTTTTCTTGGATTTGGATTTAAAATCCATTAAGAATTATCTTATGTCTCTCTTCAACTCTGCATATTTTTGCTGCTTTATAGGATGTGTATATCTAAATTCCACCTCGACTTCCCTCCAATCATGAATCTTTCTTAAGTCTTTTATTTCAAGCTTCAGTTTGATTATCAATAGACTGTTTCTGTTAACTTACAAGTTGTGACTATGAGTTAATGATTGTTGTTCTAACAAAGAAAGAAAATGTATTCAAATAAAACTACTTGACATTAGTTCTCTGGGAAAGTTGGATATATCAATCTGTGATGTTGAACTTGGAACTCGGAACTGCGTTTTTAAATTGAGGTCAAGTGCTGGCTGCCCTGTCACTTTCCTGCTAGGTGAAGTACTACGCCTTTTCCATTCTAAATTCATGCATTTCCTCCCATCTGGCCTGTTATTAGTTTCAGTGTATATAAATGAATGCTTGACTATTAATTATAAGACTTAGTTCTTAAAAATGATTTAAAATTGTTCACTGTTTTAAAGAAAGGCAGAGAGAATCTTGTAATTTCAAGCATAATTTGCTTCAAACCTTCTGAACACAGGAACAAATGCCTGTATTCATGTATTCATATTCTGGTTGATTAAATTGTTATGGCCCATATATATTTATTGTGTATTTTGTCCGTGTTTTGGGGGAGTACATTATAGTTGTATATAATGGTGATATTTGTTGCTACATATTTGTACACACATATTTATTGTGTATTTTGTAGCCCAGATGCCTGAATAGCTCTGGACTTTGTAAAAAGAGGGACTGCTGATCAAACTGAAGAGATGAACTTGACAGTTTTTGTTTTATTTTGTTTTTTGGGAATACTGGGGATTGAACTCAGGGGCACTTGACCACTGAGCTGCATCTCGAGCCTTTTTTTTTTTGTGTGTGTGTGTGTGTGTATTTTATTTAGAGACATGGTCTCAGTGAGTGCTTAGCACCTTGCTTTTGCTGAAGCTGGCTTTGAACTCGTGATCCTCCCGCCTCAGCCTCCCGAGTCACTGGGATTGAAGGTATGCGCCACCATACATGGCTGACAGATTTTAAATAGATCCTATTCTGTATAGGAAATCAAAAATGTATTGATATTACTTAAAGTCAAAATCTTTTATAGCACCTTATCTCTATACTGTTGGCCATCATTGCTTTTTTGATGATTTCCTGGTCCATCTTTTTTCCAAATAATTTATTTATTTATTTTTTGGTGTCAGGATTGAATTCAGGGATACTTAACCACTGAACCACATTCCTAGTTACCCTTACCCTCTGCTTTTTAAACTTTTGAGAAAGGGCCTTGCTATATTGCTGAGGCTGGTTTTGAACTTGCTGTCCTCCATCCTCAGCCTCCCAAGCTGCTGGGATTATAGCCACCCTGCCCGGCTCTAAATAAATTGTAAACTGATTGTTTGTCGAAGAATAAACAAACAAAAAAGAGAACAACAACAACAACAAAAAAAAAACCCACTATCACAGGTAACATATTTTTAAACATATACATGAGAGCTTTATTGAAATATATTTTACATCCTTTAACATGCAACTTTTTAGAGTACACAATTTGGTGGCTTTCAGTATATTCATAGGTTGTACCACCAAAACTACTCCCTTATATTATAAACATTTTTTCATCACTCTGAAAAGAGATCTCTACACATTAGCATTCACTCTCCATATCCCCTGCCCTAACCTTGAGGATCACAGATTTACTTTCTCTAGATTTACCTGCCATGTGTATTTCATATCCATGGAGTCATATAAGGTGGTCTTTTCTCTCACCTCACATAATGTTTTCAAGGTCCATCCAAGTTGTAGCACATGTCAAGAGTCCAATTCTTTTAATTTTTGAATAATATTTCATTGTGTAGGTATGCTATATTTTGTTTACTCATCAGTTTATAGACAATTGAGTTTTTTCCACTTTGGGAATTATAAATAATGCTGCCAGTGAGCATTCATGAACAGGTTTTTAATGTCTACATGTTTTGAGTTGTCTTGGGGTATCTGTCTGGGAGTAGAATTGCTGGGTCAGTTCCTATGACAATGATGTTCAACTGCCAAGCCATTTTCCAAAATGGACAGACCATTTTACAATTCCACCAGCAAGGTTTAAGGGTTCCAATTTTTTAATGTCCTTACCAATACTTGTTATTGTCATTTTTTTAAAAATTTTAGCCAGCCCAGATGATACAAAGTAGGATCTGCATTTGATTTGCATTTTCTGACGACTAATGGTGTTGAACATCTTTTCATGTGTTTATTACCATCTATATACATTCTTTTGAGAAATGTTTCTTTAGCTCTTGTGCCTGTTTCCCAACCGGGTTGTCTTTTTATTGTTGATTTGTAAACATCACCAAATATCTACTACTGATTGTGTTCAATTTTTGGACCAAGGTGTCCGCCATGGGTCTGTGGATATGCATGGAATCCTTGCATCTCTCTGGATAAATTAGTGAGTGCATATCCAAAACAGAGTATTTGAAGAACCACTGGACTGACATAATCTACCTATAGAACCCATTGTTTAGTTTACATTATTAAAAATATATGTATAGGGCTGGGGCTGGGGTTCAGTGGTAGAGTGCTTGCCTAGTATGCATGAGGTACTAGGTTCGATCTTCAGCACCACATTCAAAAAATAAATAAATAAAATAAAGGCATTCTGTCCATCTACAACTACAAAAAACAATTTTTTAAAAAGTATATGTATGGCTGGGCGTGGTAGCACATGCCTTTAATCCCAGTAATTTAGGAGGCAGAAAAGGCTAGTCTCTGCATCTTGATGAGACCCTCAGCAACTAAGCAAGTCTATCTCTCAAAATATAAAGGCTGCTGGGGCTGAGGATGTGGCTCAAGCTGTACCGCGCTCGCCTGGGTTCGATCCTCAGCACCACATAAAAATAAAACAAAGATGTTGTGTCCATCGAAAAATTAAAAAATTTTTAAAAAATTAAAAAAATAAAAAGGCTGGGGATGTACCTCTGTGGTAAGGCACCCTGGAAACTCCCTTGCCCCCCTGGCTTGAGTGGCCCCCTGTGGTCAGGGCATTTGCCTTGCTAATTTTTGTTTTGTTTTGTTTTTCCTTTTACTTTACCTACTAAGGTTTTAAGGTCTGTGGAAATGTAATGAAACATACAAGGAAAATCTGTGAGAATCAGGGTTCTTCAGGGGCTATTTGTAGATTGGAGTGGTGTGAAAGGATGTTGGTCCTAGATATGCTCTGGCCAATTTGTTCCCTTCCCTGTCCTGGGACAGAAATCACTGCACATACTTTAGAAAACAGGTAAACTGCTCCGTAGGAAGTTTAGATATTTTCCACTTGGTATCAACTCAGTTTAGCATTTTTTTTTCTTTTTTATGTATAGGTCCTGTGTTAGATGCTGCAGGGTGAGGGCAAAGCAGGCAAGACCTCCCTAGACTATTCAAACAGCCTCCAAAGAGGTCAGCCTTCCTGCCTCCTGCTTCTCCTTTTCTACTCCAGAGCCAGAATTTTCAGCTTTCTTAAAAAAAAAGAAGAAGAACCTAATCGTGTTGGGCTCTATATTGTTACAGGGAAAGTCTAAGTTCATTAGCATTGTGGATAGACCACCTGTAGTCTTTCTGAAAGTCTTCTCTAGCTTGGGAACCAATCATCCCAGAGGAGGGGTGCACACTGGCCTCTCTCACATGCCTGTAGGGCTGAGGATAGAGCTCAGTGGTAGAGTGCTGGCCTCCACATGCCAGGCTCTGGGTTAGATCCTGCACAACCAAGAATAAAAAACACTCCAATACACCCTTTGCATGTGTTCTGAGGCTAGAGGGACCTCTCCCGTCACTCCTGGTCTCTCTACCACAGCATCTTCATAACCCTGTACGTGTTATTTATTTCTTTGTCTTTGCTGCTGTAGGGTTAGAGGCTGAATCTCAATCATCTCTATTTCTCCAGTGGCCCAGGGCCTGGCACAGAGCAGTTATTAAATGTAATTTTGTTTTGGTGCTGGGGACTGAACTAGGACTTTAGCAGATGCCAAGCATGTGCTCTACCACCGAGTTGCCACCGCAGCCCTCTAAATATTTTTCTAAATGAGTGAGGCTGAGTACCTCCTTAAAGAATCTTAAAACCTAATGGAGAGAGGAGATAATCAAAGGGCTGAAAATCACAGATATGACTGAACAGAAAATAGTGTATATTGTTCAGCTTAATTCTGCACTTTCTCTTGAGTAGATATGGGACGAATATAAATCTGTCTAGTTTCATTGGCTCTCAGAGCTGAGTGTTCTGTGCCTTTCTCAGCACACTGAGTGCTGCTTTCCTATTTTGCCCTTTGAGTAGCGCTCCAGGGAAAGTGCCTGTAATGGGGGGCTGGTGTACGAGAGGCAGGGTAAAAAGGGGACTCTTGGGCCAGGCGTGGTGACACACGCCTGGAATCCCAGCAGTTCCGGAGGCTGAGACAGGAGGATCACAAGTTCAAAGCCAGCCTCAGCAATTTGGTGAGGTGCCAAGCAACTCAGTGAGACCCTGTCTCTAAATAAAATACAAAAGAGGGCTGGGGATGTGGCTCAGTGGTCGAATGCCCCAGAGTTCAATTCCTAGTATCCCCTCACCCCCCCAAAAAAGGGGAGTGGGTTCGTGATGAAGTGCCCTGTTCTGCATTATAGACACAATCTTGTCAGGTTAAAAAATACATTATTTTGCTTCTAGCCAGTTGACACACCCACACACAGAGGTCCTTCCAAGCTGGTTGCTGTTGCTAATGTCTGGGTGAAGATGCTCATTTTGGGGTTAAAATGCTAGTCTTCCCTTACCACTACCACAGTTTCTTTACCTTAGCTGAAATATAGGTTTTTTGTTATATTTAAAATTCCAGGATCAGATTTAACTCCTGAAGATATGAAGAATATAGATCATTTTGTTTATCCTGATATTAAGTTTAGTTTTATAGTATAATTACCTTATAAAATCCCACAGGGAATTTTTTTTCATTTTTAAAAAATGTTTGTTTTAAATAAAAGCAGCTTTTGATGGTAACAATGAAATTTTGTGGATGGCTAACTCAGGATTCATTTGTCAGAAAAGATCTTTATTTCCTCTTGACTCTTGAAAGCTCTTTTGGCTGAGCAGCGAATTCTAGGTTAATAATTATTTTCTTGAAGATGTTCCTCTGTCTTCTGATTTGCATTGTTGATTTTGAGAGGTTGGTTAGCAGTACTTGGAAGGTAATTTTCCCTGTTTTTCTGTGGTGGCTTTTAGGATCTTTCTGTTTTTCGTTTTCTACAGTTTCACTGTGATGCAGCCAAGTTTGTCTTTTTGTTTATTCTGCTTGGGCTTTTTGAACTTCTGAATTGATGTTTTTCATCACTTGAAAATCCCCCACTGTGACCTCTTTCATTGTTGCCTTTGCTCCATCTTTTCTCTCCTCTCTTTCTGGGACTCCCGTTAAACATAAGTTTCTCACCATTAGACATGAATTTGCTTTCCTTTTTAAAATATCTTCAAGAATAAGTTTAAGCTTTTGATTTGTGACTTTCCATCTTTTCTGGTTAAAAAAAAAACATTTAAATCTTTAAAATTTCCTTCTAAGTACTGCTTTAACTGAGTCTCACAAATTTTGATTTTTTTTCCATTTTCTTTCAGTTCAGAATATTCTGTTTTTCCTTGAAGTTTCCCTCCACCCATGGATTATTTAGAAGTGTGATGTTCAGTATCCAAATTTCTTTTTGTGTGGTTTTCTAGTTTAGTTCCATGATGATCAGAGAACATACATTATATGATTTCAGTTCTTTTCAAAAGTTGGCCAAGATTTGTTTTATTCATGTTCTGTGTGAAAAGGATGTGTATACTGCTGTGATTGGATAATCTATAAATGTCAATTTGGTCCAATTAGTTGATGATGTTCAGTTCTTCTATATCCTTCCTGACTGTCTGCTGGTTCTGTTGATTACTGATTGCAGTTTTGAAGTCTCCAGTTATAATTTTGGATTTGTCTATTTCTCTTAATTGCATTAGTTTTTGCTTTATGTATTTTTATGCCCTCTTGTTAGGTGTGTATACACACAGGATTGGTGTCTTCTTGATGAATTGACCCTTTTATCATTATGTATGTAAGTTGATGTCTATCCCCCATAATTTCTTTCTTTTTATTTGCTCTGAAATGTATTTTGTCTAATATTAATATAGCCATTCCAGCCTTTTTTATGATTAGATTTTGCATGGCATAATTTTTTCTCCCCACGTGAGTTGTGATTGCCCTGGTTCTTCATATGCTGAATGACTTTGGATTATATCTTAGACATTTTGAAAATTATGAGATTCTGTGTCTTGTTTAAATATGATGGAGAATATTGATGTGTTTGTTTGAGAGGCATTGACCTAGATGGGTTCAGGGCACGTGTTCTAACCAGCCTTCTGTGGGTTGCTGATTTAGTGTCAGTTCTGTTTTCAAAACAGTCCTATTTGTAGCTAATTCATCTATGTGCTGCCAAGTAGCAACCTGGTACCTGGTCAGTGGTTATCTATGGTTCAGCCATGGCTGGTCATTTATACTTGGAAGTTACTTACAGTAGTACAGAACCAAGGCTTGGAATTTCCTTCCAGATGATAAAAGCTGGGCTCCTTTCAGTGCCCTTCCCCCAGCTGCTACCCTTTGGAGGGCCAGCCCAATCAGAGAGAGGATTGACCAGGAGCCCCATCCTTAGCAGTCAGAGGACTCCAGCTCTCATCCTGCAAGCCCTAAAAGAACACCTTTCTGTAAATGACTGCAGATCAAAAGCACCTGGGCTTCTGGGTCCTCTCTAAGCTTAGGTGCTGTCTTGGACCTAGGCTTAGTATGTCCTCACTACTTTGTTGGCTCTCTGGAGCTTTTAGGAAGATGCTTTTTTGTATTTCAGCTTTTATTGTCTCCATCAGAGTGACTCATCTCATCCGCCATTACCAGGAACTGGAAATAATGATTTAAAAAAATATTTCCCAGTTGGTACATTAGAGATGGTTATAGGTTGAACTTGTGTCCCTCCGAAATTAATAGGTTGAAGTCCTAACTAATCCATGGCATTTCAGAATGTGATCTCACTTGGCAGTAGGGTCATTGCAGATGTAATTAATCCAGATGAGATCATGCAGGAGTAGGGTGGACCTCTAATTTAACTGCTATCTTTGTCGAAAGGGGAAAATGTGGAAGCAGATATACACACAGGAGAATGCATGTGAATGTGAAGGTACGGATCAAGGTGGTACTTCTAAACCAAGGACACCAGCCCTGGCAAAAATCACAAGAAGCTGGGAGGGAGGCCTGGAGCAGATTCATTCTCGCTCCTCAAGGAGGAACAACCCTTCATCTCAGATTCTTAGCCCCAGAATCAGGAGACAGTAAATTTCTGTTTAAGCCACTCAGCAGATGGTACTTTGTTTTGGCAGCCCTGGCAAAGGAATGAGAAGATTCCTTTCTCTACTTATCTTCTCCATGGCTAAGTTGAGATCTAAGTTGAAATATTCTTTTAGGTTCTTAAGTTTAACTTAAGTACCTAGCCCATTGCTGGTACATAGTAGGTAGGCACTCAATAAATATTTATAGGTGATTCTGGTGTGATGGAATATCTGTTTCTGAAGAAGCTTGTATTCCTCATAACCATGCACTAAACAAAGTAAGTCTCTTATGAGAAAAGTAAGATTGTGGCAGATCTTTCACAATTAATACACTTTGATAACTCTTAATCCATACTTCTGGTGATAACTTGACCACTAGGCAAGCATCTTGGTGTGGCTAGATTTGTAAAAAATAGACACAAAAAATATACTAAGCCAGCAAAGTGGAGATTTGGTATATGGGTGATGAGATAAGGCAAATCCATGGGAAGCTCAGAGCCAGTAGAGCTATTACAATGGCTACCAACAGGAGCCAGTGGGGACAAGTGGGCCCTCTGCCTGGCAGCAGGGGCCCATCCGGGGAGGAGACCCAGCTGCGGTCTCTTTTATGGCCTTGTGAACACACAGCTTTCTGCTGGGGCCCAGCTGGCTCTTTCTTGCCTAATATTTCACGGACCCCTTTTGCTACTTTGAATCAGTGTGACTTCCACACCATGAGGACAACCTTCCCACTTACCAATCACACCTGAGCTACACAGACACCTGGCAGAACAGGTGGAGTTGGATTTGAATTGAGTTCTCTTCTTATATTCCTCAAATTCACCTGCTCCTCTCCTGAGCAGCTGCTTATGTTCAGTTCCCATGTCTTCACATTCATCGAGTTATTAGCTGGATTTTTAAAATAGACTGTATAGTTATTTAAAAATTAAGTTGATGTATATTGCCCTAAGCTTGTTCAGTTTTAGCACTGTTTCCAATTAATAGGAGACATTCTCTGCCTGACAGAGAAGCTATTCATTTTTCTATTGATTTTCTTTCTTACAAAAGGGGTTATTTATGAATTTTTAGTTTGCTCCTAATTGCATTTCTACTATTTTTAGTTTGCTTCCCTGAAGTATTTAAGGCTACTTTTATGCAACAGTTAT
Organism: Spermophilus citellus; assembly: GCF_964194105.1. NCBI lineage: Eukaryota > Metazoa > Chordata > Mammalia > Rodentia > Sciuridae > Spermophilus > Spermophilus citellus. The sequence goes on from NC_138187.1 coordinate 32,883,490, forward strand.
TGGATTTTAATTTCAAGATTAACTCACATAATTTATATGTTTTAATTGTTCTTGGTTTTGTTAATCTTCTTGTACATAAATTTCAACTGAGCTATTCATGCACACTCATAAGTGGACCTTCATTATTTCTTATTTTTGAAAATTCAAATATTATAACTAAAAAGTTTGTCAAATCTCTAATATTTAGACTGTAAAGCTTTTTATTTTAGCAAATTTATAATCAGTTCATAATGGAAGGATTGGCTTCTTATCTCAATTCAACCTGGGATATATAATTTAAAAAAATATTTTTGTAGTTGTAGATGGACATAATGCCTTTATTTTATTTGTTTATTTTTATGTGTTGCCGGGGATAGAACCCAGTGCCTCATGCATGCTAGGAAAGCTCTCTACCACTGAGTCAAAACCCTGGTCCATGGTATATATAATATTTTTTTTCTCTTGAAATATACATATAGGAAAGTGCATATCTAGAGAGCAGTAGACTCTGGAGCAGTTAATTTTTTCTAAATAAGGAATATTTCTTAAAGAGAACCACTCCATCTGAAGAGAAAAAAAAGCTCTTCACTATACAGTAACTTTTGCATGAAAATTTTAGGCATGAAACTCTAAAAACTGTTTAGGATCTAAGTGCCATTTCCATAGGGATCGGGCAATTTGGCAGTAATTTAATGTCATTGGAGGGTGGTTGCTTTGAATGTTGGGCAGTATATTCTAGGAGAATATTTTCTAAGACAAAACTCAATATGGTGATAATCCTTTTTCATATTCTCACCTAACTTCTGTAGCTAGAAATGGAGACAGAATGGGAGAGTTGCTTTTAAATGGGAGGACAAACTGGGCATGGTGGCACTCACGCCTGGAATCCCAGCTGCTCAGGAAGCTGAGGCTGGAGGATCACAAGTTCAGGGTCAACCTCAGCAATTTAGTGAGACTTTGTCTCAAAATCAAAAATAAAAAGAGCTAGGGATGTAACTCATCTGTAGAGCACCCCTGGGTTTGATTCCCCAGTTCCACAAAAGAGGAGGATGGGAAAATCAACATTTATCAAGAATGCCAGGTAGAAGGCAGCTTTTAATTTGACTGGTTAGTTTATAATTTGCTTTGGATGAACATTTCCTAAACATAATTTCAGAGAATACCAAAGCTCACAATTTTGGAGTGAGAAGGAGGAGAGAGTAACTGTTTTTAGTGTGTGGTTTGAATTCTCTCCTGACATCCTTCTGAGCAATATGATTATTGGACCACCACAGAAATCGCCTCCCTTCTTCCTTTGATTCGTTCCTCCCTATGTCAGTACTCTCCTCGCCCTCGCTGTCTCAGGGATGATGTGATATAAGCCATGGGAGGGGAGTTTCTAGGGGAGTCCGTGCAGTGGCCGCGGTGTGGTTAAACCGGCCCTGTTATTTGCAGTAGTTAGGTTCCATCAAATCACCCCAAATGCTGAATTAGTGAATACTGAATCATCACCCCTCTGGGATGCCAGATTGGGCCCCTGTGAGCCTCCCAACATTTTCACTAGCTAATTAATACATAACCTGTTTTATATGTGCTTTTGTTTAGAGACCTCTGATTTTCTATCTATTGTTGGTTTATTAATTCAGAGGTCATGGTCAGCAGCACTGGAACTCATGTCTGGCTGACGTGTAGCAAACACCCGTGTCTTCCCGTGAGGTTCTGCCCAGCCTTCTCCTGCTTAGACAGCACTTCGCCATTGGAAGCTTGGAGTGTGGAGGGGTGCACTTTAAAAGGAAAATCACCGTGACGAAGCCCAAACATGTGAAAAACATGATACTAATAGACTGAGAAGGCCACTTGTTTACAGTAGGAAAGCTGAACAAGAAAGCATTGCCTTGTTTGATCTCAGCTGGGCACATGCACTTGGGATGACTCAGTTTTTGTGGCTCCGCACATATCTGTGAATGCCCAGAGAAGTGCCTTGAGCATAAATTTTACCAAGAAGGTGAATTCACCAGTGCCGAATCCACCAGTAATGAGGGTCAGCTGTACTTGAAAGACCGAGCCCGGAGTCTTGCTTCTACCACTTAAGCGAGTTCCTTAACCTCTCTCAGTTTCCACATTTACAGGCTGGGGACAGATATTATGTACATCTGACATTTAAAAATATTATTAAGATTAAATGAGGAAAGTAACTAGCACACTGCCAGCTATTTGTTGGTCCTTAGTAAGTGGAAGTGCTGGTTGGTGGTAGTAATATTAAAACAAGTTACAAATAACAATAGCAGCTATCTTCCTTGAGTGCCCAGCCTCATGCTCACAATAATCCTGAAAAATAGGAAGTAGTATTGACTGTATGGCACAGATGAGAAAACTAAGGCCCAGAAAGGTTAAGTAATTTTCTCCGTGTCACCTATCAGATAAATAGTCAAACTGGAATTTGAACCCAGGGTTTAGTGATTTCAAAAATCTACTCATCTTTTGGCCTGGTTTAGAGAAGAAAGCTTATATATGGCTCAGGTCCTGGAAAATCAAGAGCTGGATGAGGGCAGAGGGTGGGTAGGGAAGAGGAATGTGTTGGGGGTGGGAGGGGGTGCTGCTCGTGCTTGCCAGGCCAGAGGTGGCAGGGTCCAGAGTGATCCAAGGGCCCAGTCCTGGGATGCGAAGACAGAAAAATCCTAACTCTGGGGTCAAATCCAGGGGGACTAGCTGGAAAGGGGGACCTGGGTAAGGGATATTTTGTATCTGAGGGAGGTGATGAATTTGAGGCTCCTTGTTGTAGTTAGTTTTAGTGGTTATCTTCCTAGCCGCCCCAAACTGAAATTATGAAGGGCAGGTCTTACATCTGTGTTCTTGTATTTCTGACCTTTGGAAGTCTTCACATCTGTGGGAAAGTTAGCAGTTTGTGAGAGCTGTTTCTCCAGTCCTCCAAGGACTGGCTAGAGAGTGTTCTTTTCATCCAAGTCTTATTCCAGAGATGGATCCTTTCTTAGGGTGGTCTTGGGGAAGGGCGTGGAGTAGATTGGGAACCTTCCCATTTCTCATGTGGTCCTAACCCTCTGGGACATAAAAGCACTTGCCCTCTCCCTTCTCAGCGGTTGCATGGAGACTCTTCTGAACCACAGCTGCACAGTTGCAAAGGCCCAAATGCTCCGAGAGACACGTGGAAGTTTTCTATTATTTTCTCCTTGTTATTCTGCAAATATTTTTCAGTGGACCACAGCATAGCAATTTGAGAGGAATGCTTCATGAGGTTCTTGTGAAATGACAACTTCTTACATCTGGTTCAAGTTTGATGGATATGCATTGCATGAATTTTACCAAATTGTGTTGGTGTTTCAAATCCATGTACATAAAGGAATAAGTAGTCCAAAGCCAGGGTAGTATTTTGGGACTGTGTTTTTCTTACTTTCTTGGGTTGACAAGCAAACTCCTGAAATGCCCAGATAGTAAATATTTTATGCTTTATGGCCATATGGTCTCTGCTGCATGTACTTAACTCTGATGTTGTAGCCATAGATACTGAGTAAACTGAGGAGCATGGCCGTGTTCCAATAAAACTTTATTTACAAAAACAGGCAGTACTTTGCCAAGCCCTGATGTAGAGCAGTGCTGTTACTTTAAGATCTGCAGATTTCTTTGTAGGGTTGCAAACTTCTGTGTGTGTGGCATTTTAAAGTTTGCATTATAACCTTGTGGGTCGAGCAGTGAAGGTAATGTGGTATGGAAAAGTTATCTCTATGAATTTTGCATTAAGAAAAGTATTTTAATGCTAAAGTTTTCATTGAACATTCTTTTATTGGTGGCTAGAAAGGAAAATTGAAATTAAACACAGGAGTTTCCAACATCTTACTTACATTTTACTATTTTTTTTCTATTGCAAATTGAGCATGTTGTTTTGTTTTGGTTTTGGTACCAGGGACTGAACTCAGGGACACTCAACCACTGAGTCACATTCCCAGCCCTATTTTGTATTTTATTTAGAGACAGGGTCTCATGAAGTTGCTAAGAGCATCGCTGTTCCCCAGGCTTGCTTTGAACTTGGGATCCTCCTGACTCAGCCTCCTCAGCCGCTGGGATCACAGGTGTGCACCATGGTGCCTGGTCACAAATTGAGCATTTAATAATAAATCCTGGGATCCAGTAGTTCCTTCTGATCCACATGGCGTATGTTCTAAGGTCCTGAGTGGATGCCCATAACTAAGGGTATTACCAATCCTACATAGACTGCACTTTTCCCATACCTGTGGTCAGTGTTAACTTGTAAATTAGGCACAGTGAGAGATTAACCAGTGATAATAAAATGAAGCAATTATAATGATATTCTATAATAAAAGTTTTGTGAAGATGGGCTCTCTCTCAAAATACAGAATTTTCCATTTAGCATTTTGGGGCTGTGGTTGACCTCAGGTAACAGAAACCTTAGACAACAAACCTTGGGTAAGTGGGGCTTACTGTATTTAATACTTCAGAACAGAAGACAGAGATGGTTAATTTTATTTTCCTCCCCAAATATAATGCGTTCTCCTCCCTTCTGCCCTTGCCCTGGTCTTTCCCCTTTGTAATTGACATAAGGGTGTGGATTCATGGGGGAGGAAAAGATGGGGTCCCCACAGCCTCTGTCCAACTCTGCTATGGGGAAGGGAAGGGACAAGTACCCAGCTCCTAAGCCATAATCAATTTGTTTGACCTCCATGATAGTCTGATCTTCATCAGTTAGTGGAGGATCCCTTTCTAAAGAGCTTTGGTTTCATGCTTCTCCAAACATCTTTGATCGCACCCAGCACCTTATGGTTTAGGCCACAGAGGGCAAACACTGTCACAGCATTTTTGCATGTTTCTGCTGGAGTAAAATAGTGCATGTGACAAATATCAACAGTTTCCCACCTGTTTCCATCTCTTTCCAAACTGACTTTCACAACTTCATTGTTTTTGAAACAGTTTTTCTGAAGTTATGAGAATTCATAATTTCATGGTCCCCCGTCCCAGGACGTAAGTCCTTTTCTTTTAAATGCTGTCCTATGAAGGCAGTATGTGCTTTTTGGCCTTTGTGATATTTTATTAATATGATGAATGAGCCCCTTTCTACCGAATACATTATCTATTTGGAGGTTCAAGTTAAGTAAGCAGGAAATAGTCATATGATAAAAGGTCTATGTAGGAGGGTTTACAGAGAAGTTAACCCAATATCCTATTATAAGTGAGTAACAAATGGAAAGCTTGGATCTCGGACTCTGCCAGTGCAAACCTCCAACTGAGTGGATCATGCTACTTTCCAACTTGATTTTGATGAATCGTATAACATTTTGAAAGGCTTCTGAAGACAAAATGAGTTGGTTTTATTTTAAAGATTGAGTTTGTCAGTGTCTCCATCTATCCGAAAGCAGGCAAGTGATTGACACTTGAGTCCTGGGATGTGCCATGCTGTCCCACCTGCCCCTGGAAACCCAGCCTGTCTTATTAGCTCCACCAAAATACATAAATAAACAAAAAATAGGAAAAAATCAAACTTCCTAATCATTCCTATGATAATAATATTTCTCTGAATTCTCGTAATCTGCCTGGGCAGCTCATTTTGAAATTTGGTTGCATAGTCTGTTCATTGACTTGGATCCAACCCTGTCATTAAAATCTTTTTGGAGAGTTGTCTAGGTAACTAATAATAAAAAAAAAAAAATGAAGAACTTTTCAGGGCAGTAAGGGACAGGAGACAGTGATCAGAGAAGAGAGACTCATAGGCCTGGGTACCAGGAGGGTGGGGGTGGAGCTCTAAGCAAAGGAGCACGTAGAAAATGCACGTGGGAGCTCTGGGGACATGCACATGGCCGCCTGCCCCAGGCTTTTGAGGATGATGGGTGATGAGGTCAGAAAGAGGGTGGGATAGCATGAGTCGGATTTTAAGTGCTAAATTCCAGAAGTTTATAACCTTTTCAAAAACATTGCTTATTTTAGGAATTTCTGTTTTATTTTGTAAGTGATGCTGAGCTCAGAGCCTTATGTATAGGGGAGTTATCTAATGAAGAGTATTTTATTCATTTATCCAACAAATAATTATTTCATGTTGAAAATGAATTAGAGCAAAGAGAAGACAGCGCCTATTGTAATAATCCAGACACGAGATGAGAGTTGCCTGGAACTGAGCAAATAGCAGCGGGACTAGGAAGAATAGACTTAAAAGATATTACAAAAGATGAATTGATAGGACTTAATGAGTAATTGAGCATGGTTAGCAGAAGCAAGCTGCTATGCACTATTGTTTGGTTTTCTTGGCAATGATTTTTGGTCTGTCTAGCTCAACTATAAACTCTCATAGGGCGGACACTACGTCGTCTACTCCTTTTATAATAGATGACTGTTGTCTTTTTATTCCTGTTTAAAGAATTTAACACCTGTTATTCCATATAGCGGGATAATTGAACCCTAGCTTATAGCTCCCCATTAAGGTCAGCTAAGATTGAGGGGGTTTGTTGTATGAGAAACAGATACTTATGATATTAGTTTTCAGATCATTGTTACATTTGATTTTTTTATTGATATACAATGATTATGCCATGAACCCATGGTACTGGGGATTGAACCCAGGAGTGCTCAACCACTGAGCCACATCCTCAGCCCTTTTTATTTTATTTTATTTTTTGGTGGGGAGGATACTGGGAATTAAACTCAGGGACACTCAACATCCCCAGAGCCACATCCCCAGCCCTGTTTTGGATTTTATTTAGAGACGGGGTTTCACTGAGTTGCTCAGTGCCTCGCCATTGCTGAGGCTGGCTTTAAACTTGTGATTCTCCTGCCTCAGCCTCCTGAGCTGCTGGGATTACAGGTGTGTGCCACCACACCTGGCAGTATTAGCCATCTTGATATTTCATTGTAATTTTGGTTCACTTTGCCCCAGTGGCTGATGACGTCAAACATCTTTATGAACTTATTGGCATCTGTATATCATCTTTGGAGAAATGTCTGTTTAGATCTTTTGCCTGTATTTTAATTCAATTATTTGTCTTTTATGTTGATTTGTAAGAATTCTGAGTGAACAAAGGCTTGTAAGAATTCTGAGTGAACAAAGGCTATCTGAAAAGGCTGTATAGTGTATATGTCCAACTGTGAGTCATTCTGAAAAAGACAGAAGTATAGAGATAGTTTAAAAAAATGGTTGTCAAAGTCTTCAGGGTAAGGGAGGGATGACTGGGTAGAGGCACAGAGGATTTTTAGGACAGTGAAACTGTTCTTTTTTTTTTTTAATTAAATTTTATTTTTATTTATTTATTTATTTATTAGTTTTCGGCGGACACAACATCTTTGTTTGTATGTGGTGCTGAGGATCGAACCCGGGCCGCACGCATGCGAGGCGAGCACGCTACCACTTGAGCCACATCCCCAGCCCAGAAACTGTTCTTGATGAAACTAGAAGGTGGCATAAATGTCATTATACATAACCCACAGAATGTACCCCAAGAGCGAACCTTAACATTAACTAGGTACTTGGCATGATCATGATGTGTTGATTGTGATAAATGTACCAGCTGGCGTGGGCTGCTGATGGTGGGGGAGGCTGTGCTTGTGGGGGCAGGCAGTGTGTGGGAACTCCCTGTACCATCTGCTCAGTTGTTAGGAACCTAAAACTGCCCTAAAAAACGGAAGTCTACTTAAAATATTCTAGGTAGCGTAGATTGATGTGTCAAAGACAGGAAGTACTTAGCATAGCATTTCGGAGAGAGAAGCCATTGTTGGCCCTCAAGATCAGGGAAGAGATAGGATTGGAGCTGGAACCTGAATGAACAGGATTTCAGACACCAAAGTAGTGGTTCTGTGTGAGCAGTCTCGGGCAGGTGACCTTCAAACCTTTGGTTTCTTCAGTGTGTTTGCGGAGGGGGTGTGAGAGGTAATGCAGGTGAAGTGCTTAGCAGAGCCTCGAGCAGGTCAGCAAGGAGCATGTGCTGCAGATGGTGATCAAGTCCCTGTCATGTGCTGTGTGCACACATGGGCTAGATGTCATAGAAAGGGACAACACACAACACAAAGGTCCAGAGGACAAATTGCTATGTTGTGGTCTATGAACTGTTAAGTAAACCACATTTGGATGATGAAGTTGGTAAAACAGATCCAGAGAAATTTGGTTTTGTGCTTTAAACTCAAAAAAAAAAAAAAAAGCAGTTTATAAGACAGTGAGGTCCTTGAAAAGTCAGAAAAGATTTTGATAACATTTGAAAAATAATTCAACATGGGAAACGGGGATTTTATTTGAGAGACTCTTTCCGGAATTTTGAAATCATTGCTCAAGACTTTATTTGGTTTGCTTAATAGGCAGGTTATTTTATTTGTCAATCTAACGTGTATTGGATCAACAGTCCATTTAATACAGCAGTACAGGCCCTGCCCCCACCGCTTCCTTTCCTAGTTTAATATCATGGCAGTCACATCAAACTTTGTCTCAGACTAATGTAACAGGAATGAATGCTCCTGAGTAAATCACCAGTATCTTCTCAGTGTCTTCTTGACATTTGACACTGGTCTTATAAAGTGGAACCTTTTTTGCACTGAGGTAAATGCAACAGTGTGAAATGGTCAAGAGTGCTTCATCTACTTAACAGAATGCTGACCTTTTTATTGAGATAGATTTATCTACATATCTGTCTATATCTATCTACACATCATACCACAAAAAGTACCCCGTTCAAGTACCATGCGGTCCTTTTTTTTCATTATTTAAAAATATTAGTTTCTGTAATCAAATTCATGAAGATAAGGCCATGTACATATAATGCAGTGCGTTACCCTGTACAAATGGAAAACAAATAAGTTTAACGTTTCTAGACCAATATGGCTATTTATTTCCGTACCATGCCAACTCAACACGGTAAACTGGGATACTTTTTCCAAAGTTGACAGCACAGCTAAAGTTTCCAAAAATTCAAATTTTATATATATATGTATATATACTTATATTTATATAAAAATACCAATAATAGCAGTATGTTATGTATCAATAGCAGCAACCAGACAGTCTTTTTTGGTATATTCTAAAATTATCACCACAGTCACAGATCATTTCATCACCCCCAAAGAAAGTCTGTATGTAGTTGCTGTTACTCCAAGTCCCCTCATGCCCCCCACTCTTGCATCCCTGTACAATCTACTAAAAATGAGATTTTTCTCTCATTAATCTATTGAGACTGAAAAAAATTAAAACTCATTTAAAATAGCATTAAAAAGAATAAAATAGAATTTAAAAGTGAAAAAATTCAAAAAAACACAGCCACATATACTAATATCTATAAAACATTGTTGAAAAAGATATATACTTGTTTCTAGTTATAGGCAGGACTTAGCAGAGTTCCCATTTTATTTTATTTTTTAAGTCGTATTTGTTTGCTTTCTTAAAAATATGTTTCTTTACAGCCTTCTGGCTTCCTTATGTTGCATGTCAATTTGTCACAATAATTACACCTTTTCAAAAAACACTGTGTGATGAGATAGAGAGCATGGGCTCCGGCATCAGACAGTTCCAGGGGGTTCTTCTCACAAGTTGTGTGGTCTTAGAGGAGTAATTTAATCTCACCTAATCTTGATTTCCTTATTTGTTGTGAAGATTAGACAAAATATAGTCTGTCAAGTGCTATTAATAGTTCTTGGCACCCTGTGTGGTGGTGCAGGCCTGTAATCCCAGAGACGTGGGAGGCTGAGGCAGGAGGATCTCAAGTTTGAGGCTAACCTCAGGAAACTAACAAACAAACGAACTAACTAACCAACTAACTAACTAGCAAAATCATGTCTCAAAAAATAAAAAGGGCTGGGAATGTAGCTCAGTGGTAAAGCACCCCAGGGTTCAATCCCCAGAACCAAAAATAGAAAAAAGAAAAAAAAATGCTCACGGCACATAATAAGCTCTCAATAAATATTAGCAATTATTATCATTAGTTATTAACCATATCTCTAGATACATGTGTTGCCACTAGAGACATTGCTTCCTACTAAAAACTTCTTCGAAAAAATTGAAACTATTTTGAAAAATAAATCAATCCTGCTTATTTTCACCCTAGTTTAAAATGAAGATAAACAGGGAAATATGCAACAGTAAACAGGTTAGTCTCCTAGGTAGTAAAGAAATCATATTGAGAACTCTCCCCTTTAGTAAGATTCTGCAAATGCTGTGAGATTCTATCCTCAAACTGAAAACTTAGTTCATCTTTCTGGATTTTTAATGAAGGAATTTTAAGTCTGTACATTTTAATATAGAATTTTTCATTGAGTTCTTAAGTTGCTCATTCCTATTTTGACTTTTTCTTTAATACAAGAGCTATTTCAGGCTGTTTAAAATTTTCCCATTGTGTGGATTTATTTTGAACATATATTTGGTGTGGATTTTTTAAAATAATTATATTTAGTGAATGAAGGCAAACTGTTTCTCAGGTTGGGAGATTTGTTAAAGCTTCCTTTGTGGTTTGATATTCGGTCAACTTTTCTCAATTTCATGAATGTTTAAAGAGAATATGAATTCTCTGTTTTAGGAGAAAAACACTTTTATTGTTTATTTTTCCCTTTCATGATGTGACTTCCTATAGACATTTGGTGACTCTTAGTTCTAAGTTCATTCTTATTGCCGGAATTTCCTGCTTCTCAGTCCAGGTGTAGGGGATGCAGGAGGAGGTAGAGATGTCCTGTGGTGGGGCTGTTGCTCCATGTCCTGGGCACTCTCTGTCCCTCAGTTACCCTACTGCCTAGGACCACTGTGCTGTGTCCCAGAATCAAAGTTCTGCGCTCAGTCTTGGAGCTGGATTCAAAACCTGGCCCCAGGTTGCTGGCCTTCACGGGGTGGATGTGCCCAAGGAACTAAGATCCTGGCTGCACCTGATGTTGTATCTCTCGTGCTCCAAACCAGCACTCCAGTGGCCTCTCATGGGTCTAGTGTCCTCTCCTGAGCCTCAGCATGCCTGCTTCCACCTGGAGGCACCAGGAGAGTTGGTGTAGAGCAGAGTTGTGTGGTTTACCTCTCATTCCTCTTGGGATTGCAAGGAAGAGACGGACTGCGGCAGGTGTTCAGTTTGTCAGTCTCGGGCTCCTCATCTGTCTGTTTTGTTCAGGTTGGAAGTCAGAAATTAGGCTGTCAATGTGATGCTGCCATTTATTTATTTATTTATTTTTAAAGGCACAAGATTCCAGGTAGCAGTGCAGTTAGCAGAGGAATTGAACACACACTTTCAGGGCTCTGTGAAAACTATTTTGTGGATTGATTTTTGAAGAAGTTCATGTTCAGGACTGTATTTGAAGCTTTGTATTTCATGCTTTGGCTGACTTCAGTTTTTTGCTTTTTAGTTTGTTCCTTTCTCTGCTAACATACTTATGTACCTATCTGGAAAAATGCCACGGTCAGCCCGTGGTGAAAACCACAAGTGGCATGTTAATATCTCAACAAGGAGTGGAAGGTGAACACCAGCTCGAATCAGCCACTGTGCTGGGAAGTGCATTGAGAGTCCCCGCTGCTGGCGTCAGTCTCTACTGCACAGTCACTAGTATTTCAATTTGCAAAGTAAGATTTTATTTTTCTTCCTCAGTGTTTTTCATATCGTCATTCTTTGAAGGAAATTTAAAGATTACAGCTGGATAAAGGAATAAAATAAACTTTACCATATTAGCATCTATATTGCCCTAGATAATACAATGAATCTAGGCTCACAGGCATAGTTTTACCAAAAAAGGGGGTCACACTGTACATAGTGGGTTTTTTAAAACCTTTTTTGTTGTTGTTGTTTGTTTTAATTTCTTATCAAGAGGCTTCCTTTTTAGAACAATTTTAGATTTATAAATTATGGCAAAGATAATATAGGGAGTTTTCCTAGTACCCTTACACACACACACACACACACACACACACACACACACAGTTTCCCCAGTTATTAACATCTAACATCAATGATGTACATTTGATAAAATTAATGGAGTAATACCAATATGTTGCTGAAGTCCATATTTTATTCTAGTGTTCTTACTTTTACCTGATAACTTTTTCTGCTTCACCATTCCATCCTGGATATGGCATTACACTTAGTTGTTGTGCATCTTTATGGTCCTCTTAGCAGAGACAGTTTCTCGGACTTTCCTTGCTTTTGATGAACGTGGCGGTTTTGAGAAGTCCTGGTCAGGTAATTTGTAGAATGTTCCTCAGTTGGCATCTAGTGTTTTTTTCTCGTGGTTAGACAGAGGTGGAAAGGAAGGTCACAGAGGGGGAGTGCCATTTTCATCACAGTATATCATGATACATACTACTGATGTGACTTAACACTGTTGATACCTTGATCACCTGGCAGAGGCAGTGTTTGTTACTTCTCTTCATTACAAAGTTATTCTTTTTTGCCCTCTGAACTCTCTGGAAGGCAGTCATTGTGACAGCCCATAGCATAATTGATTTGGAGTTCTCTGCACATTGGCCTTGTCTCTTCTCCCCCATTATTAATTTACTCAGTCATTTGTTAATATCAGTATGCACTCATGGACATTGATGTTTATATTCAAATTATAGCTCAGTATCACTTTGTTGTATTGATCAGAATGTTCCAGCATTGACCATTGGTAGCTCTATCAGCTGGCTCCTGTGCCCTTTGGTTCTTAGGCTTTAGCAATTGTGGACTGTGCTGCCGTGACCCTTTCACTACAAGGTGAACATGTGAATACCTTCCTAGGGGTAGAATTGCTGGGTCATGATTGTTTTTTTAATTAATTTTTTTATTTATATGTGAAATGATTGATTTTTTAAAGTTTGAATGATTAAATGAATTCATTGTTGGCCACACTGATTTGGACATTTTAATGTTGTTATACATTGTCTTACTCTAAATGCTCAGTGGTCTTGATGCGGTAGCATAATTCACTCAACTGTGTTTTCTCATTCTTGAGATTGATCATTTCTTATCCCCATCACTGACTTTGCTGGATCACCTTAAGCAGTTGCTTATTGTTTCTGAGTTGCTATTTTTCTCCACTAAATTGAGCCTTATTTTACCCTGATTTTATACCACTCCCTGACGATGATAAATAATTACAAATTATTTTATGATGAAAGCATGCAAAAATAACATCATTAAATACTTCAGTGTTATAGAACCTAGCTCTATACAGTAATACATAGGAAAGAAATAAGGTCTTTGTTTTAGAAGACTATGTATTTTCTGGGTTTTTCACTTCAGATTTTCTGTTGATATTCCCACATGTGACATTAATAATGTCTTATTTTGGCAGGACAGGGACCAAAAGAGAGAAAATGCTAATAGTACTTATTTACTTCTTCTTTCCCTCTTCCTCCCTGGTCTCTTTCCTTCACTCTACTGGCTTTCCTTCTATTTATTGATTGATTTTTTTTTAAATTGGCACTTTGTAGATATACATAAAGGTGGAATTCACTGTGGCATGTTCACATTTGTAATAGCATGATTTAGTCAAGTTCAATTCGTGGTTTCCTCTTTCCCATCCACCTCCCTTCCCCTTGCCTGCATGTTTTGTCTGGTCTGATTATTATGACTTCTTTTCTCAATTCTAGCGTTTTCCCCACTGAATCCTCAGCTTTTCCTTTATTCTCAGCTAAATCACCCTGTTTAAAGTGGCTGCATCTTAAGAACGGAGCTTTATTTATATGGATAAGTCTTTAAGAGTGAGGATGTTTGGATTTTGTAGAGTTCTTCTCCCGTTCACTCTGAATTATTTCCTGTTGATAGATTTAATTCAGTTCCCTTCTAGGGTGAAGATCAAATTGAGTTTACCTAGTGGCAGACTTTTGGGAGTTACAGTTCATTTTCTTCTGGAAAGGTTTAGTTTTATACTGTACAACCTTGGGAGGATATTCTGAGCTTGAGAAGTCAATTTCAAGCAGTTAGGAAAAGTTAAAAAGTAAGTGATGTTTGTTCAGTTTGCCAAAGAGCCAAACCCTCCTGCAGGGGCAGTAGCCCCAGTACAAGCTTTTGTTCCTGTGCTCCTCAGCTTAGAACAGAGTTCCAGGTGTGGTCGGTGATTGGTAACTGTTGGTTAGACACACATGGTGGCACAAGCCTGTAACCCCAGTGGCTTTGGAGGCTGAAGTGGGAGGATCGAAAGTTCAAAAGCCAGCCTCAGCAATGTAGCGAGGCCCTAAGTAACTCAGCAAGACCCTTTCTCTAAATAAAATATATGAAAAAGGGCTGGGGATGTGGCTCAGTGGTTAAGCACCCCTGGGTTCAATCCCTGATACCAAAAAAAAGCACAAATAGATTCACTACCCAGAAGCAGCAGCTTTTTCTGTAACTGTAGTTGGTCATGTTTTCTCATGAATAACTATCTGTCTCATGGAATTGTGATGTCAAGTAAACATGGTCATGCTTATGTAGTGTCTGTTTACACCATAAGAATTTGGTGAATTTTAGCTACTATTATTAGTTACACTAAAGGAAACTAGGTTGCATTTAAAATTTTTCATGAAACAAAATTTCCAAATTTATCAATTGAGAAGTTTTATTGAGTGTTTCTAGCAGATGCCTGTTCCCATAGTCGTGTGGGAAGTTCTACTCTCCAGGGTAGTGTTGGAGGCTCAAATTGCAAAATGCTTAGTTCCTGGTGGTAAAGTTACCATGATATTTTCAGGAGATACTTGGAGAAGGAATTGTTGGAATTAAGAAACATTGTCATTTATACAGCGTTTGAATAAGGGACAATAGAAAGGGAAGATAAACATATAGGGAGACAGCATTAAAGAACTAAGTGACCTAGGAACTGGTTGTTTTTGGATTGTAAGTATTTAGGCAAAACTTTGTCAATTCGAATCTAAATTTTCCTATGGTTCAAGGCGAGGAAATATTTCCATCTGTAAAATGGCCCTGACCTTTGATGGCTTGTTCTACTCCAACATGGTTGAGAAACATCCCATCAGGTTTATGGAAGAGAGAAACACAAAGAGCTCAAAATCTCAACAACAACAAATCCAAAATAACCCTATCAATGAATGGGCAAAAGAACTAAACAAACATTTCTCAAAAGAAACACAAATAGCCAGGGGCACAGTGACGCATGCCCGGAATCCAAGCAGTTTGGGAGGCGGAGACAGGAGGATAGCAAGTTCAAAGCCAGCCTCAGCAACAGTAAGGTACTAAGCAACTCATTGGGACCCTGTCTTTAGATAAAAAATACAAAATAGGGCTGGGGATGTGGCTCGGTGGTTGAGAACCCCCGGCTTCACTCCCTAATACTCCCCCACCAAAAAAGGAAACATAAGTGGGCAACAAATATATGAAAAAAATATTCAACATCTCTAGCAATCATGGCAATGCAAATCAAAATGAAGATTTTTCCCCTCACACTCACCAGAATGGCAGTTATCAAAAATGCTGGTGAAGATGTGGGAAAAGATACACTCACATATTGTAGGTGGGACTGTAAATTAGTACAACCACCCTGAGAAGTCGTATGGAGATTCCTTAAAAAAACTAGGAATGGAACCACCATATGACCCAGCTATCCCACTCCTTGGTTCTTATCCAGAAGAATTAAATCAGCATACTGTAGTGATACAGCCACATTTTATAGCAGCACCATTCCCAGGAACCAATTATGGAGCCATCCCAGCTGCCCATCCATAGATGAATGGACTAAGGAAACATGGGGTATATACATAGTGACGTTTTACTCAGCCAGAAAGAGGAATAGGATTATAGCATTTTCTGGAAAATGGATGGAAATGGAGAACATTATGTTAAGTAAAATACAGCAGACTCAGAAAATCAAGAATCAGATGTTTTCTCACACATGTGGAAGCTAGAGAAAAATAAAGGAAGAAAGGAGGGGATCAGTTATCACAAAGATATAGGGAAGGTCAATGGAGTAGAAGGAGGAGATTGTGAGAGAGGGAGGAGGTGGGGGAAAGGGGAGGAAATGCAAAAGGAATTTGACAAAATCATGCCATGTGCATATAGGAATATTCCACAGGGAATTCCACCTTTATGTATATGTAAAAGGCACCAATCAAAAATAATAAAGTGAGGGAAGATCAGCAGAAAGAGGAGGAAAACAGGGAGGGAAGTTAGAGGGCAGGGACTGAAATGGAGTGAATCAAATCTATGCATGTATGACTGTCAAAACTATCACTGCTAAGCCAACTACTATGTATAGTGCTTTAATTTTAAAAAAAAAAGTGCTGGGGTTGTAGCTCAGTGGTAGAGTGCTTGCCTAGCATGTGTGTGGCACTGGGTACGATTCTCAGCACCACATATAAATAAATGAATAAAATAAGGATTTATCAACATCTAAAAAATAAATATATAAAAATATTTTTTTTTTTAAAAAATCAACTGTCCTATAGAGACGGGCTCTAAATGGGACACATTTCTTATCTTCCAGAGTTAAGGTGTTGGTTGGTGGTGATACTTGGGAAGAAATCAAACAAGGAACAGCAGCCTGTGGGGCCTGGCTTCTGTCTTCACCAGGAGGGCTCACTTGCTGGAGGCGCTGTGGAGTCTGTGAGGGCAGATGGTGGGTGGGGAAGCAACATTTTTAAAGTAAAATTTGGGGGCCGAGGGCATGGAGCATGGTGGTGGAGCACTCGCCTAGCAGGCCTGGGGACCTGTGTTCCAATCGCTAGCCCTGCAGGCAAGACAAAAAATGAACCTCAGTTATAAATTTTCTTGGACTGTAATGGCCTCACAGATCCTTGGAGATTCTCCCTTAAGATGTAAAAATGACTTTGTCCACTCATGACAGTTTATTAAAATAGAGTTCCAAATGTCTGTAGGACTTCATTACTTCTTTTTGACACATATCTCATTTCCCCCTCATTGTAACAGGACCTCTAGTTTGAAACAGCAGAGCATTCTTTTTCTTAGTGCCAAATGTCACTAGGATACCTTGCGCAATAGCATCAAGTTGCTCTGAAGAGTGACTCTGCCAGGCAGCAGCGTCTTGGAGCAGCCATAGCAGGCAGATCACAGGGGAGGCGCTGGCAGAGCAATCGCACTCACTCCAGTGGATCAAGCAGTTATTCATTGATTTCAACACACATTTATTGAGCACTCACTAATTTATGGCAGGCCCTGCTCTACGGTGGGAGTGTAATGGCTGAGCAGACCCTCTGCCTTCTTGCAGTTTATATTCCAGGGGGGAATTGGGTAGTTTTAAAAAAGCTGTTACCTAATTCATATTCAGCAAATCTTTTTAAAGTCATCTCTATGTGCCACATCCTAGGAATACAGTGTTGAGCAAGAAAGAGGTTAAGAAGGCATAGTGGCTGGAGGTGGGAAGGAGGTACCTAGGTCAGATTCTGAGTCCTGTTGATTCTTTCTTTTCTACCTTCCCCTTCCTCTCCTCTCCTCTCCCATCCCCTCCCCTTTCTTCTCTCCCTTACTCTCCCCTTCCCCACCCTTCCTTCCTTCCTTCCTTCCTTCCTTCCTTCCTTCCTTCCTTCCTTCCTTCCTTCCTTCCTTCCTTCCTTCCTCTTTGTCCTCCCCCTTCCCCCTCCCCTCCCCATCCCTTTCCTTTTCTTCCCTCCCTTCCTCCTTCCCTCTTTCCTTCTCTCTCTCCCTTCCTTCCATCCTTCCTTCCTTCCTTTCTGCAGTGCTGGGGATTGAACCCAGAACCTAGTGATGTTAAGCAAATGCTCTGTCTCTGAGCACCACCCATCCCCCTGCTTTCCGAGCCATCATACTTTCACCCATAAAGTGGGAGAAAAGGACACCTGCTCTGTACGTCCACTTGCCCCATCCTGAGAGTAACTAGAGGGTGATGTATATAAAAGTGCTTTTTAGCCTATGCAGAAGCACAGGTAATACAGTATTTGCTGCTAGAGGTGGCATAGGGATAAGTGGAGGGACAGGCACCTTAGCTCAGTCCTTGGAGCCTACTCTTCATGGCTTGGGGTATGATTTGAACTCTGTCACATCTCTGGTTTCCAATAATTCACATAAATTTGTTGTTTATTTGGAATTAAATACACTTATAGAAGATGAGCATATGAATTCCATATTTTAAGCAAGGATGTATTTTGGAAACCCATCTGAGGATTGTTACTCACTTTACCAGAGACTTCACCAGAGACTCACCCCACCCTCTGATGTCAATAGGGTGGGCTGGTGATTGCTAGACTATTTTGTTAACATAGACAAGTTTCCCCTGAAAAGGAAAATTATCTTATCGTGTAATGGTGCCTGAAGAGTTGAGAATGTGTGTAGTTGTGGATTGAGAAGGACCTGAAAAAAAGTGTTTTAGTGAGCAGATAATAGAATGCAGTTTAGTTCTGGTACAGGTGCATGGGCTTGAGTTCTTTGGCATTTCGAGTCTATTGATATAACTGCAGTGTTTTTTTTTTTTCCTTCTAATACAAATCTGAAGATTTCCTCACTTGTACCAGAATGGACAGATCAATGGCTATGGGCCAGTGGTCTTGAATGTGGTGTGGTAGTAAAACTCACAGGCAGAAAATCCCCTTCTTTAGCAGGGATTTTGTTCTTACCCCTTTTTGTATCTAAAAGGATTTTTTTCCCCAGAGAAAATTTTAAAAGTGAGTTTTAGACCTAAAAGCTAGATCAAGTAGATAGCAAACACACATGTTCACAGGTCTCCTGGGTGAGTAAGTTATATTTTCTAATAAATCAACATTTTATTTAGATGTTTAAAGCTATGGAAATAATAGCATAGTTTTTTGTTGCTATCATTGTTATTCTTTGGCTTATTTTCTGTTTTTAGTTCATCATCAAATCCCCATGGTCAGTGCCACATTTATATGTGCCATTTATATGTTTTGAGGTTTTGACTCCTCCCGCAGAGGACTTTAGTTGGGGTGACAAGCAACCTGCATGGAAAGTTGTTGAGTGCTAAACTCTGTGGTTCTTAGAGTAAATTGCACTAAAAAGAAGAACTAGATCATCCATGGTTAGGGTAGTAATTTTCAGATCATCCCAAACATTTAGATGTGGGTATCAATATAATATTGCGAACTATTTTATTTGGCGAAGTTATTCTTAAAATTATCAACAGGTTTTGTTACCTCAGTTCTTTAAAGAGAGGATATTTTAACATTTAAAAAAAAAAGGAAAGATAGAACCTCAGGAAAAAGGTCATTTACAAGTCATTAGTTCAGTCTTGTGAAAATTCCACTACAGTGTCCTTATTTTTTTGTCTGGCCCTAGTAGAAACGTGATCACAGAGTGTCATTTGGGAAACATGGGCCTGAAGGAGGCTTCACTAGGTGTTGTCAGGTGGGTTAAGGAACAAGGCTAAACCTCTGGGCTAGACAGGAGGGGGAGTGAATCCAAGTAGACCATGAGGAAGAACAGGAAATAAAAGGGATAGTTGGGGATGGGAAACCTTAAAACCCAGGCAGAAATTTAGATTTCAGAGTTTCAAGCCTAAGAACATGAAAATTACTCCACTGGGTGTGATGGTACTGGCCTGGAGTGCCAGCTCCTCAGAAGGCTGAGGTGGAAGGATCCCTTAAGCCCATGAATTTAGACCAGCCTGGGTAACAGGGAGACCCTGTCTCCAAAGAAAAAGAGAGGGAAAAACAAAGAATGATCCAGCATGGAGACTTGTGAAGCTTCAGGCAGAAGGGCCCTGTTTTGAGTAGATGAAACTAAAGATAGGAGAGTGATATCAAGATAAGAAAGGACAAATTCAAGAGACAGAGGGAAAAAATAGGACACATAAATAGGGAAGAGTAAAAAAAAATACAGCAGAAGTTTTTAGCAGGTGGATAGAAAAATAGTGAAGTATTGACTGAAATTAGGACATTTCTCAAGATAGAATAAAGTACTAAATTTCTGTCATTGTGGCTCATTCTGGGAGTGTGTGACGCCACAGGTGGCACTCTCAGGACCCCATCTTTTGTGAGCAAGACACTTTCCTTCCAAAATTTCAGATGTTTAGTGAATATTGTGTAATTTGTTCTTGTATCCCCAGTGTTAGGAGAGCTATGGTGGTAGTTAGGAAATCATGGGCTGCAAGAGACGAGATGTGGCCAAGGTCAAGGGGCACTTCAGAGATTGGGCTGAAGCAACCGTGCAGTGATCTCCGCTGGAAAATAAGCTTCATTTTCTCTAAGAATAAATATCTCTTTTATTCTTTGTTGTATCCCCAGAATCTCATGCATAACTGGTACCTAAACTTATTTGTTTAGAAAGGAGTGCTAGATCTAGATAGAGTGGAATTTTATACTGTCTAATGAATTATCTTCTATTATTATAACCTCCTAGAGCAGACAAAGATAATTATATCTTAAGACCACAAAATTATTTTAGTAGGCGGGATCATATGCCTTTAAACAAGATTCAGAATGACCCTAAATGACCTTTACACAAAATTGAGGCAAAATTTTCTTTGTGCTAATATTACTAAGACCTTCTCCATTTTATGATGTAACCAAATTCCACTGGAATGAGCATTAAATTACAACATCACTAGCCTTGTAAATACAAACACAGAATAATGTTTTTGAAATGTGGGACCGGAGTCGTTGCATTCAGAAGCAGTGTGGTACCCGCTCTTACAAAAATGAGGGCCCAGAACTGGCCGATATAGAAATGCAAAATTCCTTGACAAAATACTAGCAAAATGAAAACAGCAGAGTATTAATAGGATTATGAATTACTATCAAGTAGAATTTCTCTCAGAATTGTAAGGTTGGTTCAACATATGAAAATCAATTAATGTAATAACACTATCAATAGTTAAAGGCAAACACTGAATGAAAGTCTTGGTAGATGCAGAAAAAGCACTTGACAAAATGTCACACCATTATATGGTTAGAACATTTAATACTGACACTAGGAATAGAAGAAAAAATTTTTAGCCTAATAAAGGGCATCTATTGAAAACCAATAGCTCACACATGCTCCACTGATTGAAAATTTGAAGTTTAAGATCAAGAACAGACAAGGATTTCTACCAGTTGTAATCAGTATTGTACTGAAGGCATTGTGCAATTAGGCAAGAGAAGAAAGGCATTCAGATTGGAAAGAAAGAAATATATTTTCAGATGACATGATTTCACATGTAGAAAATGCAAAGGAATCCACAAAGAAGTGTTAGAGCTAATTAATGAGTTCAGCAAGGTTGTGAGGTACAAGTTAAATATATAAAAATCAATTGTTTTTCTGCACATAGTCAATGAACAGTCAGAAAATGAAATTAAGAAAACAATTCATTATGCCACAGCATAAAAAATAAATAAAATAGGAATAAATTTAACAGAGGTGCAAAATGGATACTCTGAAAACTACAAAACAAAGCTGAAAGTATTGAAAAAAAAAGATCTTAAATAAATGGAAGAAATTACATGTGGATACAGAGATTTCATATTATTAAGATAATAAGATTATGGGCTGGGGATGTGGCTCAAGCGGTAGCGCGTTCACCTGGCATGCGTGCAGCCAGGGTTCGATTCTCAGCACCACATACAAAGATGTAGTGTCCGCCGATAACTAAAAAATAAAATAAAATAAATATTAAAATTCTCTTAAAAAAAAGATAATAAGATTACATGTTATTAAGATAAGTGCTTCCAAAATTCACCTACAGATTTAGTCCAGTCCTTATTGAGTTCCAGATGGCGTTAGCTGATTCTAAAATTCATGTGGAAACTCAACAGATTCAGAATAGCAAAATCAGTCTTGAAAAAGAAGAGCAATGATAGAAGATCCATGCTACTAAAAAGTTATAGTAATTAAGAGAGTGTGGTCCCAGCATGAGAAGAGACTTATGGATTGGTGAAATAGAACTCGGAGACCACAACAAGGATGCCAAGACCAGTCAGTGGGAAAGAACAGTCTTTTCAACAAATGGTGTTGGTACAACTGGAGATTCCCTGGCTAGAGAATGAAGCTGGACCAGTTCACACCCTTAAAAAAACAAAACAAAAACCTCAAAATGGATCCTAGACATAAAGGAATAGTTAAGAGCTAATAGATGAGTCCTATCTGTCAGCTAATGAGCATCTGGGTTATTTCTGCTTCTTAGCTATTATAAATAATTCCACACAAGTTATTATTTAGACATGATTGATTTCTCTTCATTATAAACATGAGTGAAGTTGCCCGGGGACAGTAAGGTAACGGCATTTTTAATGTTTCGAGGGCTGCCAGGCTGGGTTTCCACAGCACCTAGACCATTAAACTGTTACAAGAAAATATAGGAGGAGTGAATCTTCAAGACCTTGGGTTAGGCGGTTGCCTTAGACATGACATCAAAAGCACATACAACTGAAGAAAATAGATCAATTTGATTTAGTTAAAAATTAAAAACTTGGGTGCTTCAAAAGATACCATAAAGAAAGAGATAACCTACAGGATGGGAGAAAATAATCTTATAGTTGATAAGGATTTTTAGAAGTGGAGAAGAGAATGGACAAGTAATTTCTCCTAAGAAGACATACCAATAGCTAATAAGCACATGAAAAGATGCTCAAAGGCTTCAGTCATCAGAGAAATGCAAATCATAAACCACAGAGATGGAAAATCACCGAGACACTAACAAATATTAAGGAGGATGAAGAGTGAGTGGGGCCCTCAGACACAGCTGGCAGGAACGTAGCGTGGTGCAGACTCTGGGGAACAGCCTGGTATCTCCTCAAAATGTTAGACATGCGGTTACCTTATTGTCCCTCCAGGAACTTCACTCACAGATTTATAATGAAGAGAAAACATGACTATAAAACAGCAGGTACAGGATTATGTATAATTAGCCAAGAAGTTGAAACAACCCAATGTCCATCTGCTAATGAGCAAAAAAGAAGTTGTGGTATATCCATACAGAGGATTACTCAGTTATACAGAGGGATGGCCACTGACTCATGCTAGGGGGGCAAACCTCCAAGACACCCTGCTGAGGGAAAGAAGCCAGTCAAAGAAACTTATATAAGACCTTGGGTTCAGAGTGCCTCACTTAAAAAAAAAAAAAAATTCATCAGAACACCAAAAATGCCTGGTTCCTTTCGCAGTTGTTAGCAATAGCTAGCTATAAAGGTAAATGTTTCAGGTCTTTATTTCCTTATTTGAATTGGTTTTTATGGGCTCCTATGTAGTTTAAGAACATATTGATAAATTCAGCTCTGTTTAAGTATAATTTTAAATTTAAACTAAAGCATTTTAGATTAGTTATAGTTGGTCTCTAATTTGAGGAGAAAGTACTTTACGTTTTAGGTCGTTGCTGGGTTTTTGTTTAATGTGGTACTAAATTTGAAAGACAAATTATTGGCAAAGATGATCTTTAAAATCTTTGTTTTTCTATTGCAAATACAGACTAGCGATGGTGGAAATCTTGTCCATAAATGTTAATCCTAGTATTTTTTTGTTTGTTTTTAGTATTATGTGCCAAGAACCTTGCAAAGAAAGACTTCTTCAGTAAGTAAACACCCATTTTTGCTCTTATAATATCATGTATTTCTAAAATTTT
The DNA here is from genome assembly GCF_964194105.1 of Spermophilus citellus. Lineage (NCBI taxonomy): Eukaryota > Metazoa > Chordata > Mammalia > Rodentia > Sciuridae > Spermophilus > Spermophilus citellus. The sequence goes on from NC_138187.1 coordinate 32,906,839, forward strand.
AACCTTTATAAAAAACACTGGGTGTATTCTCCTAAAAGCCTTGGAATAAAAATACATGGTTTGAGAAACTTGGTTTCCCAGTCAACTACCACTCAGGGGCTCCCTTGCTCAAAAACACAGAATTTTTAAATCATACCAGAAAAACTGCATGTCATGCCTGGGCTCTCTGCCTCCTTATTTAGAGGGTTTTGCTTTCTGTTGAACAAAGTGTTTTCTTCCCAAGAATAAATGAGACATTTTCCTGTAAAATAGTTGGCTTGAGTAGAATTATTAATCCAGTTTTCTAAATTAAATCACATTTTTAAAGTCCCATAATTCAAAGCATTGTAAAAAATAGAGAGTCCTAAAGGAAGAAATCACTCCTTAATGTAAGAAATTCACCTACTATCAAGTAGATGCCTGCAGTGCTAAATTCTTCACACTTTCTGATCCTCCCAAGATCACGGCTCAGCTCTTAAGTGGTATTATTCACACTTTAGAGATGAATCTTAGGCTCAAAGGCTTTATCCAAGTATCTGGGAAGCTCCAAAGCCGTGGCTCACTTCCAGGTCTATCTCCAGAACCCTCACACTTCACCACCTGTCTGATCCCATAAACCTGTCTGATTCATACGCTGATATTTAGGGACTTACCAAATTAAGGTAGGTAAGACATTCCATAGGTAAGACAGACTGAGATTTCTGGGTACTACTATTTTTAGAAAGCATAAATACAATGAACTACAGATACCTTTTCCTCCATTTAATTAACTCCCCTTAGTGGTCAGCAGAGATGAAAATTTATTTGAATTTAAACCCATTTTTATAGTTTTCTGTCCTCTAAACATCAGAGAATGAAAGCACACAGGGTGTCTCTCTCAGAAAGCTAAATAGCAATCATTTACTTTGCCAGTTGAAACTAATCTTAGATCAGAGAATAAAGTCCCAGGACAATCTTCTGCCCTGCTAACTGACCTTGTAGCTCCCTCTAGCCTGAAAGAGGTGTCTGTGACTCTTCTCATCCTGGTGTGGCTGTCCTCTCTCCTCTAGGACTCCCTGACCCCTTTGCTAAGATTGTTGTGGACGGCTCTGGACAGTGCCACTCAACCGACACTGTGAAAAACACATTGGATCCAAAGTGGAACCAGCACTATGATCTGTGAGTTGGAGACCTGTGAGCCACTTAGGGAAAGCAGGGAGTGGGTGTCTCCATGGAAGAGGAGGGTTTAGGGAAGAATGTTGGTGTGTGGGGGCGGGGGAGTTGCTAACTTGTGAATGATAACAAGTAAATGGTGAAACAAATACATCTCACCAAATTTTACACTTTTAGTACTTGGGAGGTCTTTCACTTGGTGTTTGCAGAGATTTTGATGGTTTCTTACTGTAATGATGATCCTCAGACTTTTCAATCTCCTGGTCATTTTAGCAGGAAAGAGCATGTTTTTCAGTGAAACCCTAAATCTAGTTGTAGTTTTTAACCTAAAAAAAAATGCATTATTAGGATCACACAGTTCTGTTGATTTTAAAAACATTTTGCTTTCTTAATACAGAGAAATTTTCTGCAGAATAAAATTTAGTTTTGCATAATCCAACGTATATAAGCCCATGATCAAACATATATAAGCAGACAATTTTGTATATTCATTCAAGAATGGAATTGCACTTTGAAGATCACTATTTTATATGTACCTGTGTTTGCGTTTTCATTAAAGTGACCGACCACCATGGTACACGCCTATAATCTTAGAGACTTGGGAGGATGAGGCAGGAGGATCATGAGTTCAAAGGCAGCCTCAGCAATTATTGAAGCCCTAAGCAACTCAGTGAAAATCTGTCTCTAAATAAAATATAAAAAAGGGCTTGGGGGTATGGCTCGGTGGTTAAGCGCCCCTGGGTTCAATCCCTAGTACCCAAAAGAAAGTTTCATCAAAGTAATACTGATTATTTTTTTTTTAATTAGCAAATTGTACTGTGTATATTTGGGTCAGATTTTTAGTAGTAGTTATATCCTAAAGTTTAGTTTCAGTTACTTGAAGGATCCAGAAATGACTTGGAAAGTGATTGTCACCTCTTGTCCTGAAAGTTGGTCTCTATAGTTGACTCACACTGAGAATGAGGGGGACTTTCATGTCTTAGTGTGCTTTTTGTATACTTTTGGTAGTTTATAAGGAGTGCCTTGTTACGAACTAGTTTTATTTGTTATGCCCAATTGGTGAGTACCTTTGAACATGTCACTGTCCTATGGAAGTATTAGAATACAGTGAACCTCTTTTATAGCATTATAGGAACATAGGGTAATCTATACCTGCTTCTCGCATAACTGGGCATGATCTTTCCCCCCAGCTTCTTATAGTTAGTAGTGGGTATATTTATCGAATATCTGTCACATGCAGGCTATAGAGTCAGCTTTATTTTATAAGAATCCTTAAATCAATCACATAAAATTTCAATGGTATTATCATAATTCAGAAATACAATTAAAACAAGTTTGCATTTTCTTTTCAGATACGTTGGGAAAACAGATTCTATAACCATCAGCGTATGGAACCACAAGAAAATTCACAAGAAACAGGGAGCTGGCTTCCTGGGTTGCGTGCGGCTGCTCTCCAATGCCATCAGCAGATTAAAAGATACTGGCTGTAAGAACCAAATGCTCTTCTGCCTCTTATTGCAACTGAAGAAAGCTTAGGAGGCATCTTTTTTTTTTTTTTTTTTTTGAATGCTGAATACAGAATTCCTGCCTCCCCCTAGTTAACGTTCCTTGGGTTAAGTTTTGAATTGTTTGTTTGCAGACCAGCGTTTGGATCTATGCAAACTAAATCCCTCAGATACTGATGCAGTTCGTGGCCAAATAGTGGGTAAGAACTTTCTCGTCTGTATAAAGAGATGCTCTTACAGAACATAACACTCAGCTTGTCCTCAGAGGAGCACACGTAGGCATTGACGTACTTCTAAGGACAGACCATATATGGGCCATCTCTGAAAGGTTGTATCGTGTGTGGTGTTGTTTATTTTATCAAACTGCCTTCATCCTATTGTTTACACATGTACAGAAAGATTTGGGGTTATAATTTTAAATGTCATTCTGATCATTACAATAGTGGATAATTAATATGTCATTGTATAATTCAAGGATTGAGAATGGTGGCCACATATGCAAGAACTGGGGCCATAGTTTCTTCGAGAAGCCCCCCCCCTTATATGTAAAAATCAAAGAGGATTTGTGATGAATTTCATATATAATGTAAATTATAAAGTCAAGGATCAGATTATGTGGAGAGAAAGATTTAAATGTGCTAATGCTACAGTGTTGACTCTTGGCATTCTGTAGGAAGTGATTTATCTCTTAAGAAGCTTATTCTATTACATACCCTATTTTTATCAGTATTTTAGGTAAGGCTGGTGTTGACTGTTTGCATTTGCAAGGAATCAAAGAAAATGGTCTCACAGCAGCAGAGTGACTTTATGACTCCTGTCTTCTGGGTTTTGTCTTAGGTAGACTTGAGCCAAGTCTAATGAACAGTGCATACACGTTCCGAACATGATCATAATGAAAAAGTTCTCACTTAACTGCTTTTCCATTTGCAATTTTTTCCTTTATTTGGGGGAGGGATGTGCCAGGGGGGAAACAACTGAAAACAACTTCATAGATGTTGTGTTGTTCATAGTAAAGCAAGAGTGTAAATACTGAGGTCTAAATTTTGCAAATAATGAAAGCGCGTTGTCCTTATTAAACATGAGTCATAATTCCCTTAATGGATAAAGTGCGTTAAAGGAACTGAATTTTGCGTTGTTACTTTATGGAGAACTTAAGAACCCCATCACCTTTTCTGCTGTACATTTTCAGGGACTGTCCAGATGGCATGTGGTGTATGCAGCTACTAGAGTAAAATCCGGCATATTGAAAGCACAGGGCTGTGTGTGTGTGTGTATATACACATGCCTTGTTTTTTTTTTTTTTTTTTGCTATGGTATCTAAATTATAAAGTTGCAATGGCACTTTGTACTACCGTTGTATAAAACACCACTGGTTTTAATGAAGGCTGTTCTTCTCTGTTTTAGTCAGTTTACAGACACGAGACAGAATAGGCACTGGAGGGTCGGTGGTGGACTGCAGAGGACTGTTAGAAAATGAAGGGTACGTATGACCGTGGTGTCACCAGCCAAGCTCTCTGCTCCCATAGGCTCTCAGCCTGCAGGAAGGGAACCTTCCTCTTTTATGTCACTGTGCTAGACACAGCTTTTGGGAAAAAACTATGATCCAACTGACTTGTTGCTGGAGTTGTGCCCCGAAAACTCAGGATCCAACTTGGGAGCCTCCGTCTGGCCAAAGAAGGGACAGTTTGAGCATCAATAAGAATTATAACTACGATGAATCAAAACATATCAAATCTATTAAAGATTCGTGAGTTCACACTTGACACTAAGGGGGAACCTAAAACACACACACACACAAAAAAAACCACCCAAAATATTTAAAAACTCATTAGTCACTGTCACAATTTTCCTATCCCCTGTCAATTAACAGACATAGGCAACAATCATCAGTAGTTTCTGACAATATCACAAAGGAGAGATGATCTCACATTAACATACCTCTTGGAAACACAGGGGACAGGGAATGTGTCACTCTGTCCTGAGGAAATGCAATAAGCAAATCCAGAGTGGACATTCTGTAGGGCAGACAGCCCAAGGTCTTCAGATATCCTGCAAGAAAAAAGGAGGGAAGGAGAACCTATAAATTAATGATAAAAAGAGACATAGAGACATTGGTACTAAATGCAGCATGAGGACTTTGGATCCTGATTTGAGACAATTGAAGAAATTTGAATGCGGGTGTTTGATTTTTTTTCAAAATTAACGTGTAATCATGATAATGGAAAAAGTCCTTACCTTTGAGAGGTGTATGCCGAAATATTTAAGGATGAAATGATAAAACATTAGAGGGGAGGAATCAGAGAGCATCCCAGAGATGGCTGTTGTCACTGGTTGATGGACATGGAGTTGGGGGGAAGGGGGGAGAGGGGACTCATAGTTCTAGTCTCTCAATTTGTGTATATATTTGAAATTTTTCAATATAAGAGGTTTTTTTTTTTTTCTCAAGTACTTATAAGGGAAAATAGCCTCTTAAGGTAAATTGTCTTCAAAATTGCCCAGGGGGTAAAAATTTATATTTAAAAAGCACTTAGAATCATTGCAGTATTTTATGTAACCAGGAATTCCATTAGAGAATAAAATAACAAGCGAAATGGAGAATTTAGATTTGATTTTAAACCCAGAAAAATGCTATCTCATTCCACAGGCTCCTTATAGTGCAAAGTAGTTTTTTTCCCCCCATCATTCAGCTCTACCGTAAGCTGCACTGTATGGGTGGCCCTGGTGGCACTTTCAATGTGGCTCCTTTTGGCCTCCTGTTCTTTTGAAAGAGTCTGCCCTGTTTAATTAGGACATGATGGAGTGTGTAAAACTCAGCACTCGGGGTGCTCTCTCTCAATTATTAAAAGAAAGGAGAATCCACACGTGTGACAGTATTGGGTGGAATTTGAAGGCCCAAGTTTCGTGACACTGCCACAGGGTTCCCACACCTGTTGTGCCTTTCTTCCTTCCAGAACCGTGTATGAAGACTCTGGACCTGGGAGGCCGCTCAGCTGCTTCATGGAGGAACCGGCCCCTTACTCGGATGGTACTGGTGCTGCCGCAGGTGGAGGGAACTGCAGGTTTGCAGAGTCCCCAAGTCAAGATCAAAGGCTTCAGGCACAACGACTTAGAAATCCAGAAGTCCGAGGTTCACTACAGACGCCCCAGAACCGTCCACATGGCCACCAGTCACCAGAACTGCCTGAAGGCTATGGTGAGAGGACACTGCCACATCCCTCATATTGAGTTCCTGCGGGAGCTCTGCTTTTGCAAGTGTTAACGTGGCTATGCCACTCGGTGGCTGTGGCCGTGTAAAGACCTCTGGGAAAGAGGTATGAGTATGGCTGACAGGGAGTTCTCAGTAGTCGCTCTGGTCTCTCAGTTTAGAAACTGTCTGGAAATTTTAGGCACATTAATGCCAAAGAGAACCCAGGCATTGTGTAAATAGATGAGGAATCAGCTGTGATCTGTGACTGGAGCATGGGAAGGACAGCAGGGGGTCAAGGGCAAGAAGAAGGGATCCCTTGACCACCCCATGAAGAGGACAGACGTGAAGGGGGATGTAGTTTAGGCTTGGCAGATTATCCAGAAGCAAGATTATCCAGAACCTAAACCACTTGCTTAACAAAAACCAGCTTGAAAGCGAGAGCTCCTCGTCCTGTGCGCACACAGAGAAAAATGAATGTGAAAGGTCATTCTCAAGGTGGCAGAGAAGTGGCAGATGTGCATAAAGGCCGGTCCTCCAGCTGATGGCTCAGCAAGAGGAGTAAGACCCACCCAGATGTTGAGACATCCTCAACATCCTTTCAGGTCCTTTCCCAGTAAAGTTAAAGAATGGTGAAAGGAAGTGTAGAATTGCCATGAACGGACTAGAGGACAGAGTGACCACTCCGTGGAGTTGGACTTTTCTAATTCTATCCCCTAATTTCTTATGCAGAACAGAGAACGACAGTGCAAGGACAAGTTTACTTTTTGCACACACAGACTGGAGTTAGCACATGGCATGACCCCCGGATACCCAGGTAGGTTTGCTAAAATGCACACCATCCAAGCTGGTCTTCCAGCGGTTGCCGTGCATAGCCAGTCTCCTTCCAGATGGGTTGCTATCAGTTTAAACTAAAAATAGGGATGAGTGAAATGAGTACTCCTTCAATAAGTTGGGTGTGGAGTGAATGGGATGTATTCGAAACGAGGTTGACTTGAGTTGGTGATTGTCGAAGTGGGCTCATTGGCGATTTCATTATGGTCCCTCTCAACTTTCTTATATGCTTAAAATGTTCTACAATAAGTTGAAGAAGAAATATAAAGACTCTCTTACCCCTTTTCTCTTCTGCTTTATTATTCCTCTTGCTTATTCCCTGAGGGCCCATTCGGGGGAGATGAAGCTTTTCTGTATGAATCCCTTCTACCAGGCCATACAGCTGAGCCTAGGTCCGAGCTCCTTTCCCCAACATGCTCCACAACAGAGTTGAGTTTCTTTTTTAAAATAGCATTACTACCTAATAAGATTTTTTGGTAATGTTTATTTCCTTTTTATGCATAATTTGTTTCACCTGAGAATAAGCTTCCTGTCTTTGATTTTCCAAGTCTATATTGATTTTATGATTCAGTATCTATAATTACAATGGAAATATTACCTGCAAATGAATGAGGTTTCTCTCCAGTACTCGCTGTAGGAAATGATAGGCTTTTGTGGTAATTACAAAAGCATCTCCATCAGAAATGCTGTGCCCCCTGCCCCCCATCTTCTGTGGCTTGTATTGAGGTGATTCATCAAGAGCCTAGAAGGGAGACCACTTGCTTAACAAAAACAGCTTGAAAGCAAAACTACTGGTCCCATGCAGCTGCTCAGAATCTCGAGTTTTCCAGTACACATTGTACTTGACCTTGAAACCCGGGCCCCCCCCCCCCGCCCCCCCCCCCCCAGCCCTCTGGGAGCCTTTCAGTGAAGAAACCTTTCTGACTAGGAGCATTTGATTCAGCTTGTGAATGCGGTAGCTTTGTGACAGCTCTCAGATCCCCCTGACTCTGCTGGTCTCTCTAAGAAGTGGTGTTCCTGGGGTAGGCCTGGTCTTCCTTCTCTGAACTCAGTTGGATAAACCTCCCTGTTTCTTCCATTTTGGTAGAGACCTTAACAGTGTGAATTGTGATGAACTCGGACCACTGCCACCAGGTTGGGAAGTCAGAAGTACAGTTTCTGGGAGGATATATTTTGTAGATCATAATAACCGAACAACCCAGTTTACAGATCCAAGGTTACACCACATCATGAAGTAAGACTTTCTAAAAAATCTTTGTTGACCTCTTCATTTACAACTGAATGTTTTCTTCCATTCACACTTTTCTTGATTTATTTACTGCATTGTTTGTTGGACAATAACCATGAGCAAAATAGGGTAAAATATTTGATGAACATAATTTTAAATTCTTAAATTAGCGTGGACACTACTGAGGCCATATTTTGTTGCTGCTCTTTTTCTATATGCAATCTGAATAAAAGTCACCAGGATGACAATACTCAGCAGCTTCGTTAACAAAGCTTCAGCACGAGGTGCTCTAATGGCAGGCCTGGCCCAGAGAATGAGGAGTAGAGAAATGAGTTTGGGGTTGACCTTGTGTTCCACATTCAGTGTTACAGATTTGTGATGTCCTCAGGACAAAACATCACACTTTGCTCTCCTAAGTGGCAGCTGACACTAGTGGCAGAACTTGAACAAGGCAGATGCCACTTTGTCACTCCATGGGTCCTACTGCTTTGATTTTACTGATACTTTGCCCTTAACGAGCAGGTTTAAGAATCCCTAGGCAGTTGAAAGAAGGGATGCTTAGCATTGGATTTCACTGAGTTGTTTGCTCTTGTATGTGTGGCCGCCCTCCGGGATTATCTCCTTTAAATAAAAATTCCCATCAACTTGGTTTCATTCTGACTACTGAGGTGCCGCTAGCTGTGTGCTGACTCATCATTATGTAGTAGATGCAAGATAAACGAGAGCAATTTCTATTTCTGTTTGTAGCAACAATGTGCAAGATAAACAATTGCTTGGAATTGGGGAATCTCCTTTATTGTGCCCTAGACCTATATTGAGGTGGATGGTGGCCACCACCAGTTGTTGCACATCTTAGTACCTTGTTATGTCACCAGAAAAAAGAACTCTACCTGAAGTTGCATAACAAGTTTTTCTTGGTCCCTGCCACATGCGGGGGCCTTGCTTGGAGCTCCTGGCCTTTGCTTGTGGTGTGACTCGGCTCATTTTCTTCTCCTCCAGTCACCAGTGCCAACTAAAGGAGCCCAGCCAGCCACCGCCACTGCCCAGTGAAGGCTCTGTGGAGGATGAGGAGCTTCCTGCCCAGAGATACGAAAGAGACCTAGTCCAGAAACTCAAAGTTCTCAGACACGAGCTGTCACTGCAGCAACCTCAGGCTGGCCATTGTCGCATTGAAGTTTCTAGAGAAGAAATATTTGAGGTACAGAATTCATCAGGTGTAGATGGTCAGCCCTGGGGATAAGCAGGGTGATGTGGGCTCCTTGGTTTTAAGTGAACTGACCTGTGGGCGGTTTTCCCTCTTAAGTGAGCTCTGCTTTCTGGTTAGTATTTCAGGTATCGATTCTGTTGCTCGGTGAAATTCAGGGCTTCTCAGGACCAAGGCCTATGTGGAGAGAGGGACTATATTTCCTCAGATGCTAACAGTTGAAAAGCTCGATAGCTGGCCTCTGGGGTGAAAGCCTAGAAATAGGTGCAGAAGCTAGCCCTCCGCTGCCTTGGGGTGCCTCTCTGTGTTGTGCAGATCACATGCTCTCAGTCTGTTTTCCTCATACCCAGCTGCTCTGACCCCTGCTGCTTTGTATGGGGCTCCATCTAAGAGCATTTCCTTCTCAGAGAAGCTTGGTGGCCGGGGGTCTCCCTGTCATTTCCTCTGGTCACAGGAAGATCAGACAGTTCCTGGGAAGGGCATCATCAGAGTCCCTAAAGAGACAGGACCCTTTTCTCAGGAAAGAGGATCATGAGGCCAAAGCTCACCTGGCTTTGGGTCATCTCTCAAAACAGTAGGGACAGTGGCCCAAAATGACCAAATGAGACCATTCAAGAAGTGCACATAGCTCCTCTCTGGGCTCTGGCAGCTGAGGGAGGCCCTGGAGTGCGAGACCCACCACTGTGGGGGGCGTGCACCTTGCCCTGGGGGAGAGCATGGCAGGAGAAGGCCAGGTGTGGGCGGGACACTGGTGCAGCAGTGCTGGAAGAGTTGGGGGACTGCAGCGACCTCCTGCCCACCGAGCCACCTGCAGTGATTGCCTGGAGTGGGAAAGACCTGAATCACTGCTTCCAGCTGCTGCTCACTGGCACCCCTGTGCCTCCTGGGATGGGTAGAGTTTGAACAGCGCTGCACTCAAGGCATGAAGAGATTCTAAGTGCTCCTTCACCAAGAGTCGGTGCCAATAGCTAGCCACTTGCAGTCTGCGAGCCGAGTGTGAGGGACCACGATGCTGTGACCTCACAGGGTCTGTGCTGGGGGAAAGCTGCTTTTTGTCTGTCTTAAACCCTTTCTACCTTTTTCACTCTGGGAAATCACGTGTGATTTTTCACTTAAAACAGGCCCAGAATTCTTGGAACATCCAGACTCAGTGACATCTTCATTTGGGTTAAAGTACATAAATTTTTATAGGGCACATTAAAATTAATTTATGTAGAGACAAATCAGCCCTAATGAGGACATTTGTCCTTAAATTCTTAGTGATTATGCTGACCACACATTTAGGTGTTCCCTGGACTGTGTGTGTTTGCTGTTTCTGGAGGGAGAAGCTGTGGCAGAGGAGATGGAATGTGCTAGACACAATGGCGGGGCCCTGCCGTAGCAACCAGAGGAGACTTGGGGGTCAATGGCTGCTCCGTTAACCATGACCTCTGGTCTTTTAGTACCTTTAAGAATCAAGAAAGAAAAAAATAGTAAACCAAAAATAAAAAAATTTAAAAAAAAAAGCAGAGGCTTTCTTTCTCAACCTGCCATATTGGTGATACTTAGGAGTCCTATCGTCAGATCATGAAGATGCGCCCCAAGGACCTGAAGAAGCGACTCATGGTGAAGTTCCGTGGGGAGGAGGGCTTGGACTACGGTGGAGTGGCGCGGTGAGTGGCTGTCGGTGTGACTGCAGCCCTAGCTACAGAGAGGGTGGCATGCCACTACCCAGTGCCTGGGCAGGTCCCTGGGGCTTCCCCTGCTGGCCACAGCTGGCTGTCTGCGAAAGGCATCAGAGCACAGGTCACTTCAGTAGAGCTAGAATTAAATTCGCCCTCTTCAGCTCAGGTGTCTGAATCTGAGCAGGGGGGCATGTCCGTTGCATTTGTATCATAGAACTTTTGTAAAATACAATTTGGGTGAAAATAATTCAAGCAAATCATTAAACACACACACACACACACACATACACACACAGAACAGGATAAAAGAGCAAAAATCCACTTCCTGTCCAACCTCTCGTCTCACCTTGGAGACACCTGCTTCACTCTTGGCTTTTTTAACTGATTCTTCTAAAAGGCATCTTCGTATCACTTGGTGGACCAAGTTCAGACTGTTATGCTCTGTGCCCAGAGGCACAGTCCCTTCCTTGGTGGCAAGGGCTTCATTGCGTGCTCTCACCTCCCAGTTTAGTAACATCGATCTTTCTAGTCTGCCATGATCTGTCCTGGGCACTGTATGTAATGGGCTCGCACCTTTGTTTTTTGGATCATCACTTAGAAACACACTCTTTTGGCCTCTCATTTTCACTTCCCTCAGCCTTCCCTCTCCCTTAAATTCCGTCATCTGTGTGTTACATTTCTATCGTCCATGTTCAAATTTACATTCTTTCTTTAATCAAAAATTTAGTTTCTTGTTCTTATCTGCATAATAATTATAAGGGTTAAAATCAATTCTGTTAATATTATGATAATGTAACTATTGTTCACCAAGGGGTTAAACAGTCTTCTATAATTCACCTTCTTAAACAGATTTTAATTTTTCAAAGAATTTCTCCTTTTTAAGGCTTTATTTGTCTTTATTACCCCTTTAAATTTAAAAATCCTTCAGGGGATGGGCACAATGGCACATGCCTGTAATCCCAGTAGGAGGCTGAGACAGGAGGATCACACGTTTGAGGCCAGACTAGGCATTTAGTAAGACCTTGTCTCAAAATAAAAAATAAAAAGGATTGGGGGTGTGGCTCAGTGATGGAACAGCACTATGTTCAATGACCAGTCCCCTGCCCCGCCTGAAAAACATCTCAGGACAGTGTCACATGTTGTGTCCTTTGACATCCTCCTTCCCTTCTCTTCCCTGCCCTTGTCTGTCTTAGAGGTCTCTGTGCGGTCTGTCATTGATGCACCAGGCCTCCTTCTGCCCAGTCATTGGGATGACCACCACTCTTCTGCCATGGTTTGAGGTTTCCTCCCTCAGCTTAGTCCCTGTATCACTGCCACCACCTGAGGGCACATTGTGTGATGTCTCTTGCCTGCAGCTCCCAGCAGACATGACCTGCACTCAGCAAGGGGTGTCAGCCTGCATCCCCCATTCCTAGAGCAGCTGCTGACGCTAGCGCACTCACCTCTCCATCTCCATTCCTGCTGCAGGAATGGCTGCACCTCTCTTTAGGTTTCTCTCCTCCAGTTTCTTGCTTCAGTCTTTCAGAATTGCCCGTTACCTGGATATTGGCTCCTAGCCTGATCCTCTGTGTGTCTCATCTTTTTTCTTTCCCGTGTCTTTCTCCCACCCACCCCCTTTTCTGGAAGATTTCTTTTTTTTTTCTTTTTTTTTTATTGATTGTTCACAACATTACAAAGCTCTTGACATATCATATTTCATACATTAGATTGAAGTGTGTTATGAACTCCCAATTTTTACCCCAAATGCAGATTGCAGAATCACGTCGGTTACACATCCACAATTTTACATAATGCCCTATTAGTAACTGTTGTATTCTGCTACCTTTCCTATCCCCTACTATCCCCCCTCCCCTTCCCTCACATCTTTTCTCTCTACCCCATCTACTGTAATTCATTTCTCTCCTTGTTTATTTTCCCATTCCCCTCACAACCTCTTATATATAATTTTGTATAGCAATGAGGGTCTCCCTTCATTCTGGAAGATTACTTTAACTTGTCTTCCAGTGCTTCAAAAAATTTGGTCTTGATTTTTAAAATCACCACAGCATAATCATCTATTGAACTCCATGGTGATCAAATAGAAAACAAAAGAATGAAGCTAGTATACGTCACATGATTGCATCTTCTCCTGGGAGCTCCCCGTGATTTGTATGCCGCTGTAGGAACTGTATCTGCTTGCCAGCCAGCAGAGACTGGCCTCCTCCCGCGTGCTGGGTACTAGAGACGCAGCAGAGCAAACCAGGCCTCCTCTGCACTTGCGCACTCCTCCCTCACGAATTAGTTAAAGAATTATGCACGTGAATATAAACCCACAACTGGCCAGGCTGGGGGGGAAGCTGGGTGGGAGAGCTTCATGCCTCTGCCATGTTTTGGTCTGACCATTTTTTAATCTTTTCCCAATTTTCTTGCACAGATGATTTTTTTATTTGTGCTTATTCCTTCCTATTCTGTCTCATTTCTGTCTTTTCTGTTTGGAAGAGTAAGAAATGCCAGAATAAAATTGGGGGCTGGTGTCTTAATGAGGCTTATCTGAGAGTTTGAAGAAAAGGATAAGTGGCTGGGACCGGCTTCAGACCTGCAACGGTGTCTGTGCCCCCCAGCCCCCATTCCCAGGTGCAGAGTGACCCAACCACAGCGATTGGATCACACAGCTTCTATCTAAAGTGCTTTGTTTGTTTGACTGGTTTTGATTTTGGTTTTTATTTTAAACAATAAAATAATTCCAACATTAAAGGAATTCAGCAAAGATTCTAACTCATATATCCCATCCAGATTTAAAACTCTTAAAATTTTAAAGATTTTAAAATATATAACTAGTTTTATAAGGAACCAAAGTGATAGATGTTTGTCGTTTAAAAAATAAATAAATAAAAAGAAGAAAGAAAAGAAAAAGAACTGAACAGAAAATTGCAAAGGGAAAACATCATTCTTTTTTTTTTTTTTTTTTGTACTGGGGATTGAACTCAGGCGTGCTTAACCACTGAGCCACATCCCCAGCCCCCTTTTTTATATTTTATTTGGAGACAGAGTCTTGTTTAGTTGCTTAGAGCCTCACTAAGTTGCTGAGGTTGGCTTTGAACTCTTGACTGAGCCTCTGGAGCTGCTGGGATTATAGGTGCGCACCACTGTGCCCCGCAAAAGTCATTCTTGAACAACTCCTCTCCTGTTTCCCTAGACTTTGAAATGTTTTCCCCTTCTGTGAAATATTTTACTGTGGAACATTTAAAAACTAGAAATAAGTAAAAGAAAATGACCCTGATTCTTAATACTGGGGTGAACTATTGATAAAGTAGAGTCATGCTACTTTTATGGCATTTTTATCAGCTAACATCACATCATGAATGTCATCACCTGAGAGTTTGGTCTTTGCAGAGTTTTAGAGAGAACTTTAGCTTAGAGGCAGGAAAGATGACAAGTGCACTGCCGAGAATGCTATCCTCTTACGGGGACTCTAATTCTAACCTGATCAGATGCAGCTGTATCAGAGTTTTGATCACTTGGTGATGATGGGTTGCCTCGGGGCGCTCTCCTGGGTGCTTTTCTGGGTACTGTGAACTTTACTAGGCTCCTGGCCTCATCCTCAGAGCAAGTGTCCTTTCCCACTTCATGTTACCCTCTGGGCTTCCTAGGGCACAGTGAATGAATCCTTAGGATAAGATCCAAAACCAGAAATGGTAGCACCTTTGAGATGTGTTGTTGTCATTCCTAGGGAGTGGCTTTATTTGTTGTGCCATGAAATGTTGAATCCATATTATGGACTCTTCCAGTATTCCACGGACAATATTTACATGTTGCAAATCAACCCAGATTCTTCAATCAACCCTGTAAGTATCTGTGAGTAGAGGTCGGGTGTGTCACTGGAGGATTTTTAAGATGTATTTTCAGTTTCAATCTTGTCCATGGTTTACTCATGATATAGGCTTAAAGACTAAAGTAAATAAAACACGGAAAAATAGAGTGAGGACTGAGTTACAAAGGGTGATTCCCATCCTGGGTTTTTAGCCTGGGGTCATCAGTGTGTTGTTTTTGAGGAGAATACAGTGAAATCCAGCTGTTCTAATAGCAGAACATTTTATTGCCATTTGAGGGAACTCTGATTTGGTGACCATGTTGGTTGAAGGTGACGTTCTGAGAAGTGGTTTAGGAGTTGGAGAGATCCAAGCTTAGACCATGGGCCATATTCGCTACATGGGCACCATCACAAGGCCCCTGAGGGGAAGCCAGGGACCAGTTCTACTTGAGCATTCAGATGTGAAAGAACCTTTAACCAGCGTGGAAGTGTCGACTAATTTTCTGAGATAATTTTAATTCAAGCCTGAAAGTAGAATTGTGAGGTTGCCTAGTTAAAAACCAGCACAGCTCTGGTTTTGGAAAGATTCCTTTTTCTCTTGGCCATTTGTACTTATTTTCCTCCATGTCCACATCCCCCGCCACCCTCTGAGGATTTTTTTTTCTTTGCTTTTTGTGTGGGGATGGGTGGCGGGGGAGGGAGGAAAGTCACTCTTGGCTCTTCCTTTCTTTTGAGCAGATACAAGGGAAGGGGGGGGGGGCAGGGTGGCTTCCTGGGCCAGTAGGTGCACAAGGCCACTGTACTTGGCTTGCTTCTCTGCTGTCACCATGGTGACATTCTCAATTTTGGAAGAAGGGTCTTGCCTGTTCCTCTTGCACCAGCCCCGCAATTAGGCAGCAGCTCTGAGGACGGGTGCTAGACTTGAACATATAAATGTCCTGCTCATGTGTATGAAAGACATGCTCTGAATTTCAGCGACAAGCAGCCTTCATTCTATTTGGCCATGAGTATAAGCTGGGGGCAGTGGAGTCAGTGCTCAGGGCCTGTGGGACAGTCTCCCAAGAGGTTTGGAGAAAGCAGGAGGTGCCCATGTTGTAGGATCATCTTCCTAATAAACTCATGTTCTCTGCTGCCCCCTGCAGGACCATCTGTCTTATTTCCACTTTGTGGGTCGGATCATGGGTCTGGCTGTGTTCCATGGACACTACATAAATGGGGGTTTCACAGTTCCCTTCTACAAGCAGCTTCTGGGGAAACCCATCCAGCTCTCTGACCTGGAGTCAGTGGACCCAGAACTGCACAAGAGCTTGGTGTGGATTCTGTAAGTATCTGCTCACTGCTGAGCTAACTGGAAGTTCATACCTAGTCCCTGTGAGGGTGTGCTGCTGTGTCTGGGTGTGGCCATGCACACGTGTGTTTCAGGGATGGGGATGGGACTGAGGAAGAGAAGGAAAGAAGTCTCTGTACACAGCCAGAAATAACAGCAGATTAACAAGAACACTGACTGACTTTCCTTATGAGGCTTGGTCAGTTTCTCTTCATGTGCTAGTTTCTCATTGTTCCCTTGAATTACTAAGTCTAATTAAAAATGTCAATAGCCATTCCTTGCCGTGTGTGTGTGTGTGTGTGTGTGTGTGTGTGTGTGTGTAAAAGAGACCGAGACCCCACAGTGTCTCCAGTTAATATGCGGAGGTCCTCAGAAAGTATCAAAACAAAATGAACACTTAGTCCCCACTGCTTTAGAATTATCCTAAACACTCTTTAGAGTGGTGGGCACAGGAACAAAGTGACCAGTAGGCGTGGCAGGTCCCTGTGAAAGACCCAAGCCCTGGCATGGCAAGAGAGCTGCTGTGTGGAATGGCGTTGAGTCTTGGCTACCTTCTGTCTTCATAGGCTGCACCTCACAAGGGGCATGGGGGAGTTGAGAGCATCCTGTGGGGACCCCTCACTCTGCCTGTGTGTCAAGCAGTCGGGTGGATTAAAGAGCCAGTTTGCATTTTCAAGTGCTTTTTTTGCTAGAATGGATTCCTGTGTGGCTTCCTGGGTGACCTCCCTTAGACTGGGCCCCTCTTCACAATCTCTCCCTTGTCCTCCCAGACTCATTACAAAGCAGTTGGAACACAGGTCTCATAAAATCATAGAGCAAGCCACCACCCTCTTAGTCAGAAAGATGGGGACCCTGGCACTGGAGCTGTGGCTTCCAGCTCTTTCCAATGCTAGTGTTCCCCACGACTCCACAGGGCCGCGTGTCCACCAGCTGTCCCTCTGCAACCTCTGTCTTCGGTGCTCCCCTCTTTGCCGCAGGGTGGCAAAGGTCTCGCTGACACTGGCCTCGTATCCCCTTTTGACAGAGAGAACGACATCACCCCCGTGCTGGACCACACCTTCTGCGTGGAGCATAACGCTTTCGGGCGGATTCTTCAGCACGAATTGAAACCCAATGGCAGAAACGTGCCGGTCACGGAGGAGAATAAGAAGGAATATGTCCGGTAATGTCCAGGGCAAGCCTTGGTGGTGGCGGGAGGCAGGTGCCTGGAGCCGTCCTGGGCACAGCTGGGTTCATTTCAGGGGTGACATAGCTTCTTGATGCTTGAGGCTCACCTGTGCTTGACAGCACTCGTGACCAGTGTCACATGAACAGAGGTGACTCTCAGGAGCTCTCAGCTGGGGATTCTGCTAGGAGGGACCCTGATGTGGTTGGAGCTGGACTGTCAAAGGGACAGAGCCCAAGCCCGGGAGGATTTCCCTGTGACTGTCCAACTCTGGGTACAAAGGTGGTGAGCTCAGGGTAAAAGCAGTGGGCCAGGGGCTCCACGTGGGGAGCCTCAAGGGAGGCCACTCCAGCCCGGCTCCCGCCTCTTCCTCAAGGCAGATCCACACAGGAACCAGTCACTTGCTTGGAAGTTCCGAAACATGGGGCTTGTGTGGTCACATTGCTGCCGGTTTCTCACGCCGATCCTGATTTTACTGCCAAATGCACTTCTCAATGATGGCAGTTACAAATGTCTTTGACGGTGAGCAAGGCACCGTGGGGAGCCAGGCTGCCTGCACGGTCCCAGCTCGCCACACTGTCCCCTGAGCCTGTCGCTGACCGCCATGGGCCTTCTCTTGGCCCGCCTGCAGCTGCTCCTGACATGTGGGCTCCTCTTCCAGGTTGTATGTGAACTGGAGGTTCATGAGAGGGATCGAGGCCCAGTTCTTGGCGCTCCAGAAGGGCTTTAACGAACTCATCCCTCAGCACTTACTCAAGCCCTTTGACCAGAAGGAACTAGAGGTATGTGCGTGCCATGCTGCCGCCCAGTCCACAGACACCAAGTAGTCATCTGTCGGAGAGCCCAGGTGTGAATGAGGCCTCTGTGATGGTGACAGCGAGGTGTCCCCTTGGCAGCAGTGAGCCTGAATGGTTCTGGGGGAGTCGTTCAAGGTGCTTGTGATTTCTGAATCTCTGGCATGGAGACTCTGCAGCCCCTCTGGTGTGCCCCCTATTTTGTGCCAATCCTCCCACAGGAACAGCGTCTCGCTTTTTATTCTGGCTGATCACAGACTAAGAGCACAGTGTTACCATCTTCTCTGCTCACACTTTGTGGACTTGACAGAGATTCATTCATCCCTTATCCATCTCTGCCTGGTGCCAAGGGGCCCAAGCCTTCCAGATTGTCCTTTGTCTTTCGGCCACCTGTGAGAAGCCGAGAGCTTGTGAGGCAAGAGCGCCTTTGGGTGGCACAGGAGTGCTGTGGCGGGCTTGGTCAGCAAGTGAGGAGACAGCTCCTCCCTTCACCCCGTGCCACGTGCCAAGTTCCCATCCCTTCAGACCGCACTGTGGCATCTCCTCACACATTCTTGAGAGACACCACAGTGGGGCCTTGTTTTAAAGTTAGCTCCGTGGCGTGTTTCCAGAATGTTCTAGCTGCTCACTCCTCCCCACCCCAGAGCAACACCACCAGCCGGGCTGTAATCAGGTCACACTAGTAGCTGTGTGCCTTTGTCCTCAGGCTGGAAGCCAGCAGGAGGTGGCTCCACGTGTCAGGCCTGTCTGTGTGCAGCTTTCTTCTGTCCAGACATCTGTCTGGTGCATTTAGTCAGAGCTGCTTGGTGGCTTTGGAGATCAAGTTTTTAACTCCTTTCGTATATTGAGAGCCAAGGAGGCATATCATGGTTGAGGCTTATACGTTTTTGAAATGACACCTCAAAATGCTTTCCCAGTTGATAATAGGAGGCCTGGATAAGATCGACCTGAATGACTGGAAGTCCAACACGCGGCTGAAGCACTGTGTGGCCGACAGCAATATCGTCCGCTGGTTCTGGCAGGCAGTGGAGACCTTCGATGAGGAGAGGAGGGCCAGGCTGCTGCAGTTCGTGACTGGCTCCACGCGAGTCCCTCTCCAGGGCTTCAAGGCTCTGCAAGGTGACTGACGGGGAGGCAGGGCCATTGCCATGAAGTGTCTTTTGAAATGTCACCTGCTAGAGAACCCCGAGGCCAACATTCAGAGCCATGGAGGTGCACAGTTGGCACATGTAGGTCCCCATGGAGCCTTGGCAAGGCCCAGTTCCCACAGCCTCACTGTGGTCAAAAGCCAAGAGGGCCCCAGGCGGGCACCTAGGAAGAGCATTGCTGGGAGCCACCCACAGCCTCTGGCCCCACACTTGAGACTGTAAGTGACCCCTGTTTAGCCACAAAGCACATTGAGGGAAGATGGTGTCATGCTCACTCTAAGCCACTGAGGTCACTATGCAGGCCAGGGAGTTCCATAGGAAGGGTCCCCGGCTGTTGGCCTTGGGCATGTGGCCCAGTGTGTCATCTCACAGGGGTTTGAAGGGTATGTGGTGGATCTGGAAGGAGCAGGTGGAGGATTTGAACATACCGAGCTTAGCAGTTGAACTTCAGTGTGGATAGGCATTTGGATTTGTTGCAATTACAGAATCTTCACTCTGACTTTTAAGAATCTTTGAGTGAAAGGAGGGTCGTCCAGGTTCCCTCAACTCAGGGCATAAGGCACTTGTCTTCTCCACAGTGTTGTCTGCATGTAGGATGGCTGCAGGGGGCCCTGCAGGAGTGAAGGGGGCTCAAGACTATCCAAGCACCTGGGGCTCTCAGCTTCTGCAGGTTGGGATCCCTGAGTTGGCCTGAATTTATAGCAGCAGCTGTGACCAATGCTGGCCAGCTTGATGTCACTGGGGGCTGAGTCTGAAAAGATTCAAGCATGGATGAGCCCAGTGGTTGGCAGCTCTGCTACTAGCAAAGGGTGGGTGCAGACAGATCCCAGCCCAGACACCCTTGGAGCTGCTCATGACCAGGGGATTCTGAGCCTCTCGGTCCTGTCCCTGGGTTGTTCTGAAATGTCTTCTTTCTGTCATTCAATGGCCACTGCAGGCATCTCCTAAAACTGGCCAGGGGCTTACGTTGCTGGGTGACCATCACAACCCTCTGGCAGGACAGCCTGCCTGGGCACTGGGGCTGATGTGCGTGGGAGCCGCCACCGGGCAGCTCCAAGGCTTTGCCTGCGAAGTGCATTAACTAGAGTGTCGTTCTGTAAGGTTCTACAGGCGCGGCAGGGCCCCGGCTGTTCACCATCCACCTGATCGACGCAAACACGGACAACTTGCCCAAGGCCCACACTTGGTAAGAACCCACCACGGAGCTGGGTGTCCCAGCAGCTGGCTCCAGAGGCTGTGCCCTTCACCTTGTGCTCAGCCATCTGTCACTCACAGGACTCTGTGACTCATTTCTGCAGAGCTCAGGTGGGGCTGGCAGCAGCATTTGTGTCCAGTGGGACAGCACTTTGGAGGGGGCCTTGTGCAAGGCTATCCGAAGGCTATTCTGACATGTAACTAGTGGACACTGGTGTTTTGCCATGTAGGTGGCTCCTGCTTCTCAGGCTTGAGTGGCCTTCTTTGCTGTGTCTTTTTTTTTTCTTTTTTTGGCTCTGTGGATTGAACCCAGGGATGCTTAACCACTGAGCCACACCCCCAGCCCTTTTAATACTTTATTTAGAGACAGGGTCTCACTGAGTTGCTTAGGGCCTCAGTAAGTTGCTGAGGCTGGCTTTGAACTCACAATCCTTCTGCCTCAGCCTCCCAAGCTGCTGGCATTACAGGCGAAACAGTTTTTACTTTGGATTTATTGCTCTTCACTTCGCCTGACATTTCTGGGTCTCTGCTGTCCTTCTTGTAACTTTGCCTGTGATCAGTATCTCTTGTCTATTGAAAAATGTTTTCTCCCTACATTTTAAGCTTAAAAATTAATATTCTTGGTAGATCATTCCATTGTGTTTTAAAAGTCCATTTCATGCATACACTTTGTCTCAGAACCACTTACCTCTCCTTCAAGTTCCAAACGGTCCAAGAGTGTTACGTGATGTGCTAGAATGTTCCTGATTTGGAACCCAGTAGCGTGGGTTCAAATGTTGACCATGATACCTTTTAAAGATGGACTATGAGGCAAACTGCTTGATATCTTGACCTGGTTTTCCACCCCCGTGGATGGGCTAATGCAGCTCTCCCTGAGACTGTTGTGGGACAGGAAGGCCCTGCTTGACCGTGGCTGCAGCATCTATCTGGGCAGGAATGTGCCATGTTGGCACATGGTGCTACTCTCCGGCTCACAGGGCTCCTGGCCTCGAACATTTTAGCACTGGTATAAAACAGACATAAAAAATGTCTTCTGATATTAACACTTTAGAATAAAGGAGGCCATACCACTCAACCCAACTCCTTGACAAAACTGCTTCAGCTGCTCGGTCCCAGTGACTCACAGCCACTGTGTCCCGGGGGGGGGGGGGGGGGGTGTTCTGTTTCTGTTTTGCGTCAATAGCTTCCTAAAGGATGTCTTCTTCTTTGCATAAATACTGGAAATTAATTTCCCATGGAAATATTGAGTCAGAAGTTTAATATTCACCTCATCTTTCAGGGATTTCACATTTTACTAGCTTTAAAATATAGTTTGTTTTACAGGGAAATTTCCAGACTGCTTTGTTTTGGTCTCAGAGCAAATCCCAGAGGAACAGATAGACATGCGATAAATTGTTAGGGATGACATGACTAATGGCCAGTCTAGGTTACAGGAGTCAGCAAAGGGGTAATTCATGGTGTGGAGAAATAATATCTTCCCAAAGACAAAAAACAAATTATGAGCTCTGTCGTAATATAAGCAATAAGGTAATAATTTGGTTATGTTTTGGTTTTGAAGGTCTTGATTTATTTTGCTGTGAGTTCATTGGAAAATCTTTGTGTTGGAGCAGAAAAGCACCAGGGGAGGTGGAGACCTTGCTAGTGCCCCCCACGCCCCGCCACCTCCCACATACCTACGCCTTGTCTCCTGCCTATCCTTGACCTTGCAGGTGGTCCCAGGGCTGTGCTGCCCCAGCAGTGACTCTGCCTCCTTTGTCCTTTTCCAGCTTTAACCGAATCGATATCCCACCGTATGAGTCCTATGAAAAACTCTACGAGAAACTGCTGACCGCGGTGGAGGAGACCTGTGGGTTTGCCGTGGAGTGAAGAGCATCCCGAGGCAGCAGAGTCTCGCTCATGACCACCAGACCAAAAGCATATGGCTTCCGTGTGCCTCCTGCAAGGCTGGCTGAGGCCTGGAGTCCTGGACAACCTGAGGGAAAAGGCTTGTCCCCCTCCTTCTTGTTGGCAGAGGGAGGGGGCAGGGGACTTTCGTAGGTGGCTCTCACCATATATCCCTCCTTTATTATCGTCCTCCCCCCCATCACCCATCCAATAAAACAGCCAGGTTTTGCCCGTGCCTCGGTGACACATGGCGAAAAGCTCATGGCCCTGTGCTCTTTACAAGAGCACTGACCCCAGCCGGGGGCTGGGCTGGGTCCATGGAGGGTCTGCCTGGTAGTGCTACCAGCTTGTCCCTCTCACGCAGCCTCCAGGCCCCTTTCAAGTTCAGCAGTTGCCGGATACCCAACCAGAGCTCAGATCCCAAATTTCACATCCCAGCGGCCTGTTCTGCGTAGCACATCATTTCCTACCTGAAAAATAACTGTACAGTGTATGCTTCTAGGGAGTCTGTCATGGCAGGAAACTTGAATCGTTATGTGTTTTCCTTTTGAAAGTAAAGGAATTCGCGCAGTTTTCACTGAGGCCCAGGGTTTTATTCAGGGTATCCTGGCTGAAAAGTCTGTTTTGCACAGAGAAAAAAACTGTTTTTCCTTTCAAGAGTCCCTTTTGCTGCATCCTCTATCCTGTCTGAAATTCTTTCTGGTGAAAACCCCTCATAACAGAGCTTAGTAAAGAACAGACCAAAATCAGCCTCAGATCCAGCCGCTGGGTCCGGAGCTGACTCCGTCCTGTGCCTGGTTGTGCGTGGAGAGGCGTCACTGTGTCTCCTGAAATGTTAACAGACTTTCATGTGGTAATTGCTAAGAGCTAAACTAACAAAAGAATCCTGTTACCAGAGCTGCTGGCCCGGTGCAGACTAGCTGAAAATGGAGAGGGGATGGTGGCCTTGCTGGACCAGGGCCTCAGAGTTAGTGCCGTGCTGGGAGGAGGGCGTGAGTGTGCACCTGTTCCGGCAGGTGGGTGCAACTCCACGCAAACTGGTTGGCCTTTTCCTCCGTGGCTGTGGTGACACTAGCAATTGCACTTGATTCTCCTGCCCACGCGTCTCGATGTGATGAACAAGGCCCAAGCCAGCCCAGACTCGAGGCTTCCAACACCATTTCCTATTTGCACAAAAGTTCTAGCAGAGTTTGATTTCAGCACAGTGGCCTCATTTCAGATGGCTCGGCTTCTGTGGAAGACAGCAGCAGCAGCCCATTTTCCTATGTGGCTCTGTGGCTGTTGCTCTGGTTTGGGGGGTGGGGTGGGGGCAAGTACAGGGTAATTCATTAGCAAGACATTTCACTGCTGTTGGAGTGCAAGTTCAGCGCTGGGCTCCAGTTGTGGTCTGCGGTGGAGCAGGTTGGAGCTCATGGGCACTCAACTGTTCTGTTTCTGTTCCCCTTGGACTGGTGGGTGTGGAGGAAGGTGTAGCCCCCCACAGCCCGCCCTGATTCCTTTGCTCATCCTGGAAGCAGCCTGGTTCCATGTGGGGAACATGTGGACTTCTTAGGTCACAGACCTGTCCATCCCAAGAGGTTTTCCCAGTTCCGCAGCTGCACTTTGGCCTTCTGAGGTTCTGGGACAGAAAGGACACCGGGTGGGATTCTCTGCAGAAGGGAAGTTGAATCCGTGCAAACGTCCAGGCCAACTTGTGGCCTTAGTCTCTTTCAATTTTCTGCCTTGCCCCAGTAGGGCTCACCCTGTGTCTCATTCACCCCGATGCTTTTGAGGGCATTTTAGAAACTGGTTCCAAGATGACACCATCCCGTCTTCCCTTTCAGTATCCCTCTGAACAGGGAAGTGAGACAACAGGCCCCCCCCCCCCAGAAAGACCTGATCTGTGACCCGAGCCCAGATTCTGGGAGGTGGACAGATGTGCAGAGTTCAAGGGACACTCTAGAGGGAAGCAGGGTCTGTGGTGTGAGAACATGCAGCAGGAACTTGGCCTTCGAACTACCTTCTTGCTGTTAGGAAGAGCAGGGGTAATCCGTAGATACTGCAGCCCTGTGCCATTCAAGTTGGTGTCCCTGTGGCCACCATCTGTAGCTGCCCGAGTTCCTGTCCCCTGGGGCTTCTGTTTGGCTTTGCCACTTGCACGTGTGTGTGGGTTTGTCTCAGCCCTTGACGCTATCATCAGCCACGTCAGACCTCCCAGAGCTCTGCTGTGTCCAAGCCTGTTGGTGGCATTTGCCCTTCTAGAATCGGAACTGTCTACCATGGCCTGATCCTCTGAACCACCCCAAAGGACAGTGTGACAAGCTCCTGGTTGCCCCACTTAGGGTCTGTGTGAAGCCCTTGTATGTGTGACTCGTCTGTCATCCCTCCCGGTGGTCCCAGGTGACCCACCTGTCCCCCCTTGCCTATCGCCTCCTTGCCCAGACGCTTCAGGGGCCCAACTTTCCAGGCTCGCCCTCACCAGCGGCCGTCAGCCGACACTCAGGGATGTAGCGAACCACCACTCTGCAGCGCTGTGGGCAGGGGAGCGGGCAGCCGTGGGCAGCCTGGGGCAACAGGGCGACAGCAGGGCGCCCTCTTGATTTCTGAAAGGATAATCTGCCACTAGATCAATTTTGACCCCTAAGCTGGCTCAGCTGCATGGGCCAAATTCAGGTGAGGTGGCCTCAACTCTGAGACGTCAGGAATGGCCTTCTGCAGAGAACACGCCCCGGCCCAGCCACCTGCAGCAGGTGTGTGCCACACGGCAGCCTTCCCGAACATAGTATGGATTTTTAAAATTTGTTTATTTTTGTTTCTCAACCACTTTATAATGTATTTTTTAATTTATTTTGTAATGTCTTGTTTTTAAGTATTGCTGCTATCCTTGTTACTCTTCCCACTGTTTTTATTGCTGATTTATTTTGTGAAAGTTGTACACTAATGTTCTGTTTTATGTCAAAATCAAAAGTATTTAAAAGAAATACTAGTTCTATTTAATGTGGGTATGGAACCAGCTGGAAGCAAACAACGATCACACAGCAGGCTGGCCCCGGGAGGTTCATTTTGTTACATATGCAATAAACTCACGACTTTACAGTTCTGGTGTCTGCTATTTTGATGTGGAAATGAGATTCCAATTTCCTTACAGCCTCATGAGGAAGGAGGTCAATGGCTGGAAACAGCGGTAAGGACACAACTTAGGACAAGCTAATGTAATGGGCCAAGGGGGTTCTGTGAGCTCCTATTGGGCTCGAGGGCAGTTGGCAGCTTCTGACCGCCCACACTGGTCGTATTTGTTTTTTCTTTCCCACATTTCTTTATTGTGTTAAAATGGATATGAGACTGTGTCACTATGTCACTTTAACACTGGTTAGAATCCTCCTGTTTCCCTGGAGGGTGCTGGTGTATACTCTGGTCCTGCCTTTTGGCCATTTCGAATAGGCTTTTGTGAACACATACCTGTTGGGAGCCTGCTGTCCGTCCTTCTGCAAGCACCCCCTGCAGTGGCCCTGCATTCCACAGCAGCTGCAGCCGGCCTTGCCAGTACTTACCTCCTTTTAGTCTTTCTTTTGCCAACGGCTATCCCGGCTATCCCGGCAGGTGTGAGGTACTAGCTTGCTGTGGTTGATTGGCATTTCCCTAGTGATGTGGAACATGTTGTCATTGCTTATTGACAATTTGTATATTTTCTTTGGAGAAATGTCTTCTCAAGTTTTTGCCCCTTGTTTATCCTTTGCCCATTGTTGAATCAGGTCATTTTGGTTGTTGGGTTGTCAGAACTCTTTACATATTCTGGATATTAAATGCTGATTATGATTTGCAAATATTTTCTCTCATTCCAGAAGTGGCCTTTTCACTCTTTCCATATTGTCCTTTGATGCACAAAAATTCTTAATTTCAGCTAACCCAATTAATTTGTTTGCATGTGATTCTGGTGTCAGACCTAAGAAATTATTGCCAAATCCAGTGTGGCATTAGCATGTGACACAGCAGTTCCACTCCCAGGTATACCTGCGAAAGAACTGACAGCAAGGATTCCAATAGAGATGTCTTCATGAAAAGCTTTATTCAAAACAGCCAAAAGGCAGGACCAACCAATGTATTTATTAGTCGGCCTCCCCCAGGAAAACTGGAGTTTTAACCAGTGGTTGAAGATTTTTCTCAGAGTTTTCTTCTAAGTTTTATAGTTTGTGCTTAAGCTTAGGTCTTTGATTCATTTAAATTTTTGTATATGGGGCCAGGTAAGGATTCAACTTCATGGTTTTGCATGTGGATGTCTAGTTTTCCTTGTACCATACACTGAAAGTTTCAGACTCCCTTTCCTCAGCTAGTGATCAGGGTAGTACCTTGAAAACTGATAGACCAGAAATGGATCCTGGTGTCCACGGTCAATTTTGTGGCATTGGTTTGTTACATCTTTCTCTATGCCACTATTACATACTGTTTTAATTACTATAGCTCTGCAGTACTTTTCAAAGTCAAAAAGTGTGAGGCTTCCAACTTAGTAATTTTCAAGATCCTTTTAGCTATTTGGGCCCCTTGAAATTCTATTATGAATTCAAGAATTGGATTTTCTGTGAAAAAGGCTGTTGGAATTGTGATAGGGATGGCATTGACGCCGTGGATCATCTTCACCAGGTTAAGTCCTCTAACCCATGAGCATGAGGGTTTTTCCATTTGCTTAGGATTCATTTTCTTTCCATGATGTTTTACTGTTTTCAGCACAAGTGGCAAGGTTCTCGCCTCCTTGGTTACCTGTACTCCTAGGAATTCTTCTAGATGCGATTATAATCCTGTTTGGAGCATTCACTGCTGATGTATGGAAACACTGGTGTGTTCTGCGCTGGCCAATCCTGTAACTTGCTGAATCTATTAGTTCTACTGGCTTCTTATGGATTCCTTGGGGTTTTCTTTGTAAAGGATCTTGTCACTCATAAACTGGTCCTTCTGACTTGGATGCCTTGACTTCCTTCTCTTACTTGACAGATCTGCTCACACTTTCCAGGGCAACGTGGAGGAGTGGTGTGGGGAGGGGCGCCTTCATCTTGCTCACTGTTGAATGTCTGCATCGATTAAGGCACGTTTCATTTCCCCTGTCCTTTTAGACAGCAATTGATTTTCTTATACGGAGCCACCCTTCCATTCCTAGGTAAATTCCACCTGGTCGTCGTAAGTAATTCTTTTTAATATGCTTTTGGGCTCCCTTTGTTAACACAGTGTTGAGAATTCTTCCATCTCTCTTCATAGGGATATTGGTCTGTACTTTCTTCATGTCTTTGGCTCTGGGGTCAGAGTCATGCTGGCTTCATGAAATAATTTGGGAGGCATTCTCTCCTCCTCAGTTCTTTGGAAAGGTTTGAGAATTAGTGTCAACTCTTTAATGTTTGGTAGAATTCCCCAGTGAAGCCATCTGGTCCTGGGCTTTTCTTTGGGTCAGTAATAAAAAATCTCCCACCACTCCTTTTCCATCAGGTTTTGTCTGATGCTGTCTTGGTCTAGGTGAACCATTTGTTGGCATGTAGTTGGTTCACAGTACCCTCAGCTTTGTTTCTGTAAAATTTGAAATAATGTCTTTTTAAATTTTAACTGATTTGTTTCTTATCTTCATCATCAAGCTAAAGCTTTTCCAATCTTGTTGATCTTTTCAAAGAATTACTCTGGACTCCACGGACTGCCACAGTCTGGCTGGGCACGAATAACCGAGCCGCCACATAGCTTTGTAGGTTCAAACAGCAACTACTTTATTTCAACTCTCACCAGCACTGCACACAAGCTTTTCTGCCAACGCCACCCACGTGGCCCTTCCAGAAACCCTCCACACCAGAAATCCCTCCTCCAGCACTTCCCCAACCAATGGGAACTCTCTGGGAATCCCCGCGAGAACTCCAAAGTAGTGTAGCCCAGGCAGCAAGAGCCACCCCATTGCCCGACAGTAAAGGTCAAAAATACAATACAATCAATCCAGCATCACAGCAGTTATATATAGCTTAACTCAAATCATCATCTCAATGGTTCGCTGGTCACCTTTCAAACATTCCCTCTGGCAAATGCCAGGCGTCATTCTGACCAGCCGTGGCTCTCAACAGTTTTCTACTTTCCTGCTCACACCCACCCGCACTCTGCTAGCTTTGGGTCTAGTTTTTTCCTGTTTTTTTGAGGTGTAAAGGAGGCTCCTCACTTGAGACCTTTCTGCTTTGCTGATATACACATTTCCGCGGCGCAGTTGCTTTCTCCCCACTGCCATCACTGCACCCATGCATTCTGGTGGGTTCTGTCTTCGTTTTCAGTTGTCTTCAGGTGATTTATTCTTTGGCTCTTTGTTTTATTTTTATATATTTCTGCATTTCCCAGTTTCCTTCTTAATTATTTCTAGATTTATTCCCTTGTCATCAGAATTGAATACTTCATATGATCTCAGTCTTCTAAAACTCAGTGAGAGTTGTCTTATGGTCTTTTCTGGAGAACCTTCCATGTATACTAGAGAAGGTGGTGTATTTTGCTGCTGTTGGTAGGGTGTTGTGTATGTTAATCCAGTGGGTCTGTGGAGGTGCTCAAGACCCGCATTTCTATACTGACTGTATCTGCCTAGTTGTTTCAGTCATCATTGGAAGTGGGTAAGAAGCCTCCTACTGTTGTACAGCTCTATTATTTCACACTTTAATTCTTCAGGGTTTGCTCTAGGTCCCTTTGGGTTTGCCTTGGAATTCATTGAGCTTCTTTTGTATGTCCATTGCTTTTGTCAAATTTGGGGAGTTTTCACCCATTATTTCTTCAAGTGAGCACTCTGCTCCTTCCTCTCTGTTCTCTTTCTGGAATTTCCATAATGCCAAATTGGTCTTTTTGGATGGCACCTTGGGCTCTTTTACTTTTCTTCTCTTTTTATTTTTTTGCTCCTTCAATCTCATGATTTCAAATGAACTTCTCAAAGTTTACTGATTCTTTTACATATATAAACCTGCTTTTCAACCACTATATTGAACTTTTGAATTGTTACTGTATTTTTTTAGCTCCAGAATTTGCTTGTTTCTGATTAAGAATTGCTGTTTCTTTGTTGAAATTTTTTCATACATCAGTGTCCTGATTCTGTAGTTCTTTGTGGTCTCCTTTACCTCTCTGAGAATATTTAAGATCATTTAAGTCTTTTCCAAAAAGTCTGATGGTTTTGTTTTTCTCAGGAATATTTCTGGAGATAAATTTTGTCCCTTTGAATGAGCCATGTTTTTCCCATTTCTTGGGATTTCTTGAGATCTAGTGTTTGGAAAATGAGGCACCTAAAAAAACAGCCATGTCTTAAGTCTGAAGAGAGGTGTGGAAACCTTCACTCATTAGCAGGGGGTGTTCTGACAGGTGGTATCGCCAAGGTGATGGCCTAGTCTAGGGTCCTTTCTGGACACATGCTCTGCTTTGGGCCTCTGTGTCAGCACCCTCTTTCGCTGGTACCCGTATCCATAGCTGCTTTTAAACATCTTAATTTCTCACCTGCACTTCTTGAGGTCCTTTGCCCAGTCTCCTGTCCCAAGTACCCAAGCTCTGCAGCCCCCTGGCAGCTCTTAGGTGGTGGCGCCTGCCACTGTCCTCCGAGGCATTGCCAGCCTGCAGTCTGAACCATGCCATGTTTCCTGGCTGAAGTAAGTCAGGAAACAGAAACCAGCCCCTTGGGAAGCCCACAGAGAAGCTGAGACATTGCAAGTAAGTTCTGTTCCCTTCCTTCCTTGTGGTGCAAGAGAGGAAGCTAGGAATTGAGTCAATAAAAATGCTACAAAGTTTCCGTTTTGACTCTGGCTGGGGTGCTCACCTCCCTGTGGCAGGCCTTGACTTTCCAGAGCTCCTAGGAAGGCGTTTCCATAGGGGGAATGAAGGCCTTGAGTTTCCCATCTGCCATCTCCCGTCTCTTGACTGGAAAAGTTTAATCTACTTCAGTAATTACGGGTAGGGGCAACTGGAGACGGGTACGGGTTGTTTCTCTCCATCATTTTTTTGATCTAGTTCATTTTGTATAGTGACATGGAGATGATATTAAACCTAGCATGCTAACATGATGCACTCAAATCTGAATTATACCAGCTTAACTCCAATAACACACAAAACCTCTACTCCTAGCATCTTCCCTTACTGCTAACTGATGTCACTAATTACTTTATAATGCACTGCGTCACCAGTAACATGTTAGCACTTGTTAATGCATTTGTTTTGTAAATCATGTATAAATAAAAAAACCAAAATTATAGTACTAGCATTTATAATTGCCCATCTATATACTGCAGATTGTTATTTTTTTCTTACAGCTTTGAGTTACTGTCTAGTGCTGCTTTTATTTTTTTGTTACCATAACTTTTTTTAAAAAAAAAAAATTAGATCTTTATGGTTGTACATAGTAGTATTGGGTTCATCCCGACAAACTCAGGCACTCAAGTTGATTTCAGCTGCCTTTCCCCCCGTCCTCCCCCCTCCCCTTCTTCTCTACTAGATAGACTTCCTTTCACTCATCTGTGAATTTGTATTTGAATTAGGTTCTTTATGAAATCTTGCCCTTATCTGCTCCTCTCCCTTATTTTATTCTAGCTTCCGCATATGAGAGAGAACTTTCAACCTTTGAGTTTCTGAGTTTGGTTAATTTCACTTAGAGTAATAGTCTCCATTTTTATCCATTTACTGAAAATGCCATAATATCCTTCTTTTTTTTGAGAGAGAGAGAGAGAGAATTTTTTAATATTTATTTTTTAGTTCTCGGCGGACACAACATCTTTGTTGGTATGTGGTGCTGAGGATCGAACCCGGGCCGCATGCATGCCAGACGAGGATGCTACCGCTTGAGCCACATCCCCAGCCCCAATAATATCATTCTTTTTATTGGCTGAATAGAACTCCTGTGTGTGTGTGTGTGTGTGTGTGTGTGTGTACACACACACATATATATATACATGTATACACACATATGTATATCACAATTTTTTTTTAAAGAGAGAGTGAGAGACAGAGAGAGAATTTTTTTTAATCTTTATTTTTTAGTTTTCAGCAGGCACAACATCTTTGTATGTGGTGCTGAGAATCGAACTCGAGCCGCATGCATGCCAGACGAGCACGCTACCGCTTGAGCCACATCCCCAGCCCTGTATATCACAATTTCTTAATCCATTCATCTACATCTGGGTTGATTCCATAATTTAGCTAAACACTGATGTGGCTGTGTCACTGTAGTATGCTGATTGGAGTGGGATAGCTGGGTCACACGATGGTTCCATCCCTAGTTTTTTGAAGATTCTCCAAACTGCTTTCCAGAGTGGTTGTTGGTAGGACTGCAAACTAGTGCAATGTACACGTGTTCCTCTCCCCACAACCTCGCCAGCATTGTTGTTTGTGTTCTTGATCATTGCCATTCCAACTGGAGCGAGAGGGAATCTTAATGTAGTTTTGAGTTGCATTTCCCTGACTGCTAGAAATGTTGAACACTGTTTCATGTATTTATGGCCTTTTGCATTTCTTCTATTGAGAAGTTTCTTTTTGGTTCTTTTGCCTACTTGTTAGTTGGGTTATTCATTTTTTGTAGAGTTCTTTGTATGTTCTGGATATTAATC
Organism: Spermophilus citellus; assembly: GCF_964194105.1. Taxonomy (NCBI): domain Eukaryota; kingdom Metazoa; phylum Chordata; class Mammalia; order Rodentia; family Sciuridae; genus Spermophilus; species Spermophilus citellus. Next base: position 32,938,445 of record NC_138187.1, read on the forward strand.
CCCCATTGGAGGAGGAGCTAGCCATGATCTCCTCCCATTCTGTAGGCTCTCCTAATCTCCTGTTTCCTTAGCAGTGCAGAAGCGTTTTAGTTTAATGGCATCTCACGTATTGATTATTGATTTTATTTCTTGTGCTTTGGGGGTCTTGTTAAGGAATTTCTGTGCCAGCACCTATATGGATGAATGTTGGCTCTATGTTTTCTTCTAGCAGTTGTAAGTTTTCAGACCTAATTTCTAAATCTTTGGTCTATTTCAATTTGAGCTTGCTACAGGGTAAAAGATGGGGGTCTGATTTCATTTTTCTACATATAGCCAACCAATTTTCCTAGCAGAGCACCATTTGTTAAAAAGGCCATCTTTTCTCCAAGATATTATTTTTGGCACCTTTGCTGAATATCAGATGGCTCTAGGTTTCTTCCTGTCTTCTATTCTGTTCCACTGGTCATCATGTCTATTTTGATGACAGTGCTATGTTTTGTTACCACAGCTCTGGAGTGTAGTTTTATATCAGGTGTTGGGATGCCTCCTGCTTTGGCTATTCTGATTCTCTTATTCTTCCAAATGAATTTAATAATTGTTTTTTTGATATTTCCGTGAAGAATGTCATTGGTATTTCGATGGGGATTGCATTGAATCTGTATATTGCTTTTGTATATGGCCATTTTGACAGTATTAATTCTGCCTGTTCAAGAACATGGATTGTTTTTCCATCTTCTAAGGGCTTCAGTTTCTTCAGTGTTCTGTGATTTTCATTGTAGAGCTCTTTTACCTCCTTGGTTAATTTCCAAGTTTTTTCTTTTTTTTTGGGGGGGGAAGTTTACTGTGAATGGAATGGTTTTCCTGATTTCTTCCTTGACTGAATCACTCTTGGAGTATAGGAAGGCTATTGATTTATGGGTGTTGACCTTATGTCCTACTTTGCTAAATTCATTTCTAAGCTCTAGAAATCTGGTGGAGTAATTGGGTGCATCAACATGTATAGGAACACAATTGATTTATGGGTGGTTAATTTTATATCCTGCTACTTTACTGAATTCTTTGAATTTACTATTGTTTTATCTTCTTGATGGACTGTTCCCTTTGCTAAGATGTAATGTCCTCCTTGTCTCTTTTATTTATTTGTTCATTCATTCATTCATTTTAGTTATATATGCCTGTATAACTAGACTTATTTTGACACATCATAATACATGAAGTATAACTTCCCATTCTTCTGGTTGTACCTGATGTAGAGTTACACTGGTCATGTAATTATATATGTGCATAAGGTAATAATGTCCGATTCATTCTACCTACCCCCATACCCCTCTCCTCCCTTCACTCCCCTCTATCTAATCAAGTACCTCTATTCTTCCCTAGCCCACCCTCTTATTTTCAGTTAGCATCTGCTTATAAAAGAGAAATTCAGCTTTTGATTCTTTGGGATTGGCTTATTTCACTTAGCATGATAGTCTCCAGGGCAATAATTTCATTCTTCTTTATGGCTGAGTAACATTCCACTGTGTATATATAACACATTTTCTTAATCCATTCATCTATGGGGGGGCACCTAAGTTGGTTCCATAGCTTTGCTATTGTGAATTGAGCTATTTGAACATTGATGTGGCTGTGTCACTAAATATGCTGATCTTAAGTCCTTTGGTATATGCTGAGGAGTGGGATAACTGAAATGGTGGTCCTACTCCAAGTTTTCTGAGGAATCTCCATACTGCTTTTCCTCTATACTGCTTTTCAGAGTAGCTGTACCAGTTTACAGTCCCACCAGCAATGTATGAGTGTACTTTCCCCCACATCCTTGCCAACATTTATTGTTACTTGTAGAGTGAGATGATATTTCAGTGTAGTTTTTAATTTGCATTTCTCTAATTGCTAATGATGTTGGACCTTTTTTTTTCATGTTTGTGGACCATTCGTATTTCTTCTATAAATTGTCTGTTCAGTTCCTTTGCCCATTTATTGACTGGGTTATTTGTTTTCTTTGGTATTAAGTGTTTGAGTTCTTTATTTATCCTGGAGATGAATGTTGTATCTGAGGTGCAGGTCTCAAAGATTCTCTTCCATTTTGTAGGCTCTCTCTTCATGTTGATTGTTTCCTTTGCTAAAAAGAAGCTTGGTACGATACCATTTATTCTTGATTTTACTTCTTTTGCTTTAGGAGTAAGTATTGTTGAGGGAGTCGGTTCCTAAGGTAACATGATGGAGAGTTGGCCCTACTTTTTCTTCTATTAGGTGCAGGGTCTCTGGTCTAATGCCTAGGTCCTTGATCCACTTTGAGTTGAATTTTGTGCAGGGTGAGAAATAGGGGTTTAATTTCATTTTATTACATATGGATTTCCAGTTTTCCCAGCACCATTTGTTGAAGAGGCTCTTTTCTCCAAAGCATGTTTATAGTGCCTTTGTCTAGTATGAGATAACTATTCATATGGGTTTGTCTCTGTGTCCACTATTCTGAACCACTGATCTTCATGTCTATTATGGTGCCAAAACCATGCTTTTGGGGGCCGGGCAGGCACTGGGGATTGAACTCAGGGGCACTCACCCTCTGAGCCACATCCCCAGCCCTATTTTGTATTTTATTTAGAGACAGAGGTCTCACCGAGTTGCTCAGCCCTTGCTTTTGCTGAGCCTGGCTATGAACTTGTGATCCTCCTGCTTCAGAGGCCTCCAGAGTCACTGGGATTACAGGTATACAGCACTAAACCCGGCCCATGCCAGGTTTTTTTTTTTTTTGTTTGTTTTGTTTTGTTTTTTTAAACTATAGCTCTGTAGTATAATTTGAAGTCTGGTATTGTGATGCTTCCCGCTTCACTTTTCTCTCTGAGGATTAATTTGGCTATTCTGGGCCTCTTATTTTTCCAAATGAATTTCATGATTGCTTTTTCTATTTCTATGAAGAACATCATTAGAACCTTAATAGAAATTTGCATTAAATCTCTATAGCACTTTTGGTAGTATTGCCATTTTGACAGTATTAATTCTCCCTGTCCAAGAACATGGGAGATCTTTCCATCTTCTAAGGTGGTCTTAAAATTACAGAACACTAAAGAAAGAAATTAAAGACCATTTAATTGTAGGGGTCTTTCACCTCATCAATCCAATTATTTGGAGTGATGTCCAAATAATTTATTTTCTTTGAGGCATTGTGAATGGGATAGTTTTCCTAATCTATCTTTCAGTGGATTCATCACTGATGTATAGGAACATGATTTATAGGTGTAAATTTTATATCCTGCTACTACTGAATTCACTTATGTAAGTTTTCTGGTGAAGTTTTTTGGGTCTTTAAATATAAGCTCATGTCATCAGCAAATAAGGATAGTGTGAATTATTTTCCTATTTGTATCCCTTTAATTTCTTTCTTCATCTATCCCAATAAATCTTAAAGATGGTCTTTTTGGGTTATTCCATATTTCTTCGTCTCTCACACCTTTTCTCCATGGTCATCTTTGTTTTCAAGATTATATATTTTGTCTTCATTGCCTGAAACTCAAGTGACCTAGTCTGTTGGTGATACTTGATTCCTTCATTTCCAAGGATTTCTGCTTGTCTTTTTCCTCCTAGAATCTCTATTGATCTTTCACTTCCTGTATTTTGTGATTTCACTCTTTATACCATCCTTTACTTCGCAGGTCAGTTTATCTCTGTGTGTTCTGAACTCCTTATCTGACATCTCTTCCACTGTGGTGTTGATGGATTCTGTTATTGGAGTATCTTGATTTTGGGGGGTGATTTGTTCCCTTGCTTCTTCATGTTGTTTGTGTGCTAACCATCTCAACAGTATGGAGCTGAGGCAGTAGAGTTTCTACCGTGGACTTCATGTCCTTGAAGGTTTCTAGGGCCTCACTTGCTGAGAAGCTGCCTGTCTGCTTTCTTGGTTTTACACCTTGGAACATGCAGGAAAGCAGCCTCCTCTGGTCCGCCATCTTGAAAACATCAGCCTTTCTTTGTCTCTTCTGATTAATTTTTGCTTGAATCTATCTACTTTGTCAGATATGAGAATAGATACTCTTGCTTGTTTTCTTGGACCATATGCCCAGAATATTTTTTGCCATCCTTTTTACGTGGGTCTCTTGTAAATCATAATAATTGGACTTTGTTCTTTGATCCAGTCTGCTGATCTGTGTATTTGATTCAGCATTATTAGTATGGACATGTGTTTGTGGTTTCCTGCCATTTTGGTTTTTTGCTATATTTTATCCTGTCTTGATTCTCATTTAGTGGATTACTCTTCTGTTGAACTTCCTGTGTGGGCTTTGAGAATTGTTTTTTCATTCCTCTGCGTGAAGTTTATCTTTGTAGTGCTGGTTTGCTACTTCTGAGTTTTTTTTAGTTTATCTTGCCATTGAATGTCTTTATTTCCCCCTTAACTTTTGCTAGGTATAGTAACCTTGGCTGACAGTTGTTTTCTTTTGGGGCTTGGAATATCTCATTCCAGGCCCTCCTTGATTTTAGGGTTTGAGCAGAGAAATCAGAAGGGAGCCTTGTTTGTCTGTACATGTGAGCTGTTGTTTCTCTCTTGCAGGTTTTACTATTCTTCCCTTGTTAGGCATTTTGATCATGCTGGGTCTCAGTAAACTTCTCATTTGGCCTACGAGCTTCCTGTATGTCGATGTCTACCTTGTGTCTGATATGGGAGAAGTTTTCTGTAACTATCTCATTGAGAATGTTCTTTACGCTTTTAGTTTGTATCTCCATGTTCTCTTCTATCCTAAGATTCTCAGGTCATATAAAGTTGCCCCAGAGTTCTGATTTCTGGTCAAGTTCCATAATTTTTTCCCCTTTACAGCCTATCTTCAATGCCTGAAGTTCTGTCTTCAATGCCTGAGGTTCTGTTTTCTACACCATCTTGTCCTTTGCTGATACCTTCAGGTGAGTCTGAAATTTGATTGATCTTGTCTTTCATTTCCAGAAGACCTGCTTGGTTTCTCTTCACTATTTCTATTTCTTTATTAAAATGGTCTATCATCTCCTGTAATTGCTCTTTTCATTGAACATTTGATAATCAGTATTTTATAATCTTTCTCTGGGTTTTTGTCTACCTCACTATCAGTGAGTTCCCTTGTTGGGGGATTTGTTTGCCTGTTTTCTCAGGTGTTCAGAGTTCTTGGTCTTGTGTGTCAACTGGATTCCTCCACCTCTTTTTTTTTTTTAGGCACCATCTTCAGTTGCTTGAGTCCTGGAGTGATCTGGATTGTGATCCCCTTGCCAGAGTGGGATCCACAGTCTTTGTGTTATTTCCCTATTTCTGCTGTAGCAATGGATGTCTGTAGGCGGGACCTGGGGGCCCACCCCTAGCTCTTTTTACTTGGGGCCTGGTCATTAGTTTGGGTTTTTGTCTCTTCTACTGTTTGTGTTAAAGTACAGCTGAAGATTGAGTGTAATTAATTTGTGTGTAGAGTAGGCGCGCTGTCTTTCGGTTTAGTTCAGCAGAGTTTCTACCCCGTGAACTTGTAGTGTTCCTGTAGGTTTCCAGTATCTCTCAGATTAGGGGACAACGAATAACTGCAACAACCAACGCAAACAATATAAAGCATTAAACTAAATTCTTGGTTCCTTCTGACGTCTACAATGTCAATTACCACAAAAAAACAGAAATGATAGCAATTGCCATAGGCAACCATGTATAATATGTGGCATTAAATCAAACAACGGGTGTCAACTCTGGCATCCACAGCAGTAATGATGGGGCAGGCACTATGTAAACCAACTAGTGCTAAAAGATGGCAAGAATTCAGTTGATTGAGAGAAAATGTGACAGGAAGGTAGAAAGGAGTTTAACTTCAAAAAACGAACCCAAGGAATCCAGAAGAGATGAGGGATGTGGCTATTATAAGGAAGGAGAAAAACTTGAAGTAAAAAAGAATGACAGAGCAGTAGAATTTGTTAGCAGAAAAAGAGAAACAGATGAAAAACAGCACAACACAAAACCAAAATATTCTGACCAAACTCTAATCCTTGCAAGACTGCATTTTTAAAATACTACAAATGAGAATAAAAAGAAACATGTCCATGAACCAATCAGCATGCGCGCGCGCGCGCACACACACACACACACACACACACACACACACAGACACACACACACACCACAGCCAAAAAGGAAAAGAGAAGATTCCTAATGAGCAATTAAGGAGCCTGTTCCACTGGGGCGGAATAAACAGGGTCTCTGCCCAACTACCTGAGCCCAGCCGAGTGGAAGTGTAAGTGCCAGGGGCTGTTAAGCCCTTCTTTTTGTGTTGCTCACCAAATTGCCAGTTGGAGTTCAAAAATTCTCAGCTTCTCTTCTCTCCCGTGTGAGGAAGGGTGGGAGGAGAAGCATTGCCTGCTAGTTTTGTCTGCACAGGCCAGGCCCCCCATCCCTGTGGGGCCTGCAGAGTTCTGAGTGGAGTCCCCCAGATGGGGCTTTTGCTGGGTGGTGACCACTCTGGTGAAGTAAGGTCAGCACACCCAGGGCCGGGCAGCTCTGCTTCCCACAGAGATCTGGATCTCAGGAGCCTCCCTGGGATCCTACTCCCGGGGCCAGGGAGCCCAACCTTCACCCCAGCTGCTGCCCACACACACAGCCTTTGCAGCCTCCCAGGCTTAGTCCCCAAACATGTCCCACACCTCCTGTGCAGATCCCCGACCCACTTCAGCTGGTCACGGGAGCCACCAGAGTCAAGGGGAAAGCAAATTGGGCTCACCTTTGCTTTTCCGACTTGAACCCCCTGGGTTAAATCTCTGAGCCTGTCCTGCTCTCACCTGCGAGGGATGGCAGGTCCTGTGGCAGGCACCTGCTGGGACCCTGCAGCTGTCTGCAGCAGCAGTGCAGTGTGGCTGCCTCAGCTCCCGCGGCCAGGTGAGGATGGGGGACTTTTCGCGTCTAACGGACAATGCAGCCTCTGGGTCAGCTGTGGGCAGGCTGCTTGTCTGATCTGGGGACTTTCTGTACTAACTCTTGAGTTTCTCTGCATTCTCCCTGTGCTGAGCCAGGGCCTCTAAGGCTCTGGTACTCCCGGCTGGGATCCAATGGAGTCTCTCTGTTTAATGTACCCAAACTCCCGAGTCTCTAAGACACCGTCCAAAATTGAGTATTAGTGCAATCCCTCTTTCACCCACCTCGCAGAGCAGTGTCCCCACTACCTGAATCCTGGCTCTCCAGCTGGCCGACAGTCACCTCAACTAGGAGCCCTAGGCCATATCTCAACCTGAGGGTCTCCATCATGTCATGCAAGGAAGCGCTAATGGACATTAACTTAGGAATGTCTTAATTTCTCATTTTCAAAGGACAGTTTTGCTGGGTATGAATTGCTGATGGTTTTTTCCCCTTCAGCATTTTGAACATGATCAGCTTGTTGCCACGGCTCCCAGGGTTTCTGATGAAAAATATGCTGAATTACCCTGCAGCTGCAGCCAAGGCATAGCCTGCCTTCCCGCTGTGACTGAGGGACCGGGCCTCCTCCTACTTGTTGGCTGGAGCCATCCTCAGGTCACAGAGGTCACCCACGGAGTTGCTTTTCATTCCTTAAATGTCTGGCTCCCAAATGAGGGAGGCCACTCCTCTAGACTTGCTGGGAAGCCACTTCAGGCAGGTGGTGGGGGAGGTTGGGGGGGGAATGGCAGAGCCTGCCCGTGTCTGCTCCTCGTGATTAAAACACCAAGCCTGATATTGGTAGGACGAAGTCCTTATTGCTCACCTGGCTACTAGCTGGTCACCTCTGGGGACCCTGCCACTCTACGCTGAAGTGGTGGAGAGAGCTTTGGTGCCAGCTCTGCCATCTTTCTGGTGTCACTCTGGTCATGTTTATTTTGATCTCCCTCCTGGGAACAGTCATGGGAACACAGTGTAACCAGGCTCAGCAGACTAGTCCTGTGCTCCGCTTCTGAGGGGACACTGTGCTCCAGGTGACAGACACGTGTCTGGCTCATCACGGTTTTCACAATTCAGAATATTTTCAGGTTTTGATCCCAGTGTTGTGGGTGCTCAAGACACTTCCTATGAAGAGGCCGCATTCCGACACGAACATCCTCCACTGGAAAGCCCCGATCACCTCTCCCCAACCTCACTGCTCAGCACCACCTGCCTGCTGTGTTCCTGGTGGTCGTGTCGCTGGGGAGCGGTGACTCCTGCCTCCTCTCAGGGTCCCAGGAGGGCTCACTGTACAAAGGACCAACAGGGAGTTCACTTTTTCTCCTGTGAAGTCAGCCCCTGTTGCCTGCCCCTCACCTCCCGGCCTAGCTGTCAGCTCTCCTGAGACGTCGAGTTTGTTCCTTCGCCCTCTGATCTCCCAACACGAGCTCTGTGACCCCGAGGGCAGCTGCACTAACAGCTTCCGGCTCCTGTGTTTTACCTGATGATCACACCCAGATCCACATGTGGACAGATGTTTTCCACGTCTATATCATGACGTTATCAAAGGCAGAGCTGGAACCCGGGACCAATTCCTGGCTTTGTTACTCGACCCTGGACACATTATTTAACTGGTGCCTCAGTTTCCTTGTTTGTAAACTGAGGCTCGCCCACGTAATTCCTGGGGCTGTGTGTTCTATGGGAAGGGCCTGTCAATCACGGCTGTCATTCTCATACATGCAAGCCCGTGCTCCTTTCCAAAAGGAGCAGAACCCGGGAGGCTGGAAAGCAGCAGACGTTTTTGTTACAGTTCTGATAACTGACAAGTCCAAGGTCAAGTCTCCAGCATTGGTGTCTGGTGAGGGCTGCTTCTTGGCTCATGGTTGGTGTCTTCTCGCTGTGTCCTCCCCTGGAGGGGGTAAGGGTTTCTCTGGGCCTCTTATCTAAGGGCACAAACCCCGTTCTCAAGGACTCCTCTTCTCTCATAATCCAATCACCCCCCAAGGCCCCATTTTCTGAGACCACAGCCCTGAAGGAAAGGGGCTCACCATGTGGGTGAGACATCCCGGGGGAGTCACCAGCTCTTGGTCTCTCAGCCTATCGGTGCACCTGTGGTCAGAGTGGAAGGCAGGGCCACTCAACTCCACCACGTCTGTGTCTCTTCTCCATGGCAGAAGCTCTTGTGGGAACCGGGTGATGGCTCAGCATCTCCACCCAGCCAGGCGGCCCCTGGGGAACACAGGGGACCAGGCAAGGGCTCTCAGCTGCCCAATGGCTCTCAGCCTGGTCCTGCTGGCACCTACCAGGATCAGTCTCCAGGCACAGGCACGGCCATGCTCCTGAGCCCCCAGGGATGGAGGCTCTGTCCTTGGCGACTTTGTGGGAGCAGTAGAGTTGGGAGGGTCTTGAATCCAGTCCGCAGGTCACAGCTGGAACTCTAGGGCATGACTGGGCCTCTGTTGTCTTACCTACAAAATTAGCTTCACATAAATAAGAAGAGGGAGAGATACAGGAAGCAAAAGTTCTAGAAAAACAAGGTTGACTAGAGAATGAGACCCCAAATGACCTCCTGGGAAATCTGGTGGTGCTGGACAAGCAGCCCAGGCGCAGACCACAGCAAGTCCACAGAAACACACCCACCTCGCAGAGAAAGGCCACCGGGACGCGTGTCCTCACCCTGCCCGAGAGCTGGCAAGCCCTGCTGCCCCTGCCTGACCAGGTTTTCTTGCTGCCCGATGCCCTGGACACAGGCAGTGCTGGGTGACTTGGACAGACCTTTGTGCTCCTGTGTTGCATTTAGTCCCCCTTATTATTATTTTTTCTTTTTGTAATACTGTGGATTGAAACCAGGGTCTTGCCTGTGCTAGGCAAGCCATCCACTCCTGAGCTATGCCCCAAATTTAAGACAGGGTCTAAGTGGCCTAGGCTGGCTGTGAACTTGCAATCCTGCTTCTGTCTCCTGCGTCACTCGGATCACAGGCCTGCATCCCTGAGTCCTCTCCGAAATTCTGTAACATGAGCGAGTTGTCACTTTCCCACCCTGCCCAGGGCTCTGCTCTCCACCTTTGCTCTCCTGGGGTCCTGCAGCCTTCCCTGCTCCATGCACCTTCCTGGGCAGCCTCCTGTTTCTGAGGCCCTGCTCTGGCTCTGGCCAAGTGTGGCAGGCGCTGCTGGGGAGCAGGGTGCTGGATGCTGATGACCAGACCCCAGCACATCCAAGCACCCTGGTCTCTCCCAGATGCCGCCTCCACCCTCTAACAGGGCTGCCCCCGACTCTGTCCCTTATTCCACTCACTGTGCAGTGGCCAGGGCAGGCACTCCTGTGTTCCCACAGGAGAGAGACAGGTGGGCAGCTGAGTCCCGAATGCCACCTCCGCCTCCTAGGGGCCTGTTCTCATCCGGCAGATGAGAAACCACCACCCACTTGTCAATAACTGCAGTGCTGTGTTGTGCTGCCTTGGGGACAAGGTTCCAGGTAGTGACACTGCTACAGGAGACTGCAGCAAGCCATGCCCTCCGACTGTCACAGTGGTGGTGACAGGGCTGTCCTTCATTTGTCATCATGAAAGTCTGTTTGCCTGGGAGCTGCCACCAGAGCCTCTGCCCTTTGGAGGGAGGGACACGCTTGAGCCCATGGGCAGGGCTCTGGTCCTCTTCCTTGTCTCTTCCTGAGCAAGAGCGCCCGGTCCTGCCCACATTCTGGAAAATGAGGACAGTGCTCCCAAGGACTCTCCTCCAGGGGCCTTGCTGGCCCAGCACACCTTGCACTGGCCACAGGAAGGTCTACACCAAGCAGTGGATTCTACCTGCCGTTCGCACGGCCTGGGCCAGAGCCACCACCTTTCCCATGTGTTGCCACCTCTCTGCTAAAGTAATCGTGGTTTCTGTCAGTGCCACTGACTTTACATCAGGGTCCTCCAGTGGTTCCAGTTAGGATCTTGGAGACGACTCTCAGAGCCACGATGAGCAACTGAAGACACTTACACATGAACCTGTAAGCTCACCACGTCTGTGTCCTCCTGTTGGGGGCAGCTCAAGATACAGTTTATAAGTGCACATTATGAGAATGTGAATCTTTTTTATTTTTTTAAAGAGAGAGAGAGAGAAAGAATTTTTTAATATTTATTTTTCAGTTTTTCGGTGGACACAACATCTTTATTTATTTTTATGTGGTGCTGAGGATTGAACCCAGCACCCCGCACATGCCAGGCGAGCGTGCTACCGCTTGAGCCACATCCCCAGCCCGAAAATGTGAATCTTTAATTTTTTTGTTTTTAGTTGTTATTGGACCTTTATTTTATTTATTTATTTTTATGTGGTGCTGAGAATCAAACCCTGTGCCTCACACATGCTAGGCAAGCACTCTGCCACTGAGTTACAACTTCAGCCCCCAAATGTGAATCTCTTTCTTTCTTTTTTTTTTTTTTTGGTATAGGAGATTGAACTCAGGGGCTCTCAACCACTGAATCACATCCCCAGCCCTATTGTGTATTTTATTGAGACAGGGTCTTACTGATAGCGCCTTGCTAAGTTGCTGAGGCTGACTTTGAACTCTTGATCCTCCTGCCTGGGTTACAGGCCTGTGCCACTACGCCCAGCCTGAAAATGTTGATCTTCATGCTGACTTACCTCCGTCCTACTTCTAGCATTATGATAGTATTTTGTTTTGCTACTTAATGAGTTTCTTCTATTGACTTAGAGCAATTTCTTGTCATCTCTAAGGGGATTTTGGATTTGCTCTTTAGTCCAACATACAGTTAAATGACTCTCCAAGTGCTTAAGTGAAACTTGACAACAATTTTAATTCTTTGGGGCTTACTTTACAAATACACTTTATTTAAAAGTGAACTATTTGCCTTTCTTCTGTGTCTAGAGCGGAGGACGCCAGCGGTGGCCACGTCCCCTGGGTGGAGCCGGCAGTACGATTTCCTTTCTTTTTTTTTTTTTTTTTTTTAAAGAGAGAGGAGGGGGGGGGAGAGAGAGAGAATTTATTTATTTATTTTTAGTTTTTTCAGCGGACACAACATCTCTGTTTGTACGTGGTGCTGAGGGTCGAACCTGGGCCGCACGCATGCCAGGCGAGCGCACTACCGCTTGAGCCACAGCCCCAGCCCCCCCCCCCCCCCCCCCCGCAGTACGATTTCACCAAGCGCTGCAGGATGCACCTTAGTAAAGATGCACTTCATCTATTTTTTAAGACAAATATATTTACTTAAATAAATTTTAGTTCATATTTTTAAAACTATTGAAAATTATAACTCAGGGCTGGGGATGTGGCTCAAGCGGTAGCGCGCTCGCCTGGCATGCGTGCGGCCCAGGTTCGATCCTCAGCACCACATACAAACAAAGATGTTGTGTCAGCCGAAAACTAAAAAATAAATATTAAAAAATTCTCTCTCTCTCTCTCTCTCTCTCTCTCCTCTCTCACTCTCTCTTTAAAAAAAAAAGAAAATTATAACTTAATAAAAATTAATAATAAATTAAAAATACAGAGTGTCTAGAGCATGACCCCAGGAAGATGGCAGGTGCGGAGCTGCAGAGGGACGACGGGAGACTGCCTGAAGTAACTCCGCTGGGCCCTGGAAATCAGCTGAGGGTCCACAGCAACCAAAGAAATGCCTGGGCAAGAACAAGCTGTCTGCACTTGTTTCCACTCCCCTTGGCCCAGCACAGGCCGTGGGGGAGCAGCTGCCCAGCTGGGTCCCCACTGTGAGTCAGGGGACAGGGCAGTGAACACACCCGCTGACCTGCAGGGAGCCCCCTAGAGGGGGCCTTGTCAAACTGAGGCTCAGGTGGTGAAAGCAGCAGGCTGGCTCAGACTGAGGAGCCCTGGGGCTTGTCAACCTGAGGACACGGGGCCTGGGCCACCAAGGAGAGGACCGACTGAGGAAGTTCTAACCCATGAGAAGCAGCTGAGACGCAGCTGTGTTTGTGGAAGAATAAAAACAAACACAAAACCACAGAGGCTGCAGGAGGAGCCACCTGCAGAAACAGGCAAGGTGGCGGTTTCCTCAAGTACCCAGCTGTCAACGAACGATCAAAAGATACAGACAAGAAAACCAGGGGAAATTCAGGGGAACAAAACCTATCTACAGAGATCGCCCCTGAAGACAGACATAGGAATTACTAGAAAATGACCACACAGCTTTAGCCATTCCACAATTTACCTCACAACCCTGGGCTGTACACAGATACACATCCATGAACAAAATGGCAACATCAACAAAGAGATGGTGATAAAGAGCCATTCAGACATCCTGGAGCTGAGAACTGCAGCACTGGAGCTGTGACTTCACCACGGGGCTCAACAGCAGTTCTCCACCAGCAGGAGGGACACCAGTGAGCTCCAAGACGGCACCTGAAATCACCACGCAGGGGAGCAGAAGGGGAAAGGAACGGAGACAAGCGAGCGAGCCCAGGGGATTGTGGGACACACGAAAGTCAGAGGCTTGATATACTCCAAGAGACCCATGCCAAGGCCCATGCCGATCAAACTGCTGAAGGACAAAGAGGACATCTTGAAAGCAAGAGCTGAGAAGAGCAGGTCCCCCATGTGAGCGATCAATAAGACCATGAAGATTTCCAAGAGAAATCCTGCAAGGCCAGAGGCAGGGGAATGAGAATTCTCTGCTGACAGAGAACAAAATGGCTCTTCACTGCGAGGGAAAAACTGCCAGGTGCAGTGGCCCCTGCCTGCTATCCCACGGACTCAGAGGCTGGCAAGTTCAAGGCCAGCTTCAGCAACTCAGGGAGACTTTATCTTAAGATAAAGAATAAAAAAGACAGGGATGTGGCTGATTGGTTAAAGCACCCTGGGTTCAATCCACAGTACAAATATATATATATATATAAATTTTTTTTTTAGAGAGAGAGAGAGAGAGAATATTTTTATTATTTATTTTTTAGTTTTCGGCGGACACAACATCTTTGTTTGTATGTGGTGCTGAGGATCGAACCCGGGCCGCACGCATGCCAGGCGAGCGCGCTACCGCTTGAGCCACATCCCCAGCCCTATAATTTTTTTTTTTATTTGCACAAAAAAGAATACTACCAAGAAGGAAAAGGTGGCCCATGCAGTGAGCATTTCCAAGTCACGTATCTACCTGGGGCTCATTCTCATCCCTAGTCCTACGAGACATAGAAGATATATAACTAACTGGCTAATAAGCACATGAAAGTTGTTCGACATCATTCATTAGAGAAACGCAAATCCAAACCACCAGAGATACAATTTCACATCCATTAGGATGCCTTCTTTAAAAAAAAAAAAAGTCAAGCCAGGCAGGGTGGAGCACGCCTATAATCCCAGCAATCCAGGAGGCTGAGGCAGGAGGGTCTCAGGTTCAGGGCCAGCCTGCCAACTTAGTGAGACCCTGGCTTAATAAAAAAAAAAAAAAAAAGAACTGGAGATCAGCTCAATGGGAAAGTGCCCCTGGGTTCAATCCCCAGAACCACATAAACAAATAAATAAAATACAGACAAAAACCAGAAAATAACTGTTGCCAGGGGAATGTGAAGGGCACAGCTGCCCTGGAAAACGGTGGTCACTGCACGATCACGCAGTTCTGCATATGTGACCACAAGGATTAGAAGCAGGGACTTGAACAAACACTCCCACCTACGTCCCTAGCATCATGATTCACAGTGGACAAGGACGGAACCAACCCAAGTGTCCATCAATGATAAGCAGATAAAAGAAATGTGGCTTAAGCAGCCCAAGGACACTATGCAGCTTTTCCAAAAAAATCCTCGCCGCTGTAACAGGATGAATGCTGAGGACGTCATGTGAAATCAGTCAGTCACCAACAAGACATGAGGTTCCCAGAGTGGTCAAGTGATGTGACAGAAAGCAGGTGGTGGTGGTGAGGAGCTGGGCGTGGGGAAGACAGGGTTGCAGTTTCAGTGTGGAAGGCTGAGGAAGGCCTGGAGGGGACATGGCGATGGCTGCACAGCAGTGTGAACTACTCAAGACAAGTGGGCCGGACACTTAAAGGTCAAAATGATCAACTTTGTGGTGTATATTTCATCACTATAAAACCAAAAGCTTAGCAGTACCTCAAAATGGTAGTTGGTGAACCTTAGGACACACGTGGGCCTGTGACTGAGCCCTTTACTGGGCTGTCCCCAGCTGGGTGAGGACGCCAACTCGTGGTCAGGAGGTGCTGGCTCCAGGCCTCCCAACTCCAGGTCCTCACTCCTTCCTCTTCTTGAAACGCAGAAGATGCGTCCCTGGCAAGACTCTGTGCTGGCTATGGTTTGGGTGTTGCCTGGGGCACGGTTGCCTGAACCTCGCAAGGAACCCCTGGTGACTCTGGCCCTATGCTCCTGCACCCCGACAGCCCAGGTCCTCTCTGTGTACACCTCCCTGCACAGCAGGCTCAGCGAGGGCACAGGGCGAGCGCCCCAGTGAGACACCTGGGACACCAGTCCTCAATCACAGCTCCTGTCACTCCAAAATCCAAGACCTGGTCTGACGAAGCCAGCTGTCACCAAGAAATGGGAAACACAAATTAGATGGAAAGACAGAGAGGGAGAGTCCCATCAGACGGCAGAGTTGGCCCTCAGCCCCTGCCTGCATCCGGGGTACAGCTCGGGACGTGGAGTCGAACTGGAGGAGGTTCAAGCCTGGTCTCCTCTGTTGGCTCTGGGACCCTGGACAAGCTACTCACCCTCGGAGCTGGAAATTCCTTTTCTCAAGTGGACAGTCCACCTATCTCCTGAGGCCTGGGAACCAATGTGGACTTCCAGGGTCGCAGCTACGGCCCCTGCTGCAAAGGAGCCTGCACCCAGGTCACATCCAGTAACACAACTGCGGTCGACACCTGCCTTGGGGACAGCAGCCACGCTCCCCAGACCCCGGGCCACTGAGGGTCACCAGGGAAGAGAAGGAAGGCTGTGAGAATCCAGAGTGCACACAGGGTGGCCTTGCTGACTGCCCACAAGGCACGCCCAGAGTTGCGTTTGTTCCTCGTGGGGACCTTCTACTTCAGTGGGAAGCCCTCCTCGGCCGCAGTGTGTGTTGGAATGGAGTGCAGCCTACTCCCCGTCCCACGGGTGTCACCGCCTGTGCCGGAGACTGTCCCGTGTCAGGGGCTCTGTGCTCTGTCCATGCTGCTGCCCTGGAGTGACTGGCCTGGCCAGGTCCACACCAGACAAAGGGTGGGGCTGGTGGAACTGATCAGCTGAGGTCTTGGCGAGCTCTGTGCGTGTCACACAGCAGCAGCCATGAAGCGTGGGAACTGGGTGCGCTGCCAACATCAGGCACAGACTCCCGCCCCTGTGACCACAGGGTCGCTGTGCCTGCCCAGGCAGCTTGTGCCTTCACCAAGAAGCCACGCGAGCCACAGCCCTCACTGTTCCTGGGGCCCCAAGTCCCCAAGGAGCTGAGGGATGTCAAGGCAGAAAAAACAACTCACGGAAACAGGACGACAAACCCTTTTATAAAATATTTATTCTAAAAAAATCACGCTGTACAAATTTAGAACAATGCTCAGATTTATAAAAATGTGAACATAACAGAAGACTAAAGGGACAAATTTTCATTGCTGTTTTCTTTTTAAATTAGGAAGAATGATTTTTTCAGGTATAGTGATAGTAAAGATCTAGGAGACATTGAGCCAGGAGTGAAGAGCCCAAGACCAGCTGCCAACCTGCAGGGTCGGTGTCCACTCTGCCAAATCCCAACCTGTGCTCGAGCGGGAAAGGGCCTTCCCCACAGTGGACGCCGAGCACATTCCCCAAGCCAGGGCTGCTGGCAGGGACGGGCGCTCGGGCTCGGCTTCTCTGGCTCTCCTGCACCGCCAGGGTCTCCTGCGCAGGAGCAGGGCTGCGCGGTGCTTGCGGGGGGGGGGGGGGGGGGGGGGGGGGGAAGCTACGTGAGGACGGCACTGGCTCCTACAGTCCAGCTGCCGCCCACAGGGAGGGGCTCCGTAAAAAAGAACTCACAAAAACTCCAGGCCAGGGATCCTGGCTCCTTAAAAAGGCGTTTAAAAAGCTTAGGTAAGTTTGGCTCCGTCATTTCTAGTGGCCCGATGACGTCACAGTGGGGCTCCCTTCTTTCACACACACACTTCCAGGAAAATAACTGCAACTCAGCAAACCTGCAGGACTGTTCTAAGTAAGATGAACAAGGCAGACAGAGGCCACAGCGGCCCGTGGGCAGAGAGGCCACAGCAGCCAGCGCCACAGAGCCCGAGAGGCGCCTTCACATTCCAGACGGTGGGGCAGCCCAGGGGTCACAGCCATGGGTGCCAGGCGGGGTCCATGCGGCACAGATTGTCCAGGCTGTTTGCAGCGGCCACCAGGGTGTTCACCTTGCTCTCCCCGCCTTCAAACTGGGCCAGGTTGTGCAGGCGGGTCATGATGGCAGTGACAGCTTTCTGCACCAGGGTGACCAGCTGCTGGCTGTCCATGTTCTCAGGCTGTCCGGCGGCCGAGAGAGGAGAGGAGGTGTCCTCCTGGGTTTTTTTGTGCCAAGCAATGATCTCGTCCCGGAGCACAGTCTTCAGAATGCCGTCCACCTGTGCGAAGGAGAGAAGGCAATGACTCCTGCTCACAAGGGACACACAGGCAGCTCCACAGCAGGCCACCAGGGCCCTGCCTAGCCTGGGCACCACAGCCCCTCCTCTACTGGGAGCCGTGGCCACACACAACACTTCCAACCAATCTCCGAAGCGCCAGGCAACAGCGTCCAGGTGGAACGTGCGGCCTTGCCTGACCGGCTCTACTTACCACATCTGCGGGCTGGCCGAGCACTGGCCAAGAGTGAAGAGGACAGAAAACACATGTGCTGGCTTATGGGCTCCCACTCCAACCAACTACATATCATGAGGTGGGGCGATGAGCATTGCGGAGAGCAGGGCAGGGTGGGCAGGAGGGGGAGATGTTCTCCCAGGAGCACCAGGAAGCTCTCACCCAAGACCAGAAGGAAGTGAGGGTGCCGCAGGCAGAGCAGCCGAGCGAGGTCGTGGGCGCCGTGCTGCCCTGGTTAGCTTGGAGGGTCAGCAAGAGGCGGCTACTGCCTGGGTCTCACTCAGCACATCAGGTTGGTAGCTCAGGTCCACCACCTCCCACCTGGTGGCCTTGGGGAAGTCACTTAGACCCTGTACCTCAGCCTCCCCATTTGCGAGCAGGGCTTAGTATTAAGTTCCCTCCCCACAAAACAGGCAAAGGTAAAGGAGTTGGCAAGCGTCAAGGGCAGAGACCAGTGTCCGCCAGGCTCTGCCAGCCCGACTCGTCAGTGGCCCTTACTCTGACCGAGTTCTCCAGGGACTTACAGGAGGGTCTTGGGAAGAGTGTGGCAAGACCTGGTTCCTGTCTAAAAAGGGTCACTCCAGCTGCCAGTGGGGAGCAGGGCAAAGGTGAAGGGCCTGGCCAGTGGAGCCTCATCCCCAGGCAGGCACTTTCAGCCGACAGGTCGCAGGCGTTATTGCACCTTACTCTGGTGTCAACAGAATGTGATTTTTAGCACAGCCACACACAGCTCCTACCATGGCCTGCATCTGAGCGAGACTTAAAGGCACTCACTAAATACAGATGGTTAAGAAATCTGAGCCCAGAGCTAGAGCTAAAGTCCCAGCTTTCTCCCATCAATGCCACCACGTTCTGCGAACTCCCAGGGTGGTGACAGGCCCTCTGGTGGAGAGCCCTCTTCCAACTTTCCAAATGAAATGCCACCTAAGGGGCTGGGGATGTGGCTCAAGCGGTAGCGCGCTCGCCTGGCATGCGTGCGGCCCGGGTTCGATCCTCAGCACCACATACAAACAAAGATGTGTGTCCGCCGAGAACTAAAAAATAAGTATTAAAAAATTTTCTCTCTCTCTCTCCTCTCTCACTCTCTCTTTAAAAAAAAAAAAAAAGAAAGAAAGAAATGCTTTAAAAAAAAAAAAAAAAGAAATGCCACCTAGGGATCATCCTATGGCTGTTTCCAGAAGCGTAACAGTTCAACCCAAGCAAGCGCTTCCTGGTCCCTGAACCAGGCACGAGTTCGCCACGTCAGAACAGACCCCTTCCTGGAGCCACCCAGGGCCTGGAACCTTCTCTCAGTCCTGCAGGTGGACGGCTGTGGCCAGAACAGCACCCGGCACCAAAGGGTGTGCGCGGCTGGACACTAGTTAGAGCAGGGGGTGTGTGAGGCACTTGAGAGAACTTAAAGCCTTCCCAGGCGCTGCCTTCTGGACAGCAGTGAGTTCTGAACTCTCCCTGGAGGACACTGCTGAAGGAGCGGAGAGTGGGAAAGGCCACTGGCTTTGATTCTCCGGAGGCCTATACACCTACTGCCAGGCCTTCTCTCCCTGTACTCATGAGAGAAGGTGAGGCTGGGCTCAGCCCCCGCTATTTTTTTTTTTTTTTTGTACCAGGGACTGAAACCAGGGGTGCTTAACCACCGAGCCACATCCCCAGCACTTTTTTATGTCTTATTTTGAGACAGGGCCTCACTAAGTTGCTGAGGCTGGCTTTGAACTCACAACCCTCCTGCCTCAGCCGCTGAGCTGCTGGGATTCCAGGTGTGCGCTGGGGTGCACTGGCTCAGCACCTAATATCAAGAGAGCGGAGCCCTTGGGAGTGATGCTGGACAGGCTGCATCAGGAGGGACCCACTTCACGTGCAGCCTCCACAGCCTGGCAGCTCCTGGACCTCTGCTGTGCCTGCTGCTCAGGCCTCAGCTCCGCTTCCACAGGGCTAGGAGAAACTGAGAGCCCACTGAGGCAGCCAGTGTACTGCCAGGCACAGGGATGGCACCCCGGAAATGGCAGATTTGGCTGTCCTGTCCCCATGGACAGAGCTGCCAGATGCTCTCAGGTGGCTTCACGCTTGCCAGGGTGCCCAGGATGTCCTGCTCCCTGGAGTCTGAGCAGCCTGCACTGTACCTCTGCTCAGCTCACTCCAGCCCCACAGAGAAGCTCTGCCCTCTAATGCTAGGAGGGAGTGCCAAGGAGGAAGGGAGGGTGACAGGCAGCATAACTGCTGGGGAAAGCGTCCCACAGAGGACTCTAGACTGAGAGCCTTGACATCCTGAACACGTCAGCACAGGGAATGTCCCAGGGCCTTTCCACAGGATTCCACCTCAGCACTGGGTCCTGTTAGCAGCTCAGCAGGAACCTGAGGCCTGGGTTCCCACAGGACGACCCCATGACCCACCTTGAAGTTGGGCTGGGCGAAGCACCGTGCAACAGCAATCATGGAGGCAGTCAACGGGCCAGAGACGCCAATGGTGGTCAGAAACTCAGAAATGTTGGGTGTGAGGCGGAAAGGGACAGGACGGTTGGCATCTAAGTCCCCGGTTGCATCATTTATATCAAATCGAAAGTAGGCAACATTCAGCTTGCCAGTGTCCTGCATTTCATAGGAGGAGATGCATTAGGGACTCAGCAGCGGAAGGGAGAAGTTGGAAGAAGAGGGTCTGGCGGTTCAAGCCACGCTACCTGAGCAATCTGCAGCATCTCAGGGTTCAGTCTATTTAAATGCAGAACGAACTCAGCGAAGCCAATCAGAGCCAGTTGGATGGTGAACATCTTCCTGAAGGTCCAGTAGTCCGTGGCATTGGGGAACGTGTGCAGGGCCCACTCCTTGAGCATGCTGCGGGGCACCATGTTGCTCTGCACCTCCTTAAGAATGTCTCGAAGGACCTGAAACACATCACTTCATGACTCCTCCATCCAACTGGCTTATTTTTCCCCCCCTACAAATTGTAACGGTTTATTTAATAAGAACCCGTAAAGAGGACTTTGCTGCAAAGTTATTCAACTAAACTAAACACAAGGATGTACAAGATTACTCTATTTCCCCCTGGGGCTCAATGTCTTGTGGTCTAAGTGCCAATGGGACTGTCTGAATAAAAGCTTTAGTTATGTGATGTGTGGTTATCTGTCCTACAGAAAGGGAGGTAATGATCTGAAAACTTCCACCCATGCCAACTGCAGAAGGTACCAGGCCATTAACAGGAAGAACAAAACAGCTGGGCCCCAACCACACCTCTCCAGCTTCATGAACTGGGGAGCTAGTCTAAGAAGAGCAGGTATTGGGCAACGCAGAACTGAATTTCATCCTGGAAGACTAAAAAACAGGACTTGAAGCCTCACAACTGTAGGGAGGGCCTTGGGAGGCCTTCCTGAGTTAACTTCAGACCAGCTGGTAGAGGCGCAAGGTCCACTCTGGGCTAAGCGCTGCCTCATGCTCTGAATAGCTGCCAGGACACAGGCCCTGTGCACAGACACACAGGCCTGCTCCGGGGCACAATGGGAAGATGCATTCCTGAGGCTGCAGAGCAGGGGCTTCCAACGCCTGCTCCTGGTGCAGTAAAAAAGCTGGGAAAATCAAAACCATTTTCAGAACTTTCCAGACTCCTCCCAGTCAGAGGAGCTCTTGTTCAGGAGAACGGGCGAGTCCTCCCACCAGCAGTGAGGCTGGTGGCTTTGATTCTCCTGAGGCCCACAGGCGTGCACCACTTACTGCTGGCCTCTCCCCACCTCTCTGGTGGCTGAGAGCCAAGAACCACATGACCAGGCTGGCCATGGAAACAGTAACCTGACAGCCACTGGAGTGGGAAAATGAGTTTGGTGACCCCCAAAAAAGACTTGCCCCCAGAGAACTGTCCCTATTTGAATCGCCTGGAAGCTAACCACAAAAAGCCCCATTCGCAGGGCTTCTCTCCATCTTACTGAACCCTGAGTTCACACAGCGAGGACAGCATTTCTGAAGCGCATCTGCAAAAACAGTCAATGACAACTGTTCAATATCGCTGGTGTCAGAGGAAAAGACACCCACGAAGACTGGCCAAGCAAAAGAGCAGGGGAATGGCATGCCCACAGGGGCTCGGAGAAGCACTGTACACCCAGGGACCTAGAAGGCCACGTGTGTGTTCATGAAAAACCTCGGAAAGCCAATGCGCTCGTCTGGTTGACCCTGAGACACTGCATAAGCAGGGAGCGAAGGCAAAGGCAGAGCTGAAAACTGCTGAGCCCTGAGGAAGGCATGCCCCCCCCACCCACAGACAGAGAGATAGACACACACACACCCCTTCAAAAAAGTTGTGAGATCCACTGGATGAGACATTCAACAGAATCTCTGTTAAACCATTAGCCAGACACTAAACTGAGCAGACATCAGGGCTGCCCCCGACAAAGCCTGAACTGCAGTTAGTCCAGGAGGGTCACTACGACCACCACCAAACCCGACAAGTCTTCAAGGGAGGATGTGATATCTAGAGTCGCCAAATCATGTTGCTAAAACTCCCAGTTCCAACATTATATTGTAAGACACACAGAATCAGGAAAACAAGCTGACACACAGGGGAAAGAGGTGAAGTCTTCTGAGTTTCCATTAAAAACACAAATGATCCAATTTAAAAGTGGGTGAAGCACCTGCAGGCATTTCTCCAAACAGCCAAAAAGGACATGAAAAGGTTTCAACTACGTTGAAAGAGGACTTCACACCCACCAGCCAGGACGGCTTCCATCAAAAAGATGGGCAGTGGTAAGTGTTGGCAAGAATGTGAAGAAACTACCAAAGAAATAAAAGTACACACAAAGACAAAGACCCCAACATTCACAGCAATGCTGGTCATACTAGCCAGAAAATGTAAATAACCCAGAAGTCCATCAACTGATGAATGCATAAATTATATGTGGATATTCATGTAATGGAATATCATTTGGCAATAAAAAGGAAGTATGAAAACATGGTTCACAAAATGGGTGAACCCTGGAAATACAAAAAAAATTCACTGAAGTCCATATATTATAGCCAGACATGGTGGCACACACCTATAATCCCAGTGACTCAGGAAGTTGAGGTAGGAAGATCAAGTTTGAGGCAACCTCAGCAACTTAGCAAAACCCTATCTCAAAATAAAAAGGCTGGGAATGTGGCTCAATGGTAGAGTGCAGTGCCCAGTACCAAAAACTCCCCCCTAAAACAAACAAACAAATTTAAAAAATCCTGTATGTAGAATTCCATGTCCAGAATAGACAAATCCAGAGGCAGAAAGATCTGTGGTCCCCAGGGTTGGGAGTAGAGAAGAACATGGAGGGACTAGCAAACGGGGAAGATGTTTTAAAGACAGCAGTAGTGACTGTGGCATAACGCTGTGATACTAGAAACCCTTAAATGTGAACTTTAAAGGTGAGTTTCATGGTATACGAACCATATCTCAACCAAGGTGCTATCCCAAGTGAAAGATGAAGGAGCAGAGAAGCAGCCCACAAGGAGGCAGAGAGAGAGGAGAGTGCACAGCTAGGCTACTCCACATGGTCAGCATCTAGCTCAGCAGGACCCATAGCACCTTCTTTTTTTTATTTTTTGGTACTAGGGATTTAACCCAGGGGAGCTAGACCACTGAGCACAGCCTCAGCCCTTTTTATTTTTTATTTTGAGATAGGCAACTTAGTGAGACCCTACGGCCTCACTCAATTGCTGAGATTGGCCTCAAACTCATGATCCCCCTGCCTCAGCCTTCTGAGTGGCTGGGATTTTAGGCGTGCACCACCACTCCTGGCTCATGTGGCATTTTTAAGATGTGAGTGCACACGTGCAGACAGAAGTCACCAGCTTCCACTGTCAGAGACAAGTGATGACCTGAAGAACACAATCCATTTCTCTCCTGTGAGTACCTCCAAGCTGTCCTCAGTCCACAGAATGACCAAGCCATAACTTCACAAAAAATCCCTGGAGCCGGGAACAGTGGCCACACCTATAATCCCAGCAGCTCAGGAGACTGAGACAGGAGGATCATGAGTTCAAAGCCAGCCTCAGCAATGGTGAGGCGCTAAGCAACTCAGTGAGACCCCGTCTCTAAATAAAACACAAAATAGGGCTGGGTGTGGCTCAGTGGCTGAGTGTCCCTAAATTTATCTCCAGCACCCCCCCCCAAAAAAATCCCTGGTACCAGTTCACAAAGGAGGCTACACTTCTGTGCACAGAGGTCAATCAGAAAACTGGATCTATTCCTTCTGCCTGCACACAAAGGTGGGAAGCTGCCCTGGACCACCTGGGGCCTTGCCTGTACCCCAGGCCCTGCCTTGGAGGTCAAACAACACAGCTATGGGTTCACTCTTCATAAACAAGACCAAGTGCTCCAGGACACGCCCAAGTTGAAATGAGCCCCAAGCAACACGGGGCAAGTCCTGTCTTCTGCCCTTTGGCCTCCCTTTGCAATGCACAGAAGTACCACGGGGCACATAGAGAGTCCAAAATGGCCGCCTCAGGACGCTCCTCACAAGCCTAGACCAACACCTTCTCTGGCAAGGGCAGGAACCTGCAAACCCCGAAAGGGCCCTATGCCCCAGAGGGATGCAGGCGGGTCTACCCAGGATCCTGTGGTCTGCCCGGGACTCCTGCCCAAGGCCAGTCACTCAGCTGGCTCCCCATCTCAGAGCTCCCCACTCTGTTTCAGACGATACACACACAGTATAGACACGCGTGTCACCTAATACCCCAGGAGTGCACCAGGGTCCTGTCAGCAGCTCAGGACAGACAGAGACAACAGACAGTCCACACCACTTCACATGGGAACCAGCCGCCCAGTGAGAAGTGAGTCTGATGTAAACTGATGGGGGGTGCTTGGGGTGGAACCCAGGGCCTCGTGCTGCATGAAAACTGATTTTTAGATTCTAGTTTCTGAGCTTTGTAAGGGAGAAGGACAGTACTTTCTGGAGGAGGAGAACTTACCTCCAACTGGTCACAGCAAACCCTCTGCAGAAACGTCCCCTCATCCAGGTCACTGGCTGATTCCTACCATCTCTTAAGTCTAATGAAGTTACTTTAGGTGAGAGAAGTACCCTCAAAGAACGCTCCACTCATCTCCTAGGTCCCCACATCAGCCAGGAACCACAAGAAAGTGGCCACAGGTGGAGGCCTCGGGCAGCAGCCTGGCCCTGCTTAGTACCTGGTGGCTGGCCTGGGTCCCCCGCGCCTGCACCGTGGCCAGCCTGTCATAGTAACGGGAAATGGGGTTGTCGTGCTCGATGCCCTTCTTGGCACAGCGCTGCTTGTAAATCTCCACGAGGGAAAGTGAAGAGGGGTTGTCTTCCACGAGGCGCATCTGCGGGGACACAGCGACCACCCGGGGAACTGGGGGAAAGAAACAGGGCAGGTTGAGAGGGCAGAACCCGGGGCTAGTGCTCGACCCCACCTTCCGCACTGGCTGAGGGCCAAGAGAACTTGGTTGTGTGAGGAGAGGAGGAACCCTGGGTCACACCCCGGGTACTCAGCAGATGGCATCAAGCTCAGTCCACATGAGCCAAGTTCTTCAGAGGCCATCTCAAAAAACACAAAGTGACTACCACCCTGTTCGCTCTTCAGATGCCTTCCCAGCTGGAGTCCACAGAGGAACCCAGCTCCTGGCTCAAAGGCACCTTGCGACCCTGTCTTCCTGCAGCTAGAATGGCGACACTCAGGTAAATATCACCTGGGTTGTATTCTGTTCTACGGTTCAGATAAGCCCCATGGGGCTGTCTGTGAGTGAAATGAGAAATACTTCAAGATGTTGGATTAAGTTTATATGGAATTTGGCCAAATAAAGTTGGAAATAGCTGAGAGATTCCAAAAGAGAGAGGTCATTCCAGAAGACAACATCAAAGTCCAGACTGCCCAGTCCGGACCCCCTGGTGGCCTGCACTGGCCATGCTGAGAAGGCAGGCAGCAGCAGTGTCCTGCTCTGGCTCTCGTCTGTGTCCAGGCCACTGAGACAACAGAGGCAATTCTAACTTCTGATGAACGAGGCTGGCCGACTCAGTCTACCATCCGCTAAACCACAGCTGCTGGCTGGCCACCCTGGCTTCAGTCCATGAAAAAATTCCAAGACGACTCCAGGGTACACGCTTGACTATCACTCAGTGCTAACTGACGTATGTGGAAGAAACAAAAGAACACTCTGCACCTCATGACCGGGTCAGCAGTCATGACTGGGTCAGCACTGCAGCCCACGCTGCATCCGTGAGAAAGCACACACAGCTTTCTATGAAGCACTGCAGCAAGCTGGCCCCTGACCTGTTTCTAATCTACCTCCTGTCTGGAGATACCACACTTGAAGGTCAGGATGGATTGGACTACACCTGAGCAGTGAGGAGAGCACCACACAGAACTGGACGAATGCCTTGTGGCAGGCTCCAGCCTCAGGGATTGCAGCTAAAGTGACTGTGGCAACTTGGGAATGAAAAGACTTCACTCAGTGGTTGCTACTGGGGCCATTTAGAAACGAACTCTGTAGTCTTCATGGAGACTCAGTTCAGCTCAGAGCCTTCACCTCACAGGGAGCAGCCTGAAGGTGGGGACACCGTCCATAGGAGGGCCATCAGGGCTGCTCTTCATCCCATAGCCTTTTTCTCAGTGCCGTCTGGAACCCTCCCTGGGCCAATACACACCAGGCCTGAGCTGCTGCACCCTCAGGCATAGTTATCATGATACCTGTGAAAAACAGATGCCGCTTGGTGGTTTCTTTCCTCTTCTCCAAGCAGGGGTTCAGCAGGCGGAGCAGCTGCAGGACACGCTCCTCCCTCCGCGACTCTGTGAGGCAGGCATCATTCATGACCAGGTACGGGTAGATTTTGCCATTATGCCCACGGATGTACAGTCTGCGGGCAGCTGTATTGTGCTTCTGCACAATTTCCACCCTGGGCATAAACCTACCAAAGCAAGCAAACAATGAAGCATGAACTCCAAGTCCTGGTTCCCCAACCTTTTCTGGGGAAGAAAACAGAGTATTCAGAATGGCTACGAAGAAGCAGGATGTGCAGTTCCACAATCGCTAATGATTCATGTGACCCCCGTCCCACTCTGACAAGATGTGTAGATGGGCCAGTATTTCACATCGCAGCAGGCACTGCTAGGAAGTCAGGGAGGATGGCTAGTCGGACACAATGTGAAGGAATGGAAAAGCAGTGCACTGCATCTAATTTAGAAATAAATACAAAACACCACCACCACTGCTGTCCTCTTGAACAGCTTACATGCCAAGCAAGGTGTGGCCGCTCTCGTAAGCGCTGGGCTGTCCATTTCTGCTTGGGCTAGGAAACCCTGGGAGACTCTGCATTTTTTCAGACCGTATGGTGATTCAGAAAAGGTTCCCTGGGAGGCAACCCGACCCTCATTCAGGATCAAGCTCTTTCAAGGTGCCCAATTACTTCCATGCTATAATAATCATGTATTCTCCCAATCTAGGGAATTAATGTCTGCAATCCTGCTTGGACCCTACCCCGGAGCCCCCTCCAAATGCCAGGCCATGCTCACTCACCGAGCAATCTTGATGTAATAATGTGTTGGCTTTGGCATCAGAAATTCCCCAGGAATTTCTACTTCAGCTGTTTGTGCTGAGAAATTGCTTAAAAATCGGCACTTTTCTTCTATGAGGAAGAATTTTGGAAGTTGCTTTGTTTTAGCCTCTAAGATTTTGATCCACTTTTTCAATTTGGAAATAAGATTATGAAGTTTCATGGATCCTGGAACACTGAAGTCAAAATCTGGAAAATAAAACATGATAAAAACATTTCAATCGTCACTACAAAATTACCACTCAAACATCTACCAACTGCATTAGACATGCTCTATATGTGATGAGGAGCACAGAACCATAAGCCCACATGCTCTTCAAAGTGAAGGTGTAAACCTGAGAGAGCAGCTCTTGTCCAGGACCTCTCACAACATTGAGAGGAGGAAGAAAGATGAACCCAACATCAAACTGCATCCCCCGTCACAACAGGCTCCTTTCAGAGGGCTGAGGCCACACAGGCCCCTGCATGTCCACCTCACAACACGAGGCATGTAGCTCTCAGCAACAGCCTGTGAATACCCACAACAACTCGGGAGCTTGTGTCACCAGGACCTAAGGATTACATCACAAGGGCAGCACCAGCCACACCACTTCTGAGTATGAGTGTTAATCACACCAAGAAATGAAGTCCTCTGCGATAAAAACAGACTGATTGATGTGACAATAAGGGTGTACCCAGAAGGCACTAAAAGATGAGTTCTCAGAAGGATCATGGCAAGAAATCTAAATGACAAAACAGAAAACATTTTCACTTAAGCAATTTAAAAAATCCCTGGGTCGCTGGTACAGGGGTACATTCCTGGAGTCCCAGTGGCTTGGGAGGCTGAGGCAGAACTCAAGTTTGAGGCCAGCCTTGACAACTTAGTAAGACCCTATGTTCAAAAAAAAAAAAAAAAAAAAAAAAAAAGGTCTGGGGATGTAGCTCAGTGGCAATGTGCCTCTAGGTTCAATAAAAATCAATCAACCAATCCCTGGGTAATGTATTTGTCAGGTTTTACTGAGACTCAATAAATTCAAAAAAGTTCAAATAAATTGTCCTTTAAAAGCCATCAATTTCCTTCCAGATTAGCACCAGTGCTGGGAGAGACCCTGTCACTCTAAGTTACCTTTTTTGTGTGTCAAGTAAGGACCCCAGGGCAGGCATAGGGAGGCACTGTTCTAGGCCTAGGAAGTGCAGGCTGCATGATGGTCAGAGACCACGGGGAGGCCTGGGTCTCCACAGCACCTCCTACTCAAGAGGCTCCCCTGCATGATCACTGGCTCGTGGGCCACCTTCTCTCAGTCCCACTTGGTCCGAGCCTGCTGCGGGCTTGGCAGAGACAGCCTCTTGCCCACCTCTCCCTTCCCAGGGCAGCCACACAGCAGGAGCTACCAAGTCAGACAGAGTCGAAAGCCCAAGAAAGCAACTGAAGGGCTAATAGCAGCAGTTTGGAATCAAAAGCTGGCAAAGGCCCACTGGATGCTGAGCTCAGGTGCCCCACTTAGGAAAGGCTCCAGAGGGCATGGCTGGCCAAGGGCAGACCTGCCCTGTCTCTTCCCACATCAACTATCACTTTGAACCTGCCCAAAGTCATCTCTTGGTGCTCAGCAAACAAGCCCAGCAACATCCCATCACATTCTCTGTGCGAACCGGCCACGAGGAACAATGGCACTAGATGGTGCTCAGCCCAGAAGTGACTCAAGGCTGGGGAAAGTCAGCTGTCAAACTCTAATGAAGAGCAGGCACAGTATGCAAACTGTCACTGTGGAATAACCAGACTTCCAGCAGGTTGCAGAAACATACAGGAAAGCCTAGCCACCCTCCTATGCCAACATCCTGCACAACCACAGTTCTGCGCAGAACCAAGAGTGACACTGGCATAGTCCACACAGCTGACGCAGATCACTGGTCATACGTGTGTGTGTTGGGGGGGGAGGTCCTGTCCTGTGAGCAACTCTGTATGACCTTTGACCTCTACTATCATCAAGATGCTCAACTGTGCTGTCAACTCCCCTCTGCTACCCCTTGATAGCCACACCCACTCCTTAATCCCTGACACCCAACCACCACGAATTTATTACCCATCTCTATAATTACAAATATTTCATAAATCTGCTGGGTGCTGTGGTGCACACCTGTAATCCCAGCAGCTTGGGAGGCTGGGGCAGGATGACTTTGAGTCCAAAGCCAGCCTCGGCAACAGTGAGGTGCTAAGCAACTTGCTGAGACCCTGTCTCTAAATAAAAATATGAAATAGGGCTGGGGATGTGGCTCAGTGGCTGAGTACCCCTGAATTCAACTCCTGGTATCCCCCCAACAAAAAAAAGTTTCATAAATTGAAACAATACAGTGTGTATCCTTCTTGCATTGGCATAATATCTCTGAGGTTCATCCAAGTTGCTCTGTGCATCAATACTTAACTTTTTATTTTTGCAGAGAATGAATAAATTATACCTTGTTATTCAAGAAGGGGGTATGGGTGGTTTCCAGTCTGGGGACAAAAATGGCTATGAATATTTGTGTACAAGTTCCTATATGAAAATACTGTTTTACTTCTCTGAAATACATCAATAGACTCTTCTAGACTCTTCCTAAACTTTCTCCCACCTCCCTATGGGTATCTGAGACTAGAAGCACATTCCATAGAAGGAGTCAGAACCGAGATCAGAAATGGCCTCCCCAGGAGCAGGGGAAGGAGGGCAGGAGCTTGATCTACACATCTGAAACCTGTGGGGGTCTGAGGGGGGCTGGAAGCCTCACAGCAACTACTTTTGAGTTTACATCAAAATCCATGTGTTTCATCCCATTTCTAATTCTATATTTCAGACTTTATTTGATGAAATGAGCTGACGTTTTAAGATGAAGACATACTGAATACTGTTTCTAGTAAAATACGGTTTCCACAAGACTTTCATCCCAGGCGCTTCCTTTTTCAGAGAAAGGGGAAGGCACACAAGAACCCCACAAAGGCAACAATCAAGATGATGAAAGCTCCCAGCACGAAAGGCAGACCTTGTACTCGATTTTCCAGAGAGCACTTTTCCCAGTGCAGGTCCATGGTGTGGAAAGCTCAACCTAGGCTGGTCGTGTTACCTTAAATGCCCAGCCGACATACCAAGAGCAGAAGCCCCGCACCGGGGACCGTCTGGGTGATGGAGGGTATGTGCTGCACTCTGATGGATTCAAGGTAAGTCATGGCTATCCCTGCAAAGTATCCTTTATGATTAATGGGATAGGATCTTTTACATTATTTCAATCTTCGTATCTGTATGTGTGTTTGTTTGTGTATTCTCAAAGACACAATAAGTCTTTTCTTTACCTTGGACTAGGGATATAGCTCAGGGGTAGAGCACTTGCCTAGCAGTATGAGGCCCTGGGTTTGATCCAGGCATAGGACGGGTGAGAGGGGGAAGATACTTCTAAAAATATCTAAAAATGTGGACTACTATCAATGAAGAAACAATGTTTTAAACAGCTATAAAAAGAGAAATGATCAGGCAGAACTGTGTCCTTTAACTCTGGAAAATTGTATATGACAAAACTTGCTTTCACATGAAAAATCACTCAGGCCTGTAGAAGTCATTAGGATGACTAAAGTGACTTGTCTGGAACCAAGCACTCCTGGTGAGAGTGGGTATGCAGGATGGCATTTGTATGTGTGCAAAAGCACAAATGTGTGTGCACTGTGAGGGCTGGGGAGCGTCTGGCAAGGGTCACTATTTCATAGATAAAAACACCTGGGCTACCAGAAACTGCACTCATTTCCCTCAGATCATGGGTAAGTGGCCGAGCTAGGACTCGAACTCCTCTGGGCCTAGGAAAATGCGCTCAGCTAACTCGGGACAAGTGCTGAAGACACAGGCTCTCAGTTATTCTGCCTTCAGAGTCTAGTTTGTACTTGTCACTGCAAGCCCTGCACACTTAAATCCAACCACTTCACCCAACTCTGTTTTCCACCAAAACCCAAGTAAGGGAAAGGCTGAGGGAAAGGTCAAAGGAGAGGATTTGATCTGAAAATCTCCCATTTTCTAATCCCTGTCTCGCAGCTCCGAGTCCTGAGCATTCTGTAGCAGGAAGGAGTCACGTGTAGTCCCACACTGGTGGCAGTCTTGGATTCCTCATGTTCTGAGGTCTGTATTTTTATACAGTCTAACCAGTATCCCCGGTTCAGTGATAAGAAAATGAATGAATACAATCAGCTGATATTAAAAACCAAGGAAAAATAGGAACTTTACTCGGGAAAAGAGAGTGAGACTCACCCGTTGTGAACTGCCCTTTCAGCTTCTGGAAAACGGGGTCCTGCGCTGTGGCCTGCGCCCGACGGGCCAGAGACTCAGAGGCGGCACTGGAGAACATGGTTGAGACGTTGGACACATTCTCCAGTCCCACTCCAAACGTGCTCACCAACTTCTTGACAAAATTGAGAGTGTGGGGGGTGATTTTGGCATCGGACACTGCTCCGCTTTTCTCAAAGGCGACAGAGTAACATTTTGCCAGGCCCTGTTGGAGCTGTCTGAGCACCTAGTAGGAGAGGAAGCCAGGGATCATCAACCAAGCAGAGCAACCAGCCAGCCAAGTGGCTACACACACAGCTCCTTGCCCCAGGATTATCTGCACCCACGGCACACTGGCACAAGGTAGGTGTAAATCAGCGTGTGCAGAACAGATGAAGACCCGTGTGCATGACACTGTGAGCTGGTGTGGTTTTGTTTTGTTTTTACCCATGAGTAAGGGCTCCGAACACTCAAACACAAACAAAAACCAGAGAACCCCACCGTCTCAGGATGTGCACATACTGCCTCCTGATTAACCATGAAAGCCTGGTTTTCAAGCGTTTTGGCTGTTATCACTATGTTCACCTGCACACACAAAACCTGCGCATAAATTCCAGCTAGCCCCAGGACCCAGCCAGGTGAATCAGAGACAGTCAAGTGGGTATGACTTTATCATCCGCTGAAGCAAACCTCAAGGAGGTGGCCGAGCTGCTGAAGAGACACCTGGTTCAGTGATAAGAAAATGAATGATTTCCTGTTTCTGGAAATCAGAACTTCCTGCTGCCTATGCCACCACTCTTGCTCATACACACAGCCGCCACCAGGTCAACCAGTGGCACTTAAGTAACTGAGGTCACTGAAGTAGAAAAAGCAAGTACTTTAAAAGCAAGAAATGGTTTTCTCATTTCCTCTGAAGTTTTCTTCAAGTATTTGAGGCTGACTTAGTGTGCAGAGACGAACTCTTCACCTGGTCCATGGTTAAATTCAACAGCCAACATAAATCGACCAGGCAGCTAAATATGAAGATGACGAGACAACCACAGAAGCATACAGAACGATCCATTCCCTCCACAAGTAACTAGCAGTTGCAAAATGAGATCCAAATACCTCTTCATGCCAGTTTTCTCTGAACCAGACCATCTGATCGACGATGCCTTCCAGGGAAGACAGAAGAGTGGGGTGGAGCTCTCGCTGCATGTGCATGATTCGGCTGCAGCGCCACATGGGTGCTGTGGCTCTTATGGGCCCTGGATCTGATGCAGAATGGGACTGGTTACCCACTGAACTTGGCTGCTGCTGTCCAGAATCTGAGAGCAACACACACAACGCCATTGTCAGCGCAAAACCGACCGATGCCGAGCTCGGAGCTCTACAGGACCCACCGGGCAAAGGAACGTTGGTTCCTGCCGGTGTGGGGACCTCCAGGAGACGCTTCCCCACGGAAGATGGAGAATGCCCTGGTTCTAAGAGTAGCTATGCGACTGATTTAGGGACAAAAGACACGGTGGTCTACAACTTGGCTTCAGATGGTTGAGAGAAGAAACCAGTGTGCGAGCTGAGTGCTAAGGCAAGTTGCCCAGAACAGCTGGCGAGGGCAGGAGGGGCCCACAGTGTGCTGGTGCTCCTCTCACCTTCTCTGTAAGTTTGAAGGTTTATAAGAAAATTTTGGGGGAAACGTTCTCCGAGCTTGCTATTAAAGCTCAAAGAATCTAAAAGTAGTTGATAAGCAAGTCTCCACTTTTCATCTAGAAAAGACAAACCTACATTTGTAAAATGACATTCCAAGAAAATACATTTATTTACCCTATGAGAAAACACATGGGAACTCTCACTGTGCAAGGTCCTCATCTCACTTCCCTGTGATGCTGCCATGGCCCAGAGAGTGAATCACTCCCTTAGGAAGACTCTGGGTGTTAGGAACACTGTGAAGCAAACGGACCTTTAGCTGTTTACAAAGGTACCGTTAGTTATTTCTTTACATGCCAAAGAGTCTATCCAATTTAGATTAAAGTCTTATGTTCTGAGTCAAGTTTTTGAAACTAATAAGACTGACTTGGATCCTTCTGACAGCTGAGATGTTTCTTCCAACCTCAACAACACACATGCACAGCAACTGACAAACTGCTTACAGGGGTATCTTTATTACCAAGATGGAAGGTAAACTTCATAATTCTCTGTAACTAAAAATATAGAACTTTTCTACCTATGGGTCACTCAGATGAACACCCTACCACACTGTAACATTAATCAGGCCTCAGGCTTTGACCTTGGGGCCCTGATTAAAGAAAAGACTGGCCACGTGCGTGCGGAGGGAGTTGCAGGGCGGGAGAAGGTCCACAGCAGTTGAGACATAGGACTCCCCAGGGAACAAGCCCTTCAAGACCAGCCAGCCAGCCCCACCCAAGACGTACCACTCTTGTAGCGTTCTCGCTGTTCTATTTTGAGGGTCAGGTACAAAGTCCGGATGGGAAAGTAGACCGCTTGGGGATACACTCGTCCAACCTGCTCAGAGATAAGAAATCATAAACTACATGCTGTGCTTTCTGAATAAAGATAATTTATACTGAAAATAACTGATGTCAAGTTGGAAATGGGTTTCTGATCTGCATTTGTTCCAAGGAAGCAAGTACTATGTCACCAATCTAATGCACACGGCCATATTAAACAGCAGGTGAGATATCCTTTTCACCTTTTAAAGACCCAAAATAGCCAAGTGTGGTGGCACTTGCCTGTAATCCCAGCAGTTCAGGAGGCTGAGGTGGGAGGATCTTAAGTTCAAAGCCAGCCTCAGAAACTTAGCAAGGCTCTAAGCAACTCAGTGAGACTCTGTCTTTAAATAAAATACAAAACAGGGCTGGGAATGTGGCTCAGTGGTTAAGTGCCTCTGGGTTCAATCCTGGTATCAAATAGTTTTTATTCTGTGTAATTGCAGGAAGAAGGAGATCAAGAAATGTCTATTTAGGATGAGACCCATCAGCTTTAACAAACTGGAATTTTGTGACCAAGCTGACATTATCATGAAGAAAACAGTAATGTTTGACTCTGCTACAGGCCAGGTCTACATCCTGGCAGATAACTATAAGCAAAACGCTAGGACCCAGGAAGACAGCAACACCCTCGAGGAAAAAAGAAAGTCCTTTCTGGGAATACATGAATGATGTCCACACATAAAGAGCAAGTAAAATGAGCATATACTCCGAAACATGCAGCTGCTGTGCTATTCTTTCATAAAAAGTCCCTTAACACTTTGACAGTTATGAAAGAGCCATCTATGGGACCAGGGTCTGCCCAATTCCCAGCCTCACCCCCAGACAGCAAGAACTGTCCTCGCTTACAGGTACAGGTTAACTGCACGAAGGAGGAGTATCACAAGCAAGTGCTACTTTCAAGGGAGCTCTGAAGGGCTCCTAGGACAGGACAGGAAATCGGATGCAAAATTCCAACCAGACTCTCATTTCACTATAATTCTCAGAGAAACACTAGCAATCTTGCTTAACTTGCATCCTATGTAGAACAATAGCCAAGCAAAAAATTTACAATTTTAATACTGTACTGTGTTATTAGCTATTTCATTTCAACCCTGATGTGTTCTTCAGCAACTTTTAATTATGCTTTATATTAAGTGACATCTAAATGTTAAAATCTTATTGCCTCTTGGACTATCTTCAAGAGCATTCAAACATGCTTTCTGGAAGGAAAGAATGTAAAATAAAGACAAAATTATTTTGTGAACACAAACAACTTCTGAAGCCCACCTGGCTGATGAGGTTCAAAAGCAGCTTGCCCTCGGAGCCAACCAGGCAGGTGAGGAGCTGCGGGATCCAGGCCAGCCACTGGATGGGCGGCACGCCGATGCAGTACTTGTCAACAGCATCTGCCAGGGTGTTTTTGTCATCGTCAAAGCTCAAAAGCCACAGCACCTAATGCAGAGGGGAGGGGCCTAGAGGTGAGCAACAATCAAGACCCTCAATCAAATGACTTTTTTTTTTGCCAACTTTAAGATTCCACATTGTATAGCTTTACTGGACATGTGGAAAAATATGGAGGCCAATACTATGGCTAAATATATGCAAAAATCTTACAGTTACGTATACCCACAATTTGAAGAGTTTATTTTTTCTTGACTTAGCTTTAATGACAATTACTAGCTGATCCAATTTCCTGGCTAGCAGTGACCAGTGACTACAAGGCCGTGACAGGCAGATGGTCAGGGCTTGCCAAGCTGCTAATTCACCCACACGAGCAGATTTTTACTAAAATCTCAGATCAACATCACCCTAGCTCTGGTAGGACAAAGGCTGGCAGCCTGGAATCCACAGATGCCTTTCTTTTAGATATAAATAGTTATATCTCAGAGCAAGCAATCTCAGAGTCAGGTATTTAGGTGTTTGGGTGTCCATGCACATGTGGTGAGGTTCATCTAAATGTTGATGTTAAATCAAGAAACTGTACATGCCCAATACCCCCCTGCACTCAGGGCTATGATGGGCACTGTGTGAAGAGACCACCAGCAATCAAAGGACACAAGCCTTGCAGCTGCTGGAGAGATGCTAACATCAGACAGGTGTCCAGGAGTTAAGCCCTAACTCCAGTGCTCTTCTGCAGAATGGGAGTCTCAGTCTCACAGAAAGCACTAGACTCTAGGTGAAGCTTTGTCATGCAGAAAGTCCTGGGGCCCTAAGGATGTCCAGGCCTCGATTTCCTTATTTTAAAATGGAACTGTAAAAGACACTTGAAGGAGATGGGAATTAGGAGTTAAGGCATGAAATCAATCCTCTCACATCCAGCATGAATCAGTGATTTAGAGCTGGTTTTTGATCCAAACTGAAAGGCTACCAGATGGTCTTTGATCAAAGACAATTCCTTGGATCTTACCTTGGCCAAGTATTTCCTGGATTTGCTCTCATTTTGATGCCGGCAAGCATGCAGGTAACAAGTAATGGCAGAAACCCCAAGGTGCAGCTGTCGCTCCTTCACAAAGATATTCTCCAGATAGTCGCCCCACATAGCCCAGGCTTTCACCAGCACGTCATGCATCTGCACGGCTGCAGAAAAGGCTTTGTTTGCTTCCTCAGACCTGTGAGGAGATGCAAAACCAAATCATAATTCACATTGTAAAATTAGCCTTTTTTTTTTTTTTTTTTTTTTTGTACCAGGGATTGAACCCAGAGGCACTGAACCACTAAGCCACATCCCCAGCCCTTTTTTGTATTTTATTTAGAGACAGGGTCTCACTGAGTTATTTAGGGCCTTGCTAAGCTGCCGAGGC
This sequence comes from Spermophilus citellus, assembly GCF_964194105.1. NCBI lineage: Eukaryota > Metazoa > Chordata > Mammalia > Rodentia > Sciuridae > Spermophilus > Spermophilus citellus. The sequence goes on from NC_138187.1 coordinate 32,975,063, forward strand.
TGACTTTGAACTCAATGATCCTCCTGCCTCAGCCCCGGAGCCACTGGGATTGTAGGTGTGCGCCACCACGCCTGACAAAATGAACCATTTTGAAGGGAATGTTTCAGTGTCATTTAACATATTCATGATGCTCTACAACCACTTCCTAGGCAGTCACTCTGAACTCCCCAAATCCAAGCCCCTGAGGACCACCAACCTACTATCTCCATTGATTTACCTACTCTGCATATTTCATAAAAATTAAATCATATATCCTATGATATTTTGAATCTGGATTCTTTCATTTAGCATACTACTTCTAAGGTTCATCCATATTGGAGCACAGGTCAGAACTTCATTCCCTTCTTATAACTGAATAATATTCCACGGAGTATAAAGATGACACTTCCCTTAGCAATCCATTTGTGTTGTTTACATGTTCTGCCTATCGGAACTAGTATTGCTATAAAAATTTCTGATCAAGTAACTGTTCCAATTCTTTTAGATAGATACCAAGGAACAGACTCACTGGATCATATGGTAACTTTTACTTTCTTGTGAAAATAGTTTTCCATAGCAAAGACACCATTTTTATATCCCACCAGAGATGAACAAGATATACAAGGAAAACTATAGGCCCATCTCCTTTATGAATATAAATGCAAACACCTCCAACAAAAAACTGGCAAACCAGTTCCGGCAGCATATGAAAAGGATTATACACCGTGACCATGGGGGATTTACCCAGCAATACATGGATAGTTCGGCATTTAAAAAAAAAAAAAAAAAAAACCAGTGTGATACACATTAACACAATGAAAGAGAAAAACACGATCACCTCAGTACCCTTGGAATAAAAGGAACAAGTTTAACCTGGTAAAGGGCATAGACGAAATACCCAAAGCCCACACTACTTAACAGTGAAAGACCAAAAGCCTGTCCCCAAGATAGACAAAGAGACAAGGGTCTCATCATTCTAACTCAACACTGTACTTGAGATTCTAGTCAGGACAATTAGTTAAGAAAGTAAATGCCTTTGGACTAAAAAAAAAAAAAAAAAGAAAAAAAGAAGTAAAAACTAGCTTTATTTGCAGATGACATGATTTTTTTTCTTCATGAAATTGCTTTTTTGTGCATCAAAAATATAAGAAAGTCAAAAGACAATAGACACATTGGAAAAATTATGCAAATCACATAAGATTATTTTCTCTTTTTTTGGTACCAGGGATTGAACTCAGCCACAAAGCCACATCCCCAGTTCTATTTGATATTTTATTTAGAGACAGGTCTCACTGAGTTAGTTGCTTAGCACCTCACTTTTGCTGAGGCTGGCTTTGAACTTGTGTCCCCTGCCTCCGCCTGCCAAGCTGCTTGGATCACAGCTGTGCACCACTGTGTCCAGCCTCTTTTTCTCCTTTTAATTAGAGTGTGATATTTATATAATGCTCTGACAAAATCATACATGCATGGAACCTGACCCACTCCATCTCGGTTCCCATTCCTCCCCCCTCTTTCCTTTGTCCCCCACCCCCTCCTCCACTGCACTATTCCTCCCCTGCTCATCCCTTGTCTCTCCTTGAATGTTGCCTTCCACACACACAAAAAGGTGAGATTCCCTGTGGCATGTCTATGTGTGCACTTGAAGTGCCTTTGTGATTTCATTGAGCATTTCCTTCTTCTTCCTGTCCCTCCTCCTTCTCCTCCACTGATCTTCACCATATCTGATCTTCCCCTACTTCTTTTCCTTATTTTGCTCTAGCTTTCACAGATGAGAGAAAACATTCAACCCTTGATTTTCTGAGTCTGGCTTATTTCACTCAGCATGAGGTTCTCCATTTCCATCCGGTTACTGGCAAATGCTATAATTTTATTCTTCTTTATACTGAGTAAAATTCCATTGTGGTGTGTTCTTATATTCAGAACCCCCACACACACACATTCTCTCTCTCTCTCTCTCTCTCTCTCTCTCTCTCTCTCTCTCACACACACACACACACACAGCTAATAAATTCAGCCCAGTTGAAAAACAGAAAATCAATAGCTAAAATCAACTGTATTTCTATACATTAGTAACAAACAATCTGAAAATGAAATTAATACAACTACTCATGAGCCAGGTGCAGTGTCACATGCCTGTAATCCCAGAGGCTTGAGGGTGAGGCAGAAGGATCTCGAGTTCAAAGCCAGACTCAGCAAAAGTAAGGCTGCTAAGCAATTCAGTGAGACTCTATCTCTAAATAAAAATATAAAATAGAGCTGAGGATGTGGCTCAGTAGCCAAGTACCCCTGAGTTCAATTCCCAGAACAAAAAAAAAAAAAAGAAAAGAAAAGAAAAGAAAGAAAGCAACTCATAAAAGGATCCAATGAAATAAAAATATTTAGGAATAAATTCAACATAAGAATTGCAAGGTTTGGGCCGGGGGATATAGCTCAGTAGTTAAGAGTGCTCGCCTAGCATGTGTGAAAGCCTGTGTTCTATTCCCATCATTGCCTCCCCCACACTGCCCCCCCCCCCAAAAAAAGGGTACAAAACTTATACACTGAAAACTATAAAACTTGTGCACTAAAAACTATGTTTGGGATGGTTTGTTTTATATTTGAATAAAATTAAAGATGACCTAAATTACTAGAAAGACATCTGTGTTCATGAACTGGAAAACTTTTTTTTTTTTTTAAATATTTTTATTTTTCAGTTATTGGCGGACACAACATCTTTGTATGTGGTGCTGAGGATCGAACCTGGGCCGCACGCATGCCAGGTGAGCGCACTACCACTTGAGCCACATCCCCAGCCCCAGAACTGGAAAACTTAATATTGTGAAGATGGCAAAATACCTCCCCCCCCCCAAAACTGATCTAGAGTCAATGCAATTTCAATCACAATCCCACCTCCTTTTTCCTGCCACAGAAATGGTCAGACTAAAATAATCTAAAATTCACATGAAAGTATAAGGGACCCCAAATAATAGATCAACAGAATAGAAATGACAGTCCAGAAACAACAACCCACACATGTCTGGTCAACTGATTTGACAAGAGTGCCAAGGCAATTCAATGGAGGAAGAATAGACTTCTCAAGAGATGCCACCAGGACAACAGGACAGTCACATGCAAAATGAATCTGGAACCCTACCTCACACCACATACAAAAATTACTCAGAATGGACAAAAGATTGAAGTGTAAGAGTCAAATCTATAAAACTCTTAGAATAAAACCTAGGAGTAAACGTTTGTGACCTTGTATTAGACCATAGTTTCTTAGGTGACACCAAAAATTTGGGCAGCATGAGAAATAAAGTTATAAAGTGGACTTTGTCACAATTAAAATCTTTGTGATTAAAGGACACTATCAAAAAAGTGAAAAGGCAATCCACAGAATGTGAGAAATACTAATATATCTAAAGGAAATTTGTATCCAGACATATCATGAATTACAATTCAACTATATCATTAGTCATTATGGAAATGCAAGTCAAAACCACAACATGATGTAACTTACGCTCATTAAGATGGCTATAATCGGCTAAAAGATAAGAAAACAACAAATGCTAGTGAGGCTGTGGAGAAACTGGGAACCTCAAACATCATGATGGGAATGTAAAATGGTACTGATAGCCACTGGGAAAAGCTGGTATTTTCTCAAGAGGATAAACGTAATACCACATGTGATCCAGCAATTCCACTCCTAGACTTATACCCAAGAGAAATGAAAACATGCTCACATGAAGCCTTGTATGTGAACGTCCAAAGCAGCATTATTCATAATAGCAAAAAGAAACAACCCAATTTCCATCTATTGTTTAATGGGTAAAGAAAAAAAATATAAAAAAATGATGGAATTATTCAGCCATGAAAAGAAACGGGTACTAATGCATGATTCAACACTGAAAAAAAGCCACAAAAGGTCACACGTTGTATGAAATGTTCAGAACAAGCAAATCGATGGGGACAGAAACAGGTGTCGAGGGAGAGGGAGAAGGGGGGCGCGGGTAACAGCTAATACACATGGGATTTCTTCTGGGGATGACAGAGTGTTCTATAATTCACTCTTGGGGATGATTGTACAACATCATGAATATACTAAAACCCACAGACTGTACACTTTCAGATAGAGTATTTTGTCTTGTAAATGTAAAACATCATTTAAAAAAATGACAAAACTCTTTATCATGACAAAATTGCTTCCTTATTTTAAAATAAGCTAAAAATGCAACCCATATACGCTGAAAATGTGGAAGTGGGTGTGAGAGTTTACACATAGCAATCAGCAGCATCTTGTAAGGATACCTCATTTGCATAGTATTTACAAAATTTCATTTGATGTTTATTTCCATCTTCTGCCAGGAGCCAGATAGTGAATTGTTTGGACTTTGCAGACCATACAATTTCTACAACATACTTAATTCTGCAGCCACAGGGTGAAAGGAGTTATAGAATGGTCAGTGGGTATGGAAGTGCTCCTATACAACTTAATTTCCAAAACCTGTCTACTGTATGGATTTGGCTTACTGGCCATTACTGAATGACTTCTGCTCTAAATCAAGAATCATTCCCATGAAAGGAGCCAATTCTGTTCTAACCTGGCAGGCTAAGTAAGTATCAAAATGACCCCCTGTTATCAGCAGTTCTGTGATTAGCAGCTCATCTTTAATAAACTTTTTAGTTCTACACATTTAGTTCAATCCGCTGCAAGTTACTATCTGTTACTATCTGTGCAGAGGTATACCACCCCCCAAAAAATCATACCAAACAACTGTCATGAAATCAGATCAACTTCTAGTTTGCATTTCCCACTGGCATTAAGTTGTAAATATTTGCTTTGGAGGGCTTTCCTACTACCCTATTCCAATATAAGATACATACTTGTTGATCTGAGCCAAGAACATTCCCTTCAGTGCATAAAATTCAGCTGTCATCTCTTTTGTGAAGTATTTTAAGTTTGTAGATTCAATAACTTCAAGACCCTATTTTAAAAAAAGAAAACGAAACAAGTTGAAAAGAAGCTCTTGAAATTCTAGATAATATAAAAATGTCATGAAAGTATTTATCTAGGTAATAAGTCTTAAAAGCCATTGACAAGAATGGATTGAGAATGGAATTGTCTACCGAGAATATTTTGATTGATAAGTAGTATTTACACTGACTCACGAAAAGCCAAACTTAGACATTTAAGGGTATTCTTCTCAACATAGCCAAAAATCTAACTCATGCCCTTATAGTAGTTCATAATTCTATAGTTTTTTTTCTTTCCTTAAACACACTAAGCATATGACATAATCAAGAACATAAATGTAACTCAAATACTCAAGTGTTTTTCCTTCAATTTCTTGTTTTGGAAGGATTGTCTCCCACTATTAAGGCTATTTGTAAACTCCAATCCTTCTCCTTATTATCTGACCCAAGAGCCCTCACCTGAACCTCCTCGACGGGAGGGACAGTATCCCTTGGAACCCTACCTGCATGCACTCATTTTTGCCCATCACTCCTGCCAGCTGAAGATAGCATTTAACTTGCTGTCGAATCTTCTGGAAGCAATCCACAATAGGAACAGTGGGAATAGTATGAATACGACTTAATATGTCCAGTGCTACGTTGACCAGTCCTTGTTTTCGAGCAATTTTTCCATATTGGATGATTGCTGAAGCTGACGCGTGAACCCCAAGCATAGCATTATTTGAACTTGGATCATGCTGGGAACTATTTTCGTATGCAGTTACAATAGCTAAAGAGCAAAGAAATGAATTATCAGTCCCTGTCAAACATTTTTCAAAGTATTCCACAATAAGGCTTAAATAAAAAATGAAAACACACAAACATGGTTATGAAAACAAGAAGCTCTGTGATAAACCCTTGTTGCATTTCCTTGTATCACAAGTAAGTCATGAAAGGTGCTACAGAGTTGAGTGTTGCTGTGTTAGATAACAAATCACGAAATCACAAAGTTTGTCCTAAAAACAGGTGGGTGGCAGGTTTGGGTGGTAAGCTGGGGACCAGGAGAACCAAATGGCTCAACAGAGCCAGCCGAGAGCAGCCGTTCCTGGCAGGGGCACTGAGATAGAGTGCCATCACTGAAGCACGGTGCCCCTGCTTGCCCCGCTGGTGCAACAGGCAGCGTCCAGCAGCAATTCTCTTCTAACTAGAAAAATGGAACAGGTAGGAAAAGACAAACAACAAAAAAAGTCCCACCATCCTTCCTACCTTCATCTACCCTCACCATTATCACCACTACCTGTCTTACCCATTCCAAAACAGAAAATCTGGAAAAGGGAAAAAAACCAAACCAAAGACATGAAACCAGCACAGCGGGGCATCTGGAAAATTACATGATGAATGCATGCCGGACCAGGTCGGTTTACCCTGGTAATGGTGCTGCCTCCACATGAAGATGCTGCTCCAGTGGGACAAGTCGTCAGACACGATGGGCAGCCGGTTCCTCCAGGTCTTCACCACGGTCTTCATGTCGTGCAGGCTGTTGTTCCTCCCGAGGTTGGTTGGCTGCAAACCTGCATTGATCTGTGCAGCCTCCTGAAGCTCAATGATTTGCTGTGCTGCCTAACACGACCAAAATAAGACATTCCACAGTAAGCACTCCTAACAACCAAGGAGAAAACCAAACCACTGAGTCAATCAAGAGTCTGACCACCGGGAACACCTCCTGACACCATCACCAAGGGAAGCACCTCACACAGGCACCAGAGATTTCACACTCAATTTAGTCTTCATCCAAACATTGACCTGCTTAAGACTCCCCGTGATAGGAGATTGGGAGAACGGAGGTACAGACAACACGCCTTGCTGTCGAGGGGTCCCTAAACCTTTCTTCCACTTTTCAATGCCCTTTGGCTGCCCACTTCATTTGGCTCTATCTACCAATGCAGAGCAATCCCACCTCCCCTGCCTGCAGGCCCTTCTTCACCAACTTCGGATTCAAATCCCCAAAGATCTAAAACATGGTTCTTAAGATCTCTCTAGGCAGAAAAGTACAAGTTTGCCACATCCCTTCAAAGTCTATCCAGTTTTCCATCTTAAACCTCAGGAGTGTTGCTGGCCCCAAACTTCTGAGGCCCTCCCCTTATCTGTACCACTCTGGCCACAATTCTGAGCCTATCCAAACATACCCATCAAATTCCATCTCCACCGCCCCCTTCCCTCTTCTCTTACGGTCCACATGGGTTTCTCCTTCCCCAAATCTCATTACTAGTCTTTGTACTGGGATTGAACCAAGGGGGACTTTCCCACTGAGCTATACTTGCCCTTTTACTTTTTTATTTAGAGACATCCCTCAGATGAGAGGCTCCTTTGAGGAAGAATCTATTAGTTTTGCGGATCTCTCACAGCATGTAGTTCAGTATTCTGAATCTTGTTTGCTCTTTTCAAAATTGCCTTGAAGAACTTGTGCTTTTTATCTACATTTCAAGTTTAGTTCAGAACATTCAGATTTCCAGAACCTTCCTTAAGTCCTGCCTTGCCACAATAAAGAATCAAAGCTTACTAAAACATAGGTCAATAGGCTGTTTTATAAAAGCTTTACTAAGATGTAGTTAAAATACCATTAAGTTCACCCTTTAAAGTATGCAATTCATTATTTTGTAGCATATTCCCAGGGTTGTATAAACATCACCATTAGCTAATGAGAGAACTTTAACATCACTCTCCAAAGAAACTCTATATCCATTAGCATTCTCCATTCTCCTTCCCCAGCCCCTCAAATAACAATTTACTTTCTATCTCTATAGATCTGCCTATTCTGGGTATTTCATATAAGTGGAATCATACAATATGTCTGGTTTCTTCACTTAGCATAATGCTTTCAAGGTTCGCCCATGCTGTAAGTTATCAGTACTTCATTCCTTCTGATAGCTGGATTATTTCATTATATGGATGTACCACATTTGGGCTATCATGAATGCTTCAATCAACAATCCTGGGCAATATTTGTGGTCATGCTTTTATTTCTCTTAGATATACACCTATGAGTAGAAGTGCAGGATTATAAGGTAACTCCATGTTTAATACCTTGAGCTGGCAGACTGTTTGCAAAAAAGTCACAATATTTTACAGTACCACCAGCACTGTAAGGATTCCAATTTCTCCACATTCTCATCAATGTGTTGTCCTTTTAATTCTATTCAACCTAGTAGGTATGAAATGGTATCTTGTTATTGTTTTAATTTGCATTTCCAAGGCTTAATGGTTATTTGTATATGTTCTTTGGGGAAATGATCATTCAAATCTGTTGCCATTTTAAAACTGAGTTATCTTTTACTGTTGATTTTATAAGAGTTCTTTATATATTCTGGATAAAATTTCCTTACTAGGGCTAAAATCTACATTTTCTCCCATTCTGCATAAGTTTTATTTTTTACTTTTTACTTTGATGTTGTCCATTGAAGCAAAAGTTTAAACTTACTCCTAAATATTTCATTCCTTTTGACCTTATTATAAATGGAATTGGTTTATTAATTTCATCAGATTTGAGTAAATTTTTGGACACTATTTTTTTTCAAATATTCTTTCTGCCCTTTTCTTTCAATCTACTTTTGGGAAATGTTGGTATACCTGAGGGGTCCCCAGGTCCCTGGGCTCTGTTCATTCACCTCATTGTTCTTGCTTTGTTTCTTTGACTATATAATGTAAACTAACCTATTTTCAAGTTTGCTGATCCTTGTCTCTGCTTACTGATAGCTGCTCTGAAGCCCTTCTAGCAAATTTTTTCATTTCAATATAACTTTTAAGCTCTGCAATGTTTATTTGGTTCCTTTTAAAAAGATAATTTCTGTTTTCTAATATTCTCTATTTGGTGAGGCATCATTCTTGTATTGTCTTTACATACAATTTCCTTAGTTTTTGAACATGATTACAAGAGTTGGTTTAAAGTTAATGTCTGTTAAGCTCAACATCTGGGTTTTCTTTAAAGACAATTTATACTGATTACTTTTCTTTCTTGAATATGGGACATATTTTCTTTTCATGTCTAAATTATTTTTTAAAATTGGACATTCTGAATATTATAATATGCCAGTTCTGGAAATTATGTCTTTCCTCCGAGGTTTTTTCCCTTTTTTCCCCGTTGTTATTGTTGCTATTTGTTAAATAACTTTTCTAAACTAATTTTATAAAATCTAAATTATTTGAAGGCTATAACCACTGAAGTCTCTACTCAGTTAACTTAATGGTCACCTAATGATTAAACAGAAATTCAATACCTGAACCAGAATGTCACACAGCCTGTGCTGTGGGGCTGTGTGTGCCTGTTGGAGCATGCCATCAATACTCAGCTAGGGAGCCTACAACTCTGCCTTAGCTTTCACTTCCTGCTTGTGCACAGGAAGGTGAGAAACAAGAGGTGAACACTCAGGGACTCCTCAGGTTTTTCCTGAACACGTACACAGGCTGTGCATGGCCCTCAAGATTCTCAGGAAAAGGAAGAGCTTTTAAGATATTCTTTATTGATACCTTACCTTTACCTGTTCTAGTCTCTCTTGTGTGTTAGCTAATATTGCTGCTTCAGGCAGCTTTGGTGTTAAACAACTGCTGCTAATTATTTCTGACAAATGCATGTGGAAATGACTTTTCCCTAAGTCAAGTCAAATAAGAGACAAAACCTATGAAACAGGGCTTGCTAGAAAGCTTCAATGGGATTCCAACATGCCAGCGGGCGTGGAGAGATCAAGTCTCTGACCTCTTCAGCTGTGCGGGCATAGGGAGTCGTAAACAATCTAGATTCTGTTTGCTCAGGATCACTAGGCAATGCTGAACTGACGTGGATCTGGGGCAAACAGTCTGGGCCTCTCAGAACACACACTGAGCCCGGATTGGCTGAATTCAAGCTCCCGTTCGACTGCTTCCCGCAGACAAACAGCTGTGACTCAGCACTAATCCATCCGGCTGAAACAACTGGTCGGCCCTTCCGTTCCTATGGAGGTAAATGCCAACCGAGCCTTCATAGGTAGTGGCCACAGGTTTGAAACGGGGCTTGGGAGAGACAGTAAGGATCCACCCACTGCATTGGTCACCCGGCAAAGGGAAACAAACTGTCGCCATTTGCAAGAGATACCACCATGGCAGAGAACTGATGTCACCAGACTGCGGCGGAGGAGATAACTTCATTGAAACCTGCTGCTACAGGTGTGTAATTCCCTAGCCTTCCCTCTCCACACATCGGGGAAACCTTAAGGGCCCCTCCCAGCTCTCCTGTAAGGGCCCCTCCCAGCTCTCCCGTGAGCGCGATAGCCAGACCGAGGGAATCAGACGTGGCGCGGGACCCGTGGCGCAGAACTCCCGGCTACCGCTCCCACCAGTGCTGACAACTGAGGTCTCTTGCACCAGCTACCGGGGGTGTGGCTACCAGAGGGCAAGTAAAATTCGCTGAGGATTCTCAGCCCCAAGCTCAACAAACTTAGGGTCTGAGGGAATGGCAAACTGGGAGAGTGTGCCCAGTCGTTCATGAAAACAGGGCTCCCAGGAGCAGCAGACCTGGCGTGTAGCCAGTATTGAGGTGAGCGGCACCCGTGAAAGGGGCCTGGCTAGAGGAAAAGTGGGGAAGTGACTAGACACAAGAGGAGGCCCTAGGCACTCAGGATTGGAGACTCGCCCAGTCTGGGAGGAGCTGCTGCACAGTGATTGGATCCCGCGTATTGACAGGAGAAACTTGGCCTGGTGGGCACAGAGCCACCTACTGGAAGAGAAGTTAATCAAACTCTAAGACTGCATTTATTAGTTTTTCTTTTTCTCTTTTTTTTGATTTGGGATTTTCCTTTCATTTTCATTTTTCTTTCTTGTTGTATTTAAAATTTTTTTTACAATTTTTTAAAAATTTTTTTCCTTCTAATTTTAATTTTTTTTTAATTATTATTTTTTTTCTTTTTTATTTCCTATTTTTTTTCTTCTCTTGTCTTTTCATTTCTTTTCAATTTTCTTATTCCCCCTTCCCTGAATTCTACCTGCTTACTCTCATTCTCTTTAGTGACTTCTTCCCTTCCCTTCTAATACCTTTCCTCCCAAGCATCAAATAAATTTATAGGAGTAAACAGTAACTCAACAGTCAAATAGAACAAGAAGTAACACGAGCAACTTGAAAAAGCAAGGAAGAAAAGGAGTACAAACAATGCAGGACAGCCTAAATATTCAGGAGGACCTAGAGTCATCAGAAAAATGGTCATATAAAGAACTCAAGGAACACCGTAGACAGATGGAATGGAACCTTAAAGAGGATACGAGACAGCAAATTCAAGCAGCGAAAGAACACATTGAGAATGAATTACATAAACAGATAAAAGAAGAAGTTAAGCATCTTTATCAGGAGATAGAGATTATAAAAAATAATCAAACAATAATTCTAGGAATGAAGGAAACGATAAACCAAATTAAAAACTCAATTGAGAGTATCACTAACAGAGTGGAGCAAGTAGAAGCCAGAACGTCAGATAATGAAGACAAAACATATCATCTTGAAAAGCGTCTAGCAAACTCAGAAAGGCTGGTAAAAAACCACGAGAAAAACATCCAAGAGTTATGGGATAACATAAAAAAAACAAACTTATGAGTCATCGGGATAGAAGAAGGTACAGAGATTCAAGCCAAGGGAATGAGTAACCTGCTGAATGAAATAATTACAGAAAACTTTCCAGAAATAAAAAAGGAAACAGATATACAAATTGAAGATGCATACAGGACACCGAGCACACAAAATCACAGTAGACCAACGCCAACACATTGTTATGAAGATATCCAATATACAGAACAATGAGAAAATATTAAAAGCTACAAGAGAAAGGAGACAGATTACATTCAGGGGTAAACCAATAAGGTTAACAACGGATTTTTCATCACAGACACTGAAAGCAAGAAGGTCATGGAACAATGTATTTCAAACACTGAAAGACAATGGATGCCAACCAAGAATTCTGTATCCAGCAAAATTAAGCTTCAGGTATGACAATGAAATAAAAATCTTTCATGATAAACAAAAGTTAAAAGAATTTGCAGCCAGAAAACCAGCACTGCAAAGCATTTTGAGCAAAACACTACACGAGGAAGAAATGAAAAACAATAACCAAAACCATCAGTGGGAAGTGCCTCGGTAAAGACAGAGGGCGAGGGGAAAGATCATGGAGAAACAAACTAATTTTTTTAAAAAAAGGATAAATAATCAAACATGGATGGAAGTACAAACCATACATCAATAGTAACTCTGAATGTTAATGGCTTAAACTCTCCAATAAAGCGACATAGGCTGGTATCATGGATTAAAAAAACAAATCCAACAATATGCTGCCTCCAGGAGACACATCTGATTGGAAAAGACATACACAGGCTGAAGGTGAAAGGATGGGAAAAAATATACCACGCACATGGTCCTCGTAAGCAAGCAGGGGTGGCCATCCTCATAACGAATAAAATCGACTTCAAGACTAAGTTAATCAAAAGGGATAAGGAAGGACATTATATACTGTTAAAAGGAACCATTCACCAACAAGACATAACAATTATCAATATTTATGCACCAAATAATGGTGCTGCGACATTCATAAAACAAATTCTCCTCAAGTTCAAGAATCAAATAGACCACAATACAATAATTATGGGTGACTTCAACACACCTCTCTCACCATTGCACAGATCCTCCAAACAAAAGTTGAATAAAGAAACTATAGAACTCAATATCACAATCAATAACCTAGACTTAACTGACATATATAGAATATATCAACCATCATCAAATGGATATACTTTTTTCTCAGCAGCACATGGATCCTTCTCAAAAATAGACCATATAATATGCCATAGGGCAACCCTCAGTAAAGATAAAGGGGTGGAGATAATACCATGCATTTTATCTGATCATAATGGAATGAAACTGGAAATCAATGATAAAAGAAGGAAGGAAAAATCCTACATCACATGGAAAATGAACAATATGTTACTGAATGATCAATGGGTTACAGAAGACATAAAGGAGGAAATAAAAAAGTTCTTAGAGATAAATGAAAATACAGACACAACATATCGGAATCTATGAGACACAATGAAAGCAGTTTTTTTTTTTAAAGAGAGAGAGAGGGGGAGAGAGAGAGAGAGAGAATTTTTAATATTTTTTTTTTTTTTAGTTCTCGGAGGACACATCTTTGTTGGTATGTGGTGCTGAGGATCGAACCCGGGCCGCACGCATGCCAGGCAAGCGCGCTACCGCTTGAGCCACATCCCCAGCCCCATGAAAGCAGTTTTAAGAGGGAAATTCATCGCCTGGTGGTCATTCCTCAAAAAAAGAAAAAAATCAACAAGTAAATGAGCTCACACTTCATCTCAAAGCCCTAGAAAAGGAAGAGCAAAACAACAGCAAATGCAGCAGAAGGCAAGAAATAATTAAAATCAGAGCGGAAATCAATGAAACTGAAACAAAAGAAACTATTGAAAAAATTAACAAAACTAAAAGTTGGTTCTTCGAAAAAATAAATAAGATCGACAGACCTTTAGCCATGCTAACGAAGAGGAGAGAGAACTCAAATTACTAACATACGGGATGAAAAAGGCAATATCACAACAGATGCTACAGAAATACAGAAGACAATTAGAAATTATTTTGAAAACCTATATTCCAATAAAATAGAAGATAGTGAAGACATCGATAAATTTCTTAAGTCATATGATTTGCCCAAACTGAGTCAGGAGGATACACACAATTTGAACAGACCAATATCAATGGATGAAATTGAAGAAGCAATCAAAACACTACCAACCAAGAAAAGCCCAGGACCGGATGGGTATAGAGCAGAGTTTTACAAAACCTTTAAAGAAGAATTAATACCAATACTTTTCAAGTTATTTCAGGAAATAGAAAAAGAGGGAGCTATTCCAAATTCATTCTACGAGGCCAACATCACCCCGATTCCAAAACCAGACAAAGACACCTCAAAGAAAGAAAACTACAGACCAATATCTCTAATGAACCTAGATGCAAAAATCCTCAATAAAATTCTGGCGAATCGGATACAAAAACACATCAAAAAAATTGTGCACCACATGGATTCATCCCTGGGATGCAAGGATGGTTCAATATACGGAAATCAATAAATGTTATTCACCATATCAATAGACTTAAAGATAAGAACCATATGATCATCTCGATAGACGCAGAAAAAGCATTCGACAAAGTACAGCATGCCTTTATGTTCAAAACATTAGAAAAACTAGGGATAACAGGAACTTACCTTGACATTGTAAAAGCTATCTATGCTAAACCTCAGGCAAGCATCATTCTGAATGGACAAAAGTTGAAGGCATTCCCTCTAAAATCTGGAACAAGACAGGGATGCCCTCTATCACCACTTCTATTCAATATAGTTCTCGAAACACTAGCCAGAGCAATTAGACAGACAAAATAAATTAAAGGCATAAAAATAGGAAAAGAAGAACTTAAATTATCACTATTTGCGGACGACATGATTCTATACCTAGAAGACCCAAAAGGATCTACAAAGAAACTACTAGAAGTAATAAATGAATTCAGCAAAGTGGCAGGATATAAAATCAACACGCATAAATCAAAGGCATTTCTGTATATCAGCGACAAAACTTCTGAAACGGAAATGAGGAAAACCACTCCATTCACAATATCCTAAAAAAAAAATAAAATACTTGGGAATCAACCTAACAAAAGAGGTGAAAGATTTATACAATGAAAACTACAGAACCCTAAAGAGAGAAGTAGAAGAAGATCTTAGAAGATGGAAAAATATACCCTGTTCATGGATAGGCAGAACTAACATTATCAAAATGGCGATATTACCAAAAGTTCTCTATAGGTTTAATGCAATGCCAATCAAAATCCCAAAGGCATTTCTTGTAGAAATAGATAAAGCAATCATGAAATTCATATGGAAAAATAAAAGACCCAGAATAGCAAAAGCAATTCTAAGCAGGAAGTGTGAATCAGGCGGTATAGCGATACCAGGTTTCAAACTATATTACAGAGCAATAGTGACAAAAGCAGCATGGTACTGGTACCAAAACAGGCGGGTGGACCAATGGTATAGAATAGAGGACACAGAGACTAATCCACAAAGTTACAACTATCTTATATTTGATAAAGGGGCTAAAAGCATGCAATGGAGGAAGGATAGCATCTTCAACAAATGGTGTTGGGAAAACTGGAAATCCATATGCAACAAAATGAAACTGAATCCCTCTCTCTCGCCACGAACAAAAGTTAACTCAAAATGGATCAAGGAGCTTGATATCAAATCAGAGACTCTGCGTCTGATAGAAGAAAAAGTTGGCTCCGATCTACATATTGTGGGGTCGGGCTCCAAATTCCTTAATAGGACACCCATAGCACAAGAGTTAATAACAAGAATCAACAAATGGGACTTACTTAAACTAAAACGTTTTTTCACAGCAAGAGAAACAATAAGAGAGGTAAATAGGGAGCCTACATCCTGGGAACAAATTTTTACTCCTCACACTTCAGATAGAGCCCTAATATCCAGAGTATACAAAGAACTCAAAAAATTAGACAATAAGATAACAAATAACCCAATCAACAAATGGGCCAAGGACCTGAACAGACACTTCTCATAGGAGGATATACAATCAATCAACAAGTACATGAAAAAATGCTCACCATCTCTAGCAGTCAGAGAAATGCAAATCAAAACCACCCTAAGATACCATCTCACTCCAGTAAGATTGGCAGCCACTATGAAGTCAAACAACAAGTGCTGGAGAGGATGTGGAGAAAAGGGTACATTTGTACATTGCTGGTGGGACTACAAATTGGTGCGGCCAATTTGGAAAGCAGTTTGGAGATTCCTGGGAAAGCTGGGAATGGAACCACCATTTGACCCTGCTATTGCCCTTCCTGTACTATTCCCTGAAGACCTTAAAAGAGCATGCTACAGGGATTCCACCTCTTGGGTCCCCTTCTTCCTCCGGGAGAAGTCTTTTCTGCTGTCCTTTAATAAACTTCTAATTTCTACTCTGAAAAAAAAAAAAAAAAAAAAAGAGCATGCTACAGGGATACTGCCACATCGATGTTCATAGCAGCACAATTCACAATAGCTAGACTGTGGAACCAACCCAGATGCCCTTCAATAGATGAATGGATAAAAAAATGTGGCATTTATATACCATGGAATATTACGCAGCACTAAAAAATGACAAAATCATGGAATTTGCAGGGAAATGGATGGCACTAGAGCATATTATGCTTAGTGAAGCTAGCCAATCCCTAAAAAACAAATACCAAATGTCTTCTTTGATATAATGAGAGCAACTATGAACAGAGTAGGGAGGAAGAGCAGGAAGAAAAGATTAATAAACAGAGACATGAGATGGGAGGGAAAGGGAGAGAAAAGGGAAATTGCATGGAAATGAAGGGAGACCCTCATTGCTATACAAAATTACATATAAGAGATTGTGAGGGGAATGGGAAAATAAACAAGGAGAGAAATGAATTACAGTAGATGGGGTAGAGAGAGAAGATGTGAGGGAAGGGGAGGGGGGATAGTAGGGGATAGGAAAGGTAGCAGAATACAACAATTACTAATAGGGCATTATGTAAAATTGTGGATGTGTAACCGACGTGATTCTGCAATCTGCATTTGGGGTAAAATTGGGAGTTCATAACCCACTTCAATCTAATGTATGAAATATGATATGTCAAGAGCTTTGTAATGTTGTGAACAACCAATAAAAAGAAATTAAAAAAAATAAAGTATCACTGGCCAATTAAAAAAAAAAAAAAAAAAGAAAGCTTCAATGCTGGTCAAACAGTTCTAATTCTCTGGGACCAGGATGTTTGGGGGTTTATAAATCTGTTCTGCTCTCCATAGTTGGCTCCTGGGCCAAAAACTGGGTTTTGATATCAACTGCAGGATTTGGAAAAGGGAAAATAGGAAGAGGAAAACTAAAATGGTATACAGCTTGCTATTCTTTCTGAAATAAATTTTTTCTTTAATAAGTAATGCTCCTTGGGTTGCTGCAAATCTTTTGCTTAATGTTTGATCCAGGAAAACTGGTGTTTCCAGTATGCCAATGGAATAGGCCATCATCTGAAATCTCTAGCAAAACTCTGGGGTCCACTAATCAGCATGAAAGATAGTAGTGAATAAGAGCACCAAGACTGTTTCTTTGGAGATTTTCTTTTCATAGAGTAGGAAAGGGTGGAGGGGTCCCACTACAAGCCGTAATTCCAAATATGTATTTTAAAACAGTGTAAAACACCATAAAGTTTTTTAAAAAACTTAGTAATTGCTTTTTAATATTTGAATGTTTGGAAAAAAGGTATGTACATCGTTTAACTTTTTTAAGGAAATATTTTTCTCTCGTTTCTTCATTTTCCTTTTCTCAAGTTCTATAGAAATTTACTTTAAACAAAGAGTAGTAAAAAGGACCCAAGTAGATATTTCTCAAGAGAAGCTATATAAGTGGCCAACAAATATATGAAAAAAAAAGTGCTCATCATCATTAATCATCAGGAAAATACAAATCAAGACCACAGTGGGTTATTACCTCACACTTATTAGAATGGCTATGATCTAAAAGTTGATAACAAGTGTTGGTGAGAATGCTGAGAAAAGGAAAGCCTTATGCATTGTTGATGGTGCTCATATAAATTAATATAGTCATTACAGGGAAAAAAAATGGAGGTTCTGTGGAATCTAAAAGCAGGATTTCCATATGATCCAGCAATCCCACTGCAGGATATTCAGCTACAGGACTGAAATCAATGTCAATGACAAATCTGCCCTCTCATGTTGACTGCAGCATTATTCATGACAGCCACTGCATATAAATACCACATGTTCTTTAGTCATCTTTTGATAGACATTTAGGTTGATTCCCTATCTTGGATATTGTGAAAAATGCTGATTTTATGACTTCACTTACAAGGAGAATCCAAAAAAGTCAAATTCATAGAAAATAGAGCAGTGGTTATCAGAAGCTGGGAGAGGAGATGGGAGAGGTTGATCAAAGGGTAGAAAATTTTAGTTGGAAATTTTCTGTCAGGAAAAATAAGCTGCACTGAACTACTGCACAAAAGGGCAACTATGATAAATAATAATGAATTATAAAAAGTTTTACCACAGACACCATAAGTATGTGAAGTAATGGATTTGTTAACTGATACAATCAATCACTTCCACACTGTTAACATACCAAAACATCACACCCATAAATATAAAATATATACAATTATTATTGGACATTTAAAACAAAAAATCTACGGGCTGGGGATGTGGCTCAAGCGGTAGCGCGCTCGCCTGGCATGCGTGCGGCCCGGGTTCGATCCTCAGCACCACATACCAACAAAGATGTTGTGTCCGCCGAGAACTAAAAAATAAATATTAAAAATTCTCTCTCTCTCTCTCTCCCTCTCCCTCTCTCCTCTCTCACTCTCTCTTTTAAAAAAAAAATCTAGTAGCTGGGTGTGGTGGTGCACACCTGTAGTCCCAGCTACTCACAAGGCTGAAGCAGGAAGATCACAAGTTTCAGGTCAACCTCAGCAACTCAGTGAGACCCTGTCTCAAAACAAACAATTATAGGGGCTGGAGATGCAGCTCAGTAGTAGCGCATCCCTGGGTTTAATCCCCAGTACAGCAAAAAAGAATTTTTTTTAAATCAAAATTATTAAAAAGATGAAGTGCTGTTAAATGGCTTCCTTTTAAAAGGAAGTTTTATTTTAGATTTCTTCATTAGGTTGGTTAGCAGTGCTACTGCAGGTAGGAACCATCTGGAAAAAGGAAGTCACATTTATCCATAACCAAACTAATTTACAAATGCTTAGGTTATTAACCATAAGCTAAGCAGTAAAAGAGAAATAAAACTGCTTTTAATTATACCTACATTATACTTGAGTCAGGATTATGTCTGAAATTCTGTACTTATACTTCATGCTTTAAATATATATAAACTGCATAATAATTCCTATTTATTCATAATCAGCTTATTAAAAAATGATACTTGTATGTATCTGCACAATTAATAGCTTATAAATGCAACCTTTTCCTCTGTTTTTATACAAAAATAACTTTTTCCTAACAGCTATACAAACAGGCGACACACTTTTGCACTTTTATAGGAAAGTCTACTCTTAATAAGAAGCTTTAAGATATTTTAATGATCTAGATTAAAAGTACTAAATATTTGCGAAATCAATATTACTTTAGGGTATAGTTTCAAAAAGCAAAAACATCAAAATAAACAATTATTTCACTAACTTTCTGGCCCACTGTGATGAAGACAGGAAAATATGCTATGGCTTTTATAGCCATAAGTTGCTTTTATAAGCAACTACACTACTATGGTATGAATATGGTTTGTTCCCCCACAAAACTAATGTTGGAAATTTAATCCCCAATGTGAGGTATCAAGAGGGTGAAAATTCAAACTACTACAGCACTGTGGGGTAGGGTCTTTGGGCGGAGACTGGGATTAGAAAGGGTCATCAGGTGGAACCCCATAAGTGAATACAGGTGCACACTTGCACACTATAATCATCTGATGACCCACACCACATCAGGACTCTGCCAGCAAGAACCCCATCAAAATATGTGGTCCCTCAATATTGGACATCCAGAAATATGAACCAAAATAAACCTCATTTCTTTATTACCTCCCAGGGTGGTGTTGTGTTTTCAGTAACAGAAAGCAGACCAATCTACACATTATGATAAAAATCAATGTATCAGATAAGTTTCAAAACTCCTCTTTTAAGAGAAATAAAAGTGAGACCCTGTGGAATTACTGCTGTAACATCAGCCTCATTTCACCTGGGTGGTAATACAGTAACACCAGTAGCCGCTCTGTGCCAGGCACCAGGGGACAAAGGATGGCAAAGGCCCGGGGATGCACACGCTGTGTGTGTGTGTGTGTGTGTGTGTGTATGTGTGTGTGTGTGTGTGTGTGTGTGTGTGTGATGCAGGGGACACCCTGAGATTTGAGAAGCTGAACAGTTGCTGGTGTGGCGCAGATGACATACAGAGTGTCAGGAAGAGAGTCAGGCATGGCCACTGAACAGCAGTTATGAGTCTCAAGTTGGGATCTTTGGGGGCCTAACAGTCGTATCACACCCATGATGGTACAAGGGGGCACCAAAGAAAATTTCTAAAGTAAAAAATCAAAAATCATCACACTCATTTGTGAGAACATCTTCAGTTACTAGGACCTTAGCTCCTCCAGAAATTCCCAAATGAGAAGCAGTATTTCCCACCCTCCTCGAGTTTTTGAACCTAAGGATGAGTTTAAGTGCAAAACAAGAAGAAGAGAAGGAGCTTCCTCTGCCATCAGCTCAGGCTTCAGCTTGGGCCCAGCTGCCCTGCTATGGTGGCCCTGAAGCCGTGCACAGAGGGCAGCACTCATTGCACTCACCTGCAGAAGGGGCGTGTGCACGTGGGATACCACGTGGGGCAGCCGCCGCCACTCACGAATGGCTAAGCTGCTGGCCATTTCCACCAGGCGCTCAATGAAGCTGAGCTGCTGCTCCTCGGGGTGGCAGATGGCCAGGTACCCTCGATACATGTTGACTTTCCAAGCCATCTCTTTTGGGCAACTTACTTCTACCTATAGTTAAAGAAATTACAGAGACAGTGATGGGTAGTCTTCTCCTAAACAGGAAAAAGCTCACTTTCTTGTGGCCAATTATGCAAAGTAATAAACAGAAATTTGCCTATAAGGAAAACTATAATTTCTTTACAGAAGTCATTCATTTAAACTACCTTTCTGGATACTCTCCTTTCCTGAATTCCAATGAGTGGCCAATCTCTCTAGCTATAAAAGTATACCACAGAAGCTTCCTAGTAGGAAAAAAGGAGCTATATTCTATATAGCTTCTCCCATTGTCCACTAAATTTTTCAGAATGAAGTTAATTTAGTTTAAAAAAAAAAAAAAGTGCAACCCAACCAAGTTCATGACTCAATCTCAGATAACACTACACATTTATAAATTCCATCATACACAACAGATTTTGAATAGGAGACCATTTCACTCAATTGCCTGATGGACAACAGCAAACACACCCTGTCCTGGGCTGGCCCAGTTCACCCTCTCATCTTTGTCAGTCAGTTCTAGTGTTTCTGCCAACACCATCCAATCTGTTCTTTCAGTCTCTGTGGAGATCGAGGACTTCACATCTGACACTCATAACAGAATAATGAACTAATATTTAGTTCATAATTTCATTCAAATTTAGGGGGAAAAAACCAAGAGGAATATTTCTTTCCCAAGAGCTGTATCTTTCATTTGCCAAATCACCCAGCTCAGACTACTTGAAGAGAAACCTCCAGGAGGCATAAGCATGTCCAGAGAAGGAAGCCCAGTGGCCTAGTCCTCACTGACATCACAGCCAGGGGGATGGGAGGACAGCTCACCTGCACCAGCGCCTCCTTCATGGCGGTCCAGTTGGACACCCGCCATGCACACTCCAAGACGAGGTAGGGGTTTATGTGGCCTTTGGACTGGCCATACTCGGTCAAGGCTTCCCACTGGTTCAGTTCCTTGGAACACCTAAAGGACAGGAGTGTGAAAGCCAGAGCTCAGTCACCAGAGCACTGGTGCGTTGCAAGGACAGGACAGGATTTTCAGTAGCATATTTTCACTACAAACGAAATGCAGCACCATGTGGGACAGACTGCTGCAGGATGTCCGGCAGGTCTACAGGGTGAACTCCCTATCTACGGTCACTAAGAGCGACAACCATGCTGCCAAGAGACCAGAGCCAGGGACACAGGAGGCAGGAGTAATTCATTGCTTTTCCATTAGCCCATTTAAATACTCAAGATTTTACACACTGTTTTTGGATTTTGGTTTTATAAAAACACTCATTATAAGGAACTCTCAGATTTTTTCCCTTTTTTTGTTTAACCAGCCCTTGACTATACCAAATCCTGTGTTCAGCTTACCGAATCCAGTGGTCTTCCCAGAGCTGGTACTCAGGGAAAATGGCAGGGGATGCGTTACTCCTCTCATGTTCTTTTTTGGCCTTATCCATTGCCTTTTCATAGGATTCTTGTGCCTAAAAGGCCAATAATGCTTTTTTTTACCAGTGTTTAAGACCAAGATCACGTGATGTCATGCCCCCAACTCACTATTCAGATAGAACAGGAGTCAGCAGGAGAGGAAGCAGGTAGGGTGGCCCCTGCACAGAAGGGAGGGGAGGCCATCCTCGCCTGGAACTAAGTCTCTGACCTTTAGTAACTGCAGCCACAAGGCAGTGCCTGCACTTTTGAGTTTCTGTGCTTTGGTGTCCTATACAGCACTCAGATTGTGATCATGCCCCTTGCCACAGGACAAACCTCAGGACTGAAATTTTAGCACTAAAAGCAATCCACCTTCTAGCAGATAAAAAGCACCCATATCAGCATCAGGACTGTGCTTTATGGTTATGTCACCTGGGCACAGGGGCCATGGCTCGTCATCCCAGCTACTTGAGAGGCAGGAGGATCAAAAGCTTGAGGCCAGCCTCAACAACTTAGTGACACTTGTCTCAAAATAAAATAAAAAGGTCTAGGGATGTAGCTCAGTGGTAGAGCAACTCTGGGTGCAATCCCCAATACCAAAGCAGTAAGATAAAACAAAATGTGTGTCATACATGTAGGTTCCTCTTGAGATTTCAGTTGAAAGACTTCTATGTACAGGATTTGAATACTTCAAATAAAACAGTAAACTTCTTGTTCCAATGGGAATTCTAACTTGTGAACCCCTAAAAATGACCTCTTTGCAATCACGCATCCAGGCATTTCATCCAACAGTAGCTACCTGTTCAAAGAATCCGTGCTGCTCATAAGCAATGGCAGTTGCTGTCTCTGAATATTTGCAACGCTTCTGCCATAGACCAGCCCACATATCTTCCTCTTGTAGCAGAGAATAAAGTTCGGCAAGAGAGTCCAATATCTCCTGAAAGCAGATCACAGTTTCTAAGTGCTCGTGACAAACTTTTTTCCAATAAAGGGACTTCATGGTACTCAAAGTCTCTTGGGAGATGTACTTACTGAAAGCCTGACATCACTGACAAGAATTAATAAAGCAAGGCAGGTCCTTACCTGCTGAGGCGGCGTTATGCTCTCTTGCTCATAGAACTCCGTAGTCTGCTTTGGCTTAATCTGCAGGCTCAGACCCTTTTCAAAGGCCTGGTGCTCCAGCATTAGTGTGGAACGGAACCAGAGGTTGTGGGTCTTCCCCAGGTACTTCAGAACACAGGGTCTGATGGGGATCGGGGGGACGCACTGGGACATGGCTTCCACGAAGCAGTTCAACGCGCTGGGCTGACAGTCCCGCTGTACCTGGTGACTGCCACTGCACAGGAATGGGCTTATCTCACCTGCAAGGGCCTGGAACCCAAGCACATGCTGTTTTAGATATTTGTTTAAAAAACTGGCAAGTCCTTTTCTTTCTCTTAAGGCACCTAGGAATGAAACAGCTAGCAATTTCCTCATTCTCTAAAATTTAAAAGACTGTATTCTTTCATGAATGCTTATCAAGAACTAAAACTATACTTTTCCAAAACAGGATTTAAAAAAATATACTCACATGCTGTTGTCTATCAGAGAGGATTTTCCACAATCTGGGAAAAAGTTGGACCCAGGTCTTCTCTGCCAGTGTTGTAGAAATGTGGCATAATTGTACAAAGGCACTGAGCAGTGCTCCGGTCTGGGAACAGAAAAGAACAAGCTTAGATGGCTGTGGTCCAGGATTCCTGCATCTGTGCTCAGAAGACACCAGTCATGCCAAAGCAACTAGTATGTCAGTTTCCATGTGGTACCTATCACCACAGAAGGCCTCTGGGTTTGGGGACATGGACAGACAGTCCTTTCTGGCAGTGGTATCAGAACAGGGGACTATAAAGGTGACTAACCTATGATGAGAGTGTCATTTACATATGTAAGGATGCTCTGCTCCCTGCTCTATCCAACATAAGACCAAGCATTTTATGCTCATCTTAGACAACAATGGTGTCAGACACAAGTTTGAGGATTGATTTAATGCAGAAATTCAGGATCAGTTAAAAAAAAAATTTTTACATAAAAATTATTTATGGTACATAATTTGTGGTTTTTCTTTACATAGGTCCTGAAATGAATGTGACGTGGGGTAGGGGGCCTTGACAGCTTCCTTTATTACATGAAAACGATCATGCCCATGGCTGACTGCAAAGTGTGTGGAAGCCAGACTTTTTTATTTGGGTAAATCTCAAAATGAAGATCCATTTGGGGTCCCTGACCTCACAGAGGAAACTTGATTTACCATATTAACTAGTTCTTCTTTCTTTCCTTTTTTTTTTGGTACCAGGGATTGAACCCAGAGGCACTTAACCATGGAGCCACATTTTTTGTTTTAATTTTATTTTGAGACAGGGTCTTAGAAGTTTCTTAGAACTTCAAAGTTGCTGAGGCTGGCTTTGAACTTATGATCCTCCTGCCTCAACAACTCAAGTTGCTGGGATTACAGACATGCACCACCATGCCTGGCTATTCTTCCATAGCACATGGAAATAATTCAACACTATGCCATCGCATACTCTTGGTAATTCTTTTTACCATTTCTTCCAGGGAAGAGTAGCGGAGAAATTACCTCTTTTTTTGGTCCCCCATAAGATACTATAACTCCTTTCTCAAATATTTATATTAGATATCTGTTTTGGAGTCTCACTGCACTATAAAAGTTTCAGTTGAGATAGGGAAGAAAATTAAAATTTATACTGCAATGAGATAACCCTGATTTAGGTTTCAAAATATTCAGGAGGGAAAAATAACTTCCCTCCTAAACTCACATACAGACCTTCACTTCACGAAGCGTATCAAGAAATTTGTCATGTCTGTTGGTTAACATGTGCAGCTGGTTTCCAATGTCCTTTTCAGAAAGTTCTTTGGTTTTGGGTGTGCTGGTCTGATCCCCAGGAGCTAGCTCAATATCTATTTCTACATCCTAAAAAACAAAAACAAGCAAAGCCAAAATGCCAAAGAATTAAAAAGCAACAAACACAATGCCTAGCCACACTTTTGGCAAGTAAAATTTGTACTAGTTTCCTAGAAATTTGCAAGTACGGCTAAGAATCCCTAATCAGAAATTCTAAAATCTAAAGTGCTCCAAAATTCAAAAATTTTTTTAGCACAAAGTTTGGGATTTTGAAGCATGTGAGATTTTAGAATTTTAGATTTAAGGATACACAACCATGGTGAAGTTTATTTAACTATTTCAACATCTCCAAATCTCCAAAATCTGAAACACTTCTGTCCCAAGCTCTTCAGATAAGGAATACTAGATTTACACTTAAATAATCTTACAAAATCCAGATTAACAAGTCCTTTTCTTTCTCTCAAGGCATCTAGGAATGAAACAGCTAGCAATTTCCTCATTTACTAAAATTTAAAATAACTATGAAAAATCACCATTTTGCTTTCATATTTAGGTTACAGAAGGCAAAATAAAATAGTACAAACTTCAAAAAGTAAAAGAGTCATGACCCATCATTTCTCAAAATGCACTTTTTTTTTTTTTTTTTTTTTGGTGGTGGTAGTACTGGCGATTGAACCCAGGGCCTTGTGCATGCGAGGCAAGCACTCTACCAACTGAGCTACATCCGTCCCCTGGTGCAATGTTTTCTATGACTTGGTTCCAAACAGGAATGGACCTTATTTCTGTGGGAAGCTTCTGGAAACACTCAATCATCAAACTATTCCTACAAATCAATAGATCAACAATTTGATATATGCCCTTGAGAACACAGAATCCATAACAATTTATTTCACACAGAAGATTGTAGTAAAGAAAGAGAAAACCACCAAGATCTCGTATTTAGCAGCAGTGCAGAAAATTTTAAATTCTTCTTTGTTAATGTAGGATATCTCCTCCTTTCACTGGAGGAGGGGGAAGAAATTCCTCCTTTTAGAGCATGGAAAGTCAGTGCTCAACCCTTCACTGCTGAGTGACTATCTTCTAAGACTCCACACAGACTGAGCTTCCAAAAGCCAACAACCTGAAGGACGCAGCATCTAAAACTCCTGCCTGCAGCCAGGCATGGTGGCACACACCTGCAAGCCCAGCAATTCCAGAAGCAGAGGCAGGAAGATGGCCAAGTTTGAGGGTGGCCTCAGTAACTTAGCAAGACCCTGTCTTGAAAATAAAAAATAAAAAGAGCTGAGGGTGTAGTTCAGTGATAAAATGCTCCTGGGTTCAATCCCTGGTACAACAAAAAAGTCTGATGTCATGACAGCCCCTCCCCCAGGGAGGATCAAAAGCCATCAAGACTAAAGCATCTGCCTTGGTGGAGAGATTCCTGGGGAGCCAAAGGCTCCACACTGCCCATCCTAAGACTAAATTAAACAGAGACCGGGAAGGTTCTTAGCAGGTGTCTGGTGAGACCAGTTAGAGGAGGGTTCCTTTATGGCAGGTACCACTCCCCCAAGCACAGCTTTATAGTGCAACACACTGCTGACGTGGGGAAAGAAGTCGCAACAGTGAAACATTCTGTCCTAAGCAGTATAACAGCTCATGAAACAGTGATCTATCCCAAAATGAATGGCAATACAAGATGCTTCTCAATTTTAATCTAACTGAATGTAGTCAGGCGCCGTATTTGGAGCTTTGGGGTGGAAAACTTTTAATATACTGCTCTCTTCATTATCAAATTCCCCAGCAGGATTAGGAATTCTGCCTGTGGAATCCAGAGCCTCACCTCCTCCTTGGACTCGCTGTTCTCTCGCTCCCGAGGCTCCTGCTTGACATGCGTGACCATGGCGAAGGCGGCGCGGTCATGGCTGTCAGCCAGGTTGATGACGTTGGTTATGGATGGAAGCATAGCTCCCTGGCAGCTAGTCCCAATGGGAGTGCTCTTCTCACACACCGCCAGGAGGAGCTGGAGGGGTTTGTGAAAAAGAAGATCAGCCTAAAGTAGACACATGGTTAATACCTGGTCATCTCAACAGGTGCATGTGGTTAGTGGGGGTCTAAATCAGCAGGTCCAGGGCGGCTCAGCACCCTTCCCCCTTTTCCACACTAGATGGATTCCATCTTCTTCCAGACATAGAAACCAGAAGCCCTGTGCTTCACTGTCTGCTTTTTGTTCTCTCTCACTGCCCATATCCCAACCACAAGCCCTGCCAATGTCACCTACTACAGGATAGAATCTCCTAACTCATCTCTAGACCCACCCTTTCAAGCCCATCTCCTTCCACTCCCCTGGGATCACTGTAATCCCACCAGGGCCATGCGCAAGACCTCTGTGACGGGACTCCTTGCTTGCTTCTGTACTCAGACCACGTCCCACCTGCTCTTAGCACTTCCAAGACTGTTCTCCACACAGCACCACCTCATGCTCTTCACCACAGGATGTCTGCTTAAGCTGCACAGGACCAAACCACTCTTGCAATCTGCAAATTAACTGAGCACCCACTGGGTACTACAGAGGACCTGGACATTCATCTATTTCAGAGATAGCAGCAAAATCCTCATGAAGCTGAAGTGTCAAAGGCAAAGAGAAGCCTGGCCAAATGCCCACTGGATAATGCAGCCAAAGAACAGGCAGACTGACAGAGAGCAGAGGGTGCCAGAGTGGCAGGGAGTTTTCTTGAGATCTGCATCACATGGTGAATGCAGCTAAGAATAGAGTATTATATATTTCAAAGTTGTTGAGTGTGCAAATTTCAAATTTTCTCACCACAGAAAATGTTGCTCCTTAGAAGTGATGTATTTGAATTTGCATTGTATGAAGAAATTATGACATCATCCTGTCCTCCACACGTACAATTATAAATTTATCAATTTATCATTTTTATTAAAAGGACCAATAAAAGTGGAAAGACTAAGAAAGGTCAAGTTGACTAGAGACGAATGGGGAGGGAGCGAGGGGGCAGGATGGGGCTGGAAAAGGAGGCAACAGCACAGTCACTTGGGGGCACATGAGAACTAACCTGGAGGCTGGGTTTTATGTCAAGTACAAAATTGTTAAGAACAATTTTACAGCAACAGAGGAAACAGACGAGGGATAGGGGGTGAGGAAACTGACTGCAGCATGGCCTTGAACTGGTACCTCCAGGGACAGATCAGACGTGGGAAAGCTCAGGGATCCTGGCTGAGCCCTTCCTCTAATCAATTCTTGTGTACCTGTCCACAACGTCTTATTCATCTTTGCATTTTTATTACCAGGCCCAGTGCCTGGTCCCTACTCAGCAGTTGACAGACCTCCAGAATGAAGGAGGGGCAAAGCAAGAAACTTTGCTCACTGTGTTGCCATTAGCAAAATTCCAAATCCATGCTGCATTTGGCAGTGATAAAACTTCCTTTCAACCAAAGAGAATCCAATGCCATAATTCCTTTCCTTTGCATTAGAGAGAACCTAATGACCTCTGTCTCAGTTGTATTAAATGGTTTCATTCATTCTAGGTATGCAGACGAGGACTGGTTACCTGCTATAGGAGATCCAAGTTGCTGGTGCCTTAAGTTGATGAATAAGCCCAAGAGAGGAGGACAGCTGACTCCCATGACCAACAAACAGGAAGTCTCGCTGTGATCCTGCTAAAGCACCACCAATGTCTTGACTTGCCTGCCACTGCAATCAATGCCAATCCTGCTCTAGATCTGGACTTCATACACTGACCATTTGACATCCGACTGCTCCTACTACCCAACTCCTTGTGCTAAAGACTCAGAACCAAAGGGGCTATCAGGCTGCTCTTTCCTTCCTAACTGCAGAATGAGGAGGGCTGACAATCACAACACATGGCTAAATTCTCAAGGCACAGAGAAACATTTATATTTACAAATGTATAAAATGTTTATATTTGAAGAAAAAGAAATCTTTGTCTACAAATTAAGAACTATTATTCACTTTGTGTGTGTTTGTGTGTGGTGGAATCCATGGGCACCATACCACTGATGTATATCCCCAGTGCTATCTCCACTTGTTAAAACTGTTTGAGACAGGACCTACCTAAGTAGCCCGGGTTGACCCCAAACTTGCAATCCTCCTGCCTCAGCTTCCTGAGCTGCTGGGATTACAGATGTGTGCCAATGTGCCCAGTAATTCGACTTTTTGATAAAGGGTTTAAATCTACCAAAAAAGTTTTAGATGAACACTCAACCTTCAATCCTTGTTTCTTCCTAGAAATTAACAGCAGGTTCAGGTTGGAGATGTCCAGTTCACCTGGGCATACGTGATCATTGGCTTATGCACCCTACCAGAAAACCCATGGCCACCTCCTATTTACAGATGCTGACTCCAGTCCAACCTACCTCGATACACTGCTTGATCCAAAAGTGGTTCCCCATGGCTTCCCAATTCTGGGAACAGGTCACGTACAGAAGACGCTCATAGACCCGGCGTTTCATGGAGTTATCAAAAACCTCAAAAAACTTTGCTCTGATGAGTGGCTGGGCACAGCGCAACCCTGAGAGAAAGGCGGGCTCCAGCTTCGCAGTCAGCTCGCTGCCAGACAGGGCCTCGTCCCTGCAACCAAAGAGGTCACATCAAGATGGAAGAGCAGGCAGATGGGGATGGTGCAAACCACGAGCAAGCGCACAGAGTACGGTGGACACCAGTTTTCTGAAATGCCACTATGATGGCTAAGGGGTACCAATTGTGACATGTTTAAGCAGCATTCTGCAAAAGGCTTGTTAGTAAAGCCAAAATATGTTGCGTGATTTAGTATTTAAGTGAGTATCTTAAATTACACTGTTTGATCGGAGAACACATTACAGACCAATATATGCAATATTTGATTAGTTGCTATAATTACCTGTAGACATAGTTAACAAGATCTAGAAACTGTGCATTTAACTCAAGGTCTTCTGGGAAACGCTTTTCCACATAGGTCATCATTTTCACAAGCAAAATGGACTTCTCCCGGAGTGTGGGTGTCTGTACAAAATTGTTTTTTAAAAGAAAAGGCCAATTAATTCTATTTGAGAAAACACATATTTTAAGAGTACTTCTGCCACCTGTTTCACTGCTTTTTATGTTCCTACAATTTTACCACGTATTAAAAGAAGGCTATTTCTAAACAGAAAAATCTAACATGATTTCAGCTATCTCTGGGAGCTTAAAAAAGAAATGCCAATATGATTTCCATGGAGGCTACAACTCACTTTGAAGAGAAAGCAACTAAATTAGACGACAAATCAGGAAGTTAGCAAACCCTCACTAAGTGAAAAAAAAATTTTTTCCCTTATTATTACTATTATTTTCTGGCTTCCCTCCACCCTAGAAAACGGCAATAAATAAAGTTCACTGAATGTCTTAACAGGAGAACAGCCACAGCAAATATTAAGCAATATGTTAGTTCCAATTTTCTACTTGACATACATTGAGTGAACTGAGTTAACTTCAACCCAATCAAGCAGATACTATGAATGCAAATATAGACAAGAAAATATTTTGCTTCAAGAAGTTTCAGAGGAATGAGAAGGTGACAATTTTTTTCTTGCATTCAAAGGAGGGAAGCTAGGCCAGGCATAGTGCCCTCCTCCCAGCTCACCTGATTGGCTGCCATTGGGGAATTATTCTTCACCCATTCTTCCACAATTTTTACCACAGCCCGGAGGATCTTGGCATCTGGGGACTTTTCAATGAGGGACGTCAGAATGGCCTGAATGAAGTTCTTGCGCATCTCCATGCTCATCACGGCCAGCCGAGTCTTCACCAGCTCCAGACTCAGCATCACCAGCTCGCTAGTTCCTGCTCATGCACAGACAAAACACACCCCAACAAATTTCTAGACATAGTTAAAAGGGCCTCTGTCCTGCATGACTTGACGTGTTGGGTTCCACACGTTCCCCCAACCACCACCACCAAGTCTTTACCAACCAGAGCTCAGGGAACTCATCAATTTCTTATAGCTATACCTTGTGAGAGTGGCTCTCTAGGAGCCCTGTCCGAGAGAGAGAGACGAGGGAGCTGCTGGGAACCGTGTAAGAACACCTCAGGCTCTCCACACCGTGCAGAAAGCACAGCCACAGTCCTGAGGTGCATCCAGCAGCCATGCCAAATATGGTCCCCTGCCAGCTGCCCCTATCACCTAGATTCCTGGAGCCCACGGCTCATGTCTGGAACCCGTGACTTAATTCTTCAGAAATGATACTCAAACATTCTCCAACAGCAATCTAATGCCTCTCACTTTAAAATTTTCCATTATTACATCCACAAATTTTAAAAACAGATTTTTATAATGAGCTAGTTTTGATTTTTTTATTTCTTCATTATGGAGTGGATATAACAAATTTCAAGTAAACAGAAGGACTTCACCTTAACCCATTTATACTAGAATTTAACCACACAGCCTGAAGCATTCAGCTACTCAATGACTGAGGAAAACCCGGGCCTAAGGTTGTCACCTGCAGTTGCCTCAGTGCTCCCCGAGGCTGCCTGTGGATTTAAATGCTCTCGGACCATCTTCTGTAGGGAGCGCATGAAGACAGAGATCAGCCTGTCGATGTAGCTTGGGTTGTTGCTGCAGGCTGACTTAAGGATCATGAGAGTCCCTGCAGGGAGGAATTACAGTTGTTTCACAGAAAAGTTCCATAACTGAGTAACAACAATGTGCTTTTAAAGCATTCTGTTCTGACAGGGTACAGGCTGGTACCAAATTCCAAGAGGGAGTTACATTTGGAGCTCCACGTCTTCTGAGCTCTTGACAATGGTCATTCCCACTGAGTGGCACTGACATCTGTGCTTTGGGACAAACATCACCCTTCCCTCCAGTTCTGGAATTTTACATTTTGGCAAACCGCCCATGGTAAAGCTTTGAAGATAGTTTTGGGGAAAAGTAAAAAAAGGAAAATAATCCTTTCTTTTTCATCCAGCCTGTCTCAACATGACAGTTTAGAATTTGATTTGGTATTTCATTCTGGAAAACTGCACAAGTTCAGTTAAAATCAGCCAAACCAACACAGAACATGCACACTGAGTATTATGAAAAAATTTCTTTCATAATTGATATTTTTATAATCATGACTCTAACTTAAATATTGAATTTTAAATTTATAATTATAAATTGATCACATCACTGAACAATCAAAGAATATTTGCCATCTACAGGTAAGAGTCTCCTAGGTTTGGACAATTTCAGGGTTGTCTTATTAAAAGGCCAATTCTCAATAAAGCAGTCAGCATATGCCAGCCTGACTCTAAGATGACAACCTGAGACACTGGTGATGTCAATGATGAATTCAGACTCTGCCCTCGCCCATGGAGCACATGTCAGTGGCAAACCTGGGTCTGTCACAATGAGGACAGTGTGGCCCACCTCACTCTGTGCTACATCCAGCCTGCTGTCACCCCCACACAGGAGGGAGACAGGGCTGATAGAGAACAACTGGTCTCTATCAGTCCTTTGGAGAACAAGAAACAAAGAGACATTCATCTCTCCTGTGACAAGAGCCAGGATCAATGCTTGACTCCACTTAAAGTCACAAACCTGCCTGGTTCCAAAACAGAGAAAGTGTGTACAGCAAAGTGTACCATTTAAACCAAATGTACCTGGCTCCTGAATTTCAGAGAGCAAAGAGCCAGAGTTTAGGAAACAAGACATTTATACAAAAACAGTGAATTGAGATTGTAAAATTCAGACCAAAAAAAGCATTTACACAAAATGGGCTATCTGTGTGCACAGAAAAATGACACATGCCAAACTGTTAACTGATCGCCAGAGCGGCTTCCAGATGACTCTGATACAGTTTTCCCTCGCTTGGATTTTCAAAGAACCTGAGTCTAATCCTAATCAAAAGATGTGTGACAAGAAGTAGAGAGCACCCACACAGCTGACCTCTAGGGATCTGGGCCCAAGGGTACCCAGCTGCCCGATCACCTTCTACTTCACCTGGGCTAGGGACACCCTAGATGATTAGAAAGGAACAGTGTTTACTGCAGTGGGTCACTGGCAGGTGGATATGGTAGAAGAAGTCATTCTACATGAGGACACAGTGTGAGCAGCATCTCTGTATTTGGTGTGACACTGACTGGGTCTGTGGGACCTGTCTGCCACGGAGCAATTCCCCTCTCAAATAGAGTGTGTCAGATGCTGGGACAAAAGGAGACACTCAGGTGGCTGGGGGTCATTTACCTCAGAGTCAGAGGACAGTGGCCTCGTGGGCAGTGGATGACACCTGGATTAGCTGCTCCTGGTAGCCTGAGGCATTCCCAGAGGCATGTGTAGTGAGCAGGGCTGATGCCCAACTGAACCACTGCTAGGAAAACCAGATACACACTCACCAAAGAGCTGGGAAGGATTAGCGTTGGTGGCCTTCTCGTAGTTGGTAAGTCCTTCATAGATGACCTTCCCAACTGCCGCGTACAGGCACTCCAGCTCTTCGTACTTAGAGGCCACACTGGAAGTACCTGAAGCAGAAGTCAGGAACTGGGCACTGCAGTAGGCCACAGAGCCCTCACCTCAGGACTGAGCTCTAGTTCTGATGTATGCAGCACTGGTGTGGGCACTTGTCTACCACTACAGGACAGTGTGGGCCTCATCTTTGGGGTGGTCCCATTTCACATAGGCAAGGACAGCTGTTCTCTCTCCATACCTTACCTCAATGTGCTCTAAACACTTATTCACAATATGTGAAACTTTGATCTCTTTAACTGCTCAACATTTGCTATTATACTTTAATCTAACTTCCCTTTAATACCTGAAGGAAATAGGAATATCTGGCAGACAAAGAAGTGAATTAATCTTCAAAGCAGAGAGAAAATAATGCAATGCTTCCAAATAGTTTTCATGTCTTTTTTTTTTTTTTTTTCAAAGAAAGGTCAGAAGAAAAAATGGAGTAACAGGACTGGGTTGTGGCTCAGTGGTGGAGTGCTTGCCTAGCATGCATGAAGCACCACATAAAAATAATAAAGATACTGTATCCACCTAAACTAAAAAATACATTAAAAACTAAAGGGGGGTAACAAAATGCTCAACATAGCAACTGGAGAATGAGCCCTCTCAATCAATAAGTGGTATGTCCACCTGTCAACTCCAAAAGAAAAGCAGCACAAATGAGAGGGTCACCTACTTGGCTCTGTTGGGAAAATACTCATGAGGCGAGAGAGCAGGCTGTGGACGGCTCTCAGCACTTTGGTGTTTCCACACGTCATACAGGCAGCGATGCCACGCTGCAGGGGCTTGAAGCTACTGAGGATGGCTGGGGACTGAAGGACGGTCAGCAAGAAACTCAGCACTTCCAATCCTGTGCAAATATTTCCATAGTTCACTTGATTCGGCTGCTCCTGGGGTGGAGAACACAGATCACTCTCAGATGACGTACTGGGGTCCAGTGAATTTCAGAAACAAATCCAGCAAGATATAAAACTAGGCCATGCAGGATTCAGAAGCTAATAAGAAGCCACTAAAGAATGAAGTCATGGTGCTGGGGATATAGCTCAGTTGATAAAGTGCTTGCTTTGCATGCACAAAGCCCTGGGTTCAATCCCCACCACCACCACCACCACCACCCCCCCACACACACACAAAGAATGAAGTCATGGGATGACCATATAGAGCAGAATTTCATGACTGTGTCTTTTATAAATCTGCTTTAGTCAAAACTTTTTTTTAAAAGCTTATGATATTAATATTTAATTAAATAATATCAATATTTTAAAAGTCATTAAAATCCGGACTG
Organism: Spermophilus citellus; assembly: GCF_964194105.1. Lineage (NCBI taxonomy): Eukaryota > Metazoa > Chordata > Mammalia > Rodentia > Sciuridae > Spermophilus > Spermophilus citellus. Next base: position 33,009,639 of record NC_138187.1, read on the forward strand.
AAAAGCTACATGATGAATTGTGCTTTTCTCCTCCCACATTTTTACTTAAAAATACAAAAATGCATCCAAAGAGGAATCTTTCAAACTGTCTATCCAACTGACTATTTCAAACTGACTCAATCCAACAGATGATGGCAGCAGTAAAAAGAAATAAAAACTGAGTAAACTGAAAATTACAGAGCCTGGTTTGTAGGAAGGATAGGTAATGTTTCATGAAGTATTCACTTCTGCAGTTTACACACATACATGCCCTGTGTATGCATTCTGTAGGGTAAAATTTTACTAGCTTGTGAGGTAAAGTCTTTCACTATGAGTTACAGAAATCAAGGCAGAAAGCCACTGTTACCAGGGCCCACGCACTGCTTCTTGAAGACACTAGCCTATGAAGTGGCAGAGACTGCCCACTACGGCTGAGCTTTCAACTATGAATGCATTTGAAGGGAAAGTGATCGAATCCTTTAGAGACAAAGAGAAAGAAATCTACAGACAGTCCAGAAGCTCTGCACCAGAGCAGAATCAAAACATGTGCTGCAGTCTTCAAGATTCTTCACAGTTCTGCTTCCCAGCACAGGACTGCACTGTGTGACTTTTCAAAAACCTAGGCAACAGCATCAAGGTTTGCAATCCAAAAAGACAAATGCCTATAACCTGTTTTATAATTCTGATTGTGAAGCTTTCAAACTTCATCAAAATATGGAACCTGTGAGGGCACTGAAATGGCTAAGGCAAAAGAACAACACTAAGACACCAAACCAAGAGATTGGCCCAAATGCTGCCAAACTGCCTAAAGCCTTCAGCCATCAATAAAATCTGTTCAAAAAACTCATGCTTATTTAAAAAATATTTTTTGTCAAATCAACTTAGGATAGTTAAAGAAATATGTCTGCAAATACAAGTCAAAAGTCAACTGTCTTGCTTCAGAAAGCACCCCTAAGTATATTTGGGGCTGGGGTGAGCGCTGAAGTGGTAAAATCATGTTCAGTGAGTCAAACCGGCTCCTTCTCCTCAGCAGCCAGAATAGAAAAGTAGAAGAGGCAGTGCCTCTGGGGTCTGGAAGATTTGGGTTTTCAGGGTCAGGTCCAGAAGGGATCCACAAATGCCCATCCCTTCGCCCAGGCAACAGCATCTGATTAACAGCTTGGCAGCCTGGCTGCGGCCTAACAGACCTGTGCACCTACCACAGTCATCAGCAGTTTGTCAAACCACTGCAGTTTGAGCTCCGACTTGGACCACATATCCGGGCGTAGCGCGGTCTTCAGAAGATTCACACAACGCCGAGAGAGCACCTCCCCAGGAGACCCGGCTGTGTTGGTGTTGTCATTAACCTGAAAATGCAGCCACACTCAGCTAGCATGTCTCAGCGTGTATGTGTCCATCATTCTAACAGCATCATTGACACAGTTTCTCTACTGCACGTGCACCCTCGCACCTAGCTCTCCGCCTCGTGGCCACCTTCTCTGACTCGGACCTTCCCCTACTGGGTCCCTTACCCCTGCACTCCTCTCCTTTGCAGCATGTCAGTGGGACTGATCTGCAGTTCTGTGTGACTGACAGGCCCACGCTCCTCCCTGGGTGGCCTCCAGCATGCTGCCTGGAGTGCTACAGGAAGTATTTACTGGTTTTTCAATTCAGAAGATTCTTTTTAATTCTTGGAAATTCTCAACAGTATTACAAGATACACTATTTTAATAGTTGTAAGAACTTAAGACCCCCAAATTAAAAAAAAAATAAAATAAAGTTAAAGAGACTAGAAAGATTTCATTTATAATTATTTTTTGAAATATAAAATGAAGTTTCAGGAATGGAATACAAACAACTCCATGATATTATAAACTGATATGAATGATAAATAAACTTAAGCTATAAAGTACTGAAAATAAACTTTAAGTAGACTGATCAACAACATAATGGTTTATGCTCTGTTCCCATTTTAATGATTTGGGGAAAAAAAAAAAGTTGAAAATTAAATAACCAGCCCAAGAGCACTGAGCTACTGTATCTCACCAATGCCAAGATGCTGTTAGTTATGGCACACCATTATTTTATTAGTACGGAAAAAAGACCCATAACCAATTATACCAATTTAAGACACAGGCACATTTTAGAAATATTAACCTGGCATGAAATCAGCAAAATTTGGCAGGAAAGTAACACAATTAACCTTAGGTCTGGTCTATTTCTGACTAAACTGTCACAGAAAACATCCTATGGTGTCACTAAATGACTTCTGTTCTTCAGAGTCCCATACCTGACAAGCCACTCGAATGAGGAAGTTCACCACGGTGTCTGTGTGCTGCTTGTCGATGGGCTTGGCGAGAAGAGAATCAGCTCCAGGCAGTGACTGGCTCCTCCCAAATACCTAGGAAAGGGTTGTCCTTTAAGGCAGGAAGGGAATTCTCAATGAGAACTGCCCACACAAGGTGCTGAGCCAGCTGACATTACAGGATTCTTCCCAATGTCTCTGGGAATGGCATGGGGAACAGATGTGGCCTCTGCCCCTCTAAAGGCCACAGAGCCAGCAGGTGAGCAGAGGACTATGTCTCATGTGATGGGGATCCAAAGGGAGTAGGACCCAGCAAGTGGAAAACAGAGTGACTGAGAAGAAGCCTGACACAGGAAACAGGGAAAAAGAAACGGCTTCAGGCAGAAGAAAAAGAGCCAGCAGACTCCTGCTAAGAGAGAAAGGACCTGAAGTCTTTGCAAAGTGGAGGAAAGGCCTGGGTGGCCAAGCACAGTGAAACAGGGACAGCTGTGCTGCTCCTGCCTCAGCCGTCTGTGCCACTGGGATTACAGGGGTGCACCACAGCGCCCAGCACACTCTCTCCTGGTTTATGTGGTGCTGGGGATGCAACCAGGCCTCACGCAGGTAGACAAGTGCTCTACCTCTGCGCTACACCCCCAGTCCTCAACAGTTTCTCCTGATGCCTTCCTGTAAGCAATTAACCATTGTTCACAAAACTCTTAAGAAAAATGTATCTGGAAACTTGGGAAATACCTTAGTAGGTGACATGCCATGGAGCCTATTGGAGCTAAGCTGCCTCTCCAGCTTAGCACTTGGCCACACTCGAATTGAATAAATACACAAGGTCCCACGAGGACACACGGCACACATTAGGAAAGAGTGAGCTCTTACTGCACTGATGGCTCCGGTGGCTGTCCTGAAGCGCTTCACTTCCTGGGCAGAATCTACGGACAGGCCTCTCTTAATGGAGGATGAGACAGAATTGATTCCTTCTCCACTGGAATTTGGGTCCATATCTGAATCCGGCTTAAAAACACACACATACACACCTGACTTTACTGACTGGTTTCCAGGGAGATATGTAAGGAATATAATCAGGGATGACACCAAGAGTTGACATTCCTACCTGCTGGTCCTTGATCCTCTGCAATTCCCACTTGATGACAACCTCTGACAGGTCCACGGCCAGCCTCCTCTGCTCAATGGTGACACTGGGCGTAAAGCCCAGCCTCTGCATGGCACTGACCATGTGCTGTACCAAATGGTGCCGTACGGGGTAGTACACCTGTAGGTGCAGGGCCAGCATCATGTTAGGGATAATGGACATGCTCCAGCACATGTGCAGACACCTATCAAGTAAATTCTCATTTACCCATGAATGTGCTTATTATCCCTCTGCCCACATAATAGCGTATTTCAGCCTGTCAATAACATCTCTAAAATATGCTGAAAATCTGAATTCTTCTTGGACAAGTAGGTGAGTTTAGTCACATGTATAACAACCTTCAGACTTGATATCATAAAAATTCAAGACATATCAAGAAGTAAGTTTCCACATCTAAAGAACTGTCTGTAAAAGAAAAGAGTTTCATCTCAAATCTTTCTCTTATACCTAAAATCTATAAGAAACATTCAGATAAAACTAAATCCTGGAGTACTGACATGGCTGGAGAAAAGGAGGAGCAGCACTACAAGTAACTCTTCCAGCCAAGTCAACAAATTCCAGAATCACGGACAATTACCTCTCACCTTAAAGTGACAAGTCATCTATCTGTATTCAGGGTGGAGGATTTACAATAAGGCAAGCAAGCAAACAGAGGCAAACACTAAGAGACATTCTCTACACTATGGCAATTTCCAGGTTTGCAAAGCCTGACACATGTACACACCCCAATCAGTGACCTGGAAGCATCTTTCCTGAAAGATGAATGACTACCCTATTTTTGTAGGAAAAAAAAAGAGCTAGAAGTTCAAAAGCCAATGTCTGAAAACGCAATACACACCAATCTGGTGTTCTTACATACCTTAAAATGCTGTACAATCAGATGCAAAATGTGCACCAGCTGCGGGACAGTGTGCCCCTCCTCCACGATGATCTTCCTGGTCCAGTGTGTGAGCATCTGGTGCCCATCCTCCATCCGGGCAGGCACTGCTGGGGTCAAGATGGCCATTGCCTGTCTGACAATCGCTCGGGCTTCCATTGCATGAGCCTTGAGAAGACTGTGGAAAACCTAGAATAGGAAAGAAACTCTAATGTAAGATGAAAGTGAAGGCTTTGAAGAATGGGCTCTTAATACTCAGAACTGAGGTATAATATTTTTGCAAAACAGTTTTTGAAAAATTCCTTAGAGCCAGGCATAATGGCACACGTCTGTAATTCCAGTGATTGAGGAGGCTCAGGCAGAAGGATCGGAGTTCAAAGCCAGCTTCATCAATTTAGCAAGGCTCTAAGCAGCTTAGCAAGACCCTGTCTCTAAATAAAATACAAAAGAGGGGCTGGGGATGTGGCTCAAGTGGTAGCGCGCTCGCCAGGCATGCGTGCGGCCCGGGTTCGATCCTCAGCATCACATACCAACAAAGATGTTGTGTCCGCCGAGAACTAAAAAATAAATATTAAAAATTCTCTCTCTCTCCTCTCTCTTTTAAAAAAAATAAAAATATAAAATAAAATAAAATACAAAAGAGAACTGAGGATGTGACTCAGTGTTGAGTTTCCATGGGTTCAATCCTTGGCACTAAAAAAAAAAAAAAAAAAAAAAATTCTTAGGACTGCTATTGAAACAACTTCTTTGCTTTAAGTTTTGATCAATAAATAAAATCATTCTAATATTTACTGAGCTTCTATGGTGTGCCCTTACTGGGCTAGGCCAGCCAGAATGAGTGAGGACCAGCATCTTGCAGAACTCTTCTGTCTAGCCTAAGTGGCTGGAGTTAGTTGAGGCAAACCGATCATTTCACTATGGCTATAGCATGAAAAAAAGAAGCGGAAGGGACCAATATCAGAGGCAATGACAGCAGCAATTTCAATCCTTCAAATGAAAGGTGAAGCCAGGAACCCAAAGAAGACAATCCCATTAGTACTGAGGGTGGAGAAGGCAGGAAGGACACTGGAATCAACAGGACTTGCAGAGATGCATGGGCCCTAAGGAGGACTAGAGGGTATCAGAAATGGCCCTAGCTGGAACAACAGGGGGAAAGTAGTGCCTAACACAGAGCCTTAAGTCACATTTCCTCCCAAGTGCCTAAGGGAAGTGGTGACTGGCTTTCTGGGTCTGGAGTTTAACATCACAAAAGTGAGAGGGAACAGTTAGGGAAAACCACTCAATGCGGCCTCAGGGCAAGAGCTCCCACTGATCAAGGTGAACAGGCAAATGTATCATTGCATTTGATTCTTTTTTTTTTCTTTTAATACTTATTTCATTGCATTTGATTCTTTTTTTTTTTAGATTTATTTTTTAGTTGTAGTTGAACACAATACCTTTATTTTATTTATTTATTTTGATGTGGTTCTGAGGATTGAACCCAGGGCCTTGAACATGGTAGGCAAGTACTCTACCGATGAGCCAGAACCCCAGACCATGCATTTGATTCTTAAGCACAGACACTGTGGGACATGGGAGTAGAGAACATGAAACACAACACAGGGCTGCCGGGCATCAGAGCCTACACCATCGAAGCTCAGGATGAAGTTCTAAACCCATCAAAACTACACAGAGGTCATAAAATGCAATTTCGAAGTGCCCACATGTTTTGGGCTAGGGAGAGCTGGGATCCTTGACAAAGGCACTTTCAAATAATTACAGTGGTGTATACCTATAGTCCCAGTAGTCATGAGGCTGAGGCAGGAGGATCCCTTGAGCCTTAGCGTTTGGGGCCAGCCTGGGCAAAATGGCAAGACCCTATTTTAAAAAACTTTTTTTTAAGGAGCTGGGGTTGTGGCTTAGTGGTAGAGCGCCTGCCTAACACATGTGAGGCACTGGGATCTATCCTTAGCACCACATAAAAAATAAATAAAATAAAATAAAGGTATTGTGTCCATCTACAAATAAAAATATATTTAAAAAAATAAAAAATGAAAACTTTTTTTCAACGTAATACCAGTATTGGGAAGCCAAATGCAATGGGTAGAGAAGCCTAAAGTGGAGGAGAAGGCACTGTTTCAAAAATAAGGCTGTAAAGGAACCAGAGGGCAGAGGAGTAACCAGGGAGGAATGAGCTGGGATTCATTACTATGGAGGGCTCACAGGATGGTCTTGCCGCTCCCCATTCTTTCTGTGGTAAAAGACACATAAGGCAGGCCAACTTTGTTAGGTGCACAGCCCAAGGGCAATGAGCTCATTTGTCTGCTGTGCAGTCATCATCTCCTCCATCTCCAGAACGTTCTCATCTTCCCAAACTAAAACTCTGTCCTCGTCCAACACTGACCTTGCATTCCTCTTCGCCCCAGCCCCTGGGAACCTCTGTTCTGTCTGTCTCTGTGACTGTGGCTATTCTAAGCACCTCATGAGTAGATAGGTTTTTGTTTGTTTGTGGGTGTTTTTTGCAGTTTTTATAAAATAAATAAGTTCTTTTTTTTTTTTTCTTTTAATTGTATTGAAGAAAGACAGCAGAAAAGGAGAGGCTAAGGCTGCATAGGTGTGGGGACAGGAGTGAACCGGGGGCACACAGGGAGCCCTGCTAAGTACCTGGAGGACAATCTTCTTATGTATTGCAAATTTGGCAATGATGTGTGCCAGAAGCAAGTGCCCGCTGTACTTGCACGCTGGGTCCACACAAGCCTTTGAGAGCAGGCAGGGCCACGCGAAGGTCATCAGGCGGCGCAGCTTGCTGTTGCGGTTCTTGTTGTTGTCGTGGATGTGGTGCGGGGCGTGCTCTACCAGCAGCGTGGCGTACTGCAGAAGGTAGATCCTCAGGGAGTCCAGCATGTCCGCCTGCTTCTCTGGGTCCAGGACCTGCCAGGAACACAAGCAGGAAAAGCTCATTTCTGGTTTTGAGCTGCTTTACTGCCTAAGGGCTACACATCAAGTTTAAATCTTAAAAATGCACGCATGCGCACACACATACAGACGCTCTGTGTATATACGTTTATGTCACAATAATTCTTTTATGTTCAACTTATTTCATTGTTTAAAAAGAAAACCAGAAATGAGAACTATAATGCTGAGTCCACTCAATTCAACTAAGTACGCTAACCACCTTCTGTTCATTAGCTCTGCCTAAAGCTGGAGTACAGACAGGCTAAGGTCAGTTTTCCTCTTCCCTGATCTCCTGCTTCTTAGCAATACCTCTCCCCCTTCTCAACACTCAAAACCCAACTCTTCATTGGTCCCAAGACGATGCTCTAGGCATTCACTAGAGAAGGTGGCACAAGGAAGGGGCTGTGTCAGGGTCCCTATTTGCCCAGAATAACACAAGTATCAGTATGTAGACTAAGAATAACTTCTGGGCTCAGAAGAGGAAGGAGGCCTGTCCTAAAGGACAAAGACTACATAAGGACTAGTAACCTGCCAACAGGAACAATGACAGTCTCTTTTGTCTTGATCCCTGGATGGAATGGATAAGAAATCTAGCCCTGACCCTTCCAAAGAACATTAATATGTATGAGGCAGTCCCCTCTAGACTACGAATTAACACTGCAAATGGAGAATGACGAGCACCCAGCATTCCAGCAAACAATCTGCATTTAAAAACTCTGTTCAACAATCTCAGGATACAGAAGACATCTGACCCTAAAGTTCAACACAATGGGCCTTCAGCAAATAACACAGTGCAGACATCCCAGTACAAATTTCAGATATCACTAATGCCACACAGCACTTGGTGAAGATAGGTCCCAGGTCCCAACACCAACTGAGTTCAACATAATATTCTCCTGCCTTTTACTAGACTCTTTTATAAAGCTAAGGACAAAAACAGAACATCAAACCCCATAATAGGCGCTTTTACAAACTAACTCAGGTCTGGATTTTAAAATATTTTGTTTCTGACTAGAATCTATTAATGCAAAAACATTAATTCATTCCCAAGTGTGGTGCCTTCAACAATTAAATAATAAGAATTTTAATGGGATGCTGTGATGTGCCATTAATCAATGCAATCACAAAAAATAAAAGCCTTGCAGCAAACTTATTCCAACAAGCCCCTCTGCATGCTCCCGTACAGGTTCACTCATCTGCAAGCTCTCAACATGCTGAGGCACTGCTGGGGACACACCTTGGTTATAAACACGCTGGTGATGCTCTCAGGGTTGTCTCCTTCTGGATTGGGAGGTCCTAAGAGCTGCTCTCCTTCCCCCTTCTCAAAGCTGTACAAGAAAGCAGGATTCAGGATATGCTGCAGAACCTACAAAAAGATTAAAAATGAAGGAGAAGGAAAACAGTCATGCTGCTTATTTGTTTAAAAAGGTGGGGAGGATAATACTTTTGGTCACCCTAAACCACCACGCCAGAACTCAACCAAGGCAGCGAGCGACCCCTCACATCTAGACTCCTAGCCCAACAGCAATTGCCCAGCTAGGTTAAAATGTGAGGAAGAAACCCAGTGTCAGCCTGTGTACTCTTCTCACTTCAAAACAAGTCAGTTTCTGAAAACAAGGGATCTAGCGATATACTTTTCAATACTGGTCCACGGCAAGATCTGCTGTGTGCCTTCTCAGCAATGGCATTTCATGTCCGCAGTCCAGCCTGCCACCTGAGCCTCAATAGAGACACAGCTGAAGGGTGGGGCAGGGTTCCCAGGGCACCAACCATCGCACCTGTGGCCTTCTGCTGCATAATCGTACAGCTCACCTTTGCTTTCAGTTCATCTCCAAAGTTGGGGTCATTGAAGTCTACAAAGCGAAAAAACAGGGCACGTTTTTGAGCAATGCTATAATTTTTTGGAATCTCTTCTTCCATATACTCTTTTAAGAATGTCATATTGCAGAGAAAACGACCAGTGAAAGCTCGGAGCAGCTGGAACAGCAATTCTATGTCTCCATAATTCCTCCTAAAGAATCAGAAGGAGAAAACATGTTGACTTCAGGCAAATTCTGTCAGGCTGTATCACCTGACATGCCTTTTAAGCAGCAAGTTGTAGCCCATCCCCTACAACAAATCTGACTACAGGCGTTCAATGAGCCTATGTTTAATTTGCATATCCTCGTGCAAATTAAAAAAGAGGCCCCAGTTTCTTAGCTTATCCGACAGAGCAGCCTTGTGACACAGGCAAAGCTTGATGGATGCACCCACTTGCAGTAGTTCAGCAGACAGAAGGCCAGCAGCTTGGGCTCCTTCCAGTTGGTGGCAGCCATGTTCTCCTTCCGGTGTCTTTCTTGAAAGGTCTCGCTCACCCAAACGCGTCTCAACTGGCTTACCAGTGAGTGCTGGCTGGCCAGCCAGGAGTCGTCATTTTTAACTATGATGCTGATAATCTGTCAGAGAAGAAACAGTCAGGGATGTGCAGCTCGACCAGACTGGGGACTGCAGGGGCCTCCTGAGAAGACGTTACCTTGATGGCCTGGAACTGGAGGTCCAGGCGCATGGTGCTGGTGCTGGGTGAGCCAGGGCGCACGGCAGTCTGCGCACCGCCTGGCAGCAGCAGGGTGATGAATCTGTTGGGGTTAGCTGCCAACACATCCCGCAGAGGCCTGGCATCTTTGTGCTTTAAAAAACTCTGGAAGCAAAACAAATAAATGTGTTTTAAGATAAATCTAACTCACAAAAGGCTACAGGACGTGAATTCTAAGGTTCTTGCTAAATCTCTGTAGGCAGGCTAAAACCAAACAAATAAATAACACAGTAAACACCCTTTTCAAAAAACAACGCTTTTAGACAGTAATCATTCTTCATGATTAGGACTTCATAATCCTAGCAGCATACTCATTTGTTACCACCAGCAAAATCCAATGATTCCTAAGCCTGAGCTTTTCATGGAGATAACCAAATACCAGTAACATCTCCAGATTCAAACGTCTCTGAGAAACATGAAGCCACAACAAGGAACAGTGACGTTAACGTCCTAGAGCATACTGGCCAACGCAAATCTGCAGGGACCTGACCGCAGTCACTTTAGCTCCTACCATGAACATTCGGCTCCACTGGGGATCATTGAGTGTCGCCTCCATCATGAACAGCTCTACCGTCTGGGAGGGGTGCCGGGTCAGGAACTTGATGAGTGGCTCTCGGAAGGGACTGCCCGCCTATAGAACACAGGGAAGCTGCAGTGGTCTCCCTTTCTCAGGGCACACCCACCTGTCAGCATGGTTAGCACAAGCACCCACCCTCTACCTGGATTGCAAATGACCACAAACAAGTATTAATATCTAGCATCTTTATGTTGTCAGCTGATCCCATTCAAAACACAAGAGAGTGAAAATATTCCAAGTGTGAGAATCAGAATCAACCCTCAGTCCAGACCATACCTCAATCAACATAGCCCGCTCCGTTTTCATTACAACCTCCAACAAAGGTTTGACCAGAGTCTGAGGTGCAGCTGGGATTAGATGAAAAAGGTTTATAATTGCAGAACAAATCTTCATTTCCTAATAAAGAAAACCAGAAATCACAAACAAGCCAATTAGTTTTATGAGCAAGAGAAACATCACTACAGACCCTACCAGTCTAGCTACATTTGCAAGGCTGCCACCAAAGCAGAAGGTTAACATGGAAAAGCCACAACTTACCAGTCTTAGACTACCACTGTGTTGTGTACTATTCAGACTAACTGCACCTGGCTCAACTGCTATGTGTGTGTGTGTGGGTGACTATATGGTGTGATTGTGCCCTTTGTTCTCAGGCATACTAACAAGGGTTGGAGGTGACCTTACCCGTCATCTGTGCTAGCCCCCTTTTCACAGAGGCAGGGACAATGGATCATACCTGCAGCCATGAGAGCATCAGGACTGACCCACCTTGCGGTGGCATCGTGGGGTCTTCGTAACACACTAAGTTCTGAGAGCACAGGCTTCTTTTGCCCTCAAAACTTAGCCAAGGGAGGTCCTCAAAAAACACTTGAGTATTTATCCTGGAAACTGAATGTCAGTGTAAATGAATGACTGATCATGGGACAAAACATTTGTCAACCAGGCCCCAAAACAAAGCTGACGAAATGCTATGTTGAACTAGATGAAAAGTGTGTGCAAGGCCAAGCTCCACACTTTCCAGCAGCTCAGTGGTGGGCTGCTGAGGGTTCTTCCAACGTCTCAACGGCCCATTCTAGGAGGTCACAGTTTTACTTCTGCCATTCAAAAGACCTCTCTGTGGCCACAGGTAAGGAAAGAGCCTCAGACAGAGCACCCCGCATAGTGCACAAGGTGGAGTTCGTGGCTCTTGAAAGGTAAAATGGGGATGACAGACACTGGTCAAGAGGGGCCACATTCCCAGCAGCAGTTCAGATACTTTTCAAACTTTCTCTTTCAACCAAAAGGCAAAAGGGAAATGGGCAGGAAATGGGGAAAACAGGTTCAGCATCAGCCCTGCCCCACCTCTAATTTTCAAATCCTTAAAGTAAATTCTATCCCCAAATCATTACATTCTGAGAAGGTCTTGAATGCTATGGTTTTTTATTTTCAAAGCAATGTCATAAAGATCACTTCTTCTGATTTTACAACATCATTGGAAGACAGAAATGACAGGTGTTATTATCCCCATTTTACAGAGGAGGGAAAGCTAGAGTTTGACTGTCCAAAGCCACAGTATTCTCATCGCATCTTTGTGTATATGTCTGAGGAAGAGAGAGGGGAAGGGGACTGGAGGGGCACGGGACCGTAAGGTTGTAAATTAAGGCAGTCAGCAAGCTGGCAGTGTGGAAGGAAATATATCACTCCCAAGTTCTAAGAGATATACTGTATCTCTAAGAAGGTTCTCAGGATCTTGTTAGATATATGAGTTCATATGAATGTTATGACAGAAAAACCAATTTAATCTTCAGTAGTATTGAGATATTGCAATTCTAACATGTAGAAAACAAAAGAACTTAGAATCTTTTTAAAATGTCCTAATATAGAACATGCGTGGCATCCGGACAGTTCACAGCAATGATACTAATACAACTCTGCCACAGACAGACAGCACAGGTCACCGCACTCAAAGGCACAAGGCACTCTGTCCACTACAGAATCACAACACAGCTAACAAGTCACAGCAAAACCAAATGCGACAACAACCCCCTCCTGCGGCTCCACTGAGATTCTCACCTCTACCCCTTCCATGGCAGGCTGAACCAAAACAAAAATCACAGCATGAAAAAAGGCAACAAAAAGGTAAAAAGAAAAGAAAAGAAAAGAAAAGATAAAGTGTTCTTCACATTGCAAGTCATAAACTGACTTTTAATAGGTTGTTCTCACCTCAAACTGACAGAATGGAGACAAGGAACATCTCCCGCACTCTGAAATGCTTTCCTGAGGATGGGGAGGAAAATCATCTTTTTCTATTTATGTCATTTACATAATACTTCCCATATACTCAAACACAGTAAGGGTTATTTGGGTTAACAAGACAGTAAAGACACAATTATCAGAAAGCAAACGATAATTAACAAATGCTCAGCAGCAAAAAGCAACCTCCACCCTCAGATGTCAACAACCCTCTGACAGTGTCTCATAGTGAGTTTCTTCTCTAAGTCAAATTTAAAACCAGGGCTTCTTATGTCAGGGAGAAATGGTAAGACCTTGTTATATGCAAATATATTTTTAAAAGACTTCTTTTACTGAGTGAATAATTCAAGATTTTTATGTGAAGCACTAAGGCATTAAAAAAAAAAATGAGGGGGAAAAAAAAACTCTTTCCCAACTAGAGTCAGAAGAGAACCAGGTGGTGCAAGCCCATCAATTAGTCATATCTGAGCCCCATCCCACCAAGAACAAGGCCATGACACCCCCCACCAGAGAGAGAGTTGGGTTATCCTGTGTGGTGAAGCACAACCTTCGGCAAACTATCTGTGAGTCTACATGTGTATACAGAAGTGGCAATAACTATGTATCATACCCCATACAATCCATGTCAAAAGGGAAGCTTTCCTAAACATGGTGATAGTGCAGAGCTCTGATCATCAGGGATATCCCAAGTTCACTGCTTTACTCAACTACTTAATGTTTTCAACTGTGGTATCTCAACTGAGCAAAGTTATCTGGGAATTCTACCAATAGGAACCAACTACTTTCCATTAACTGTTCCCTTTCCTGTAACACAATCTCTAAAAAAAAAAAAAAAAAAATCAGAGAACAGGGGCCTGGCCCAGGGCTTAGGTGATGAAGCCATGACTATGCTCTCTTCCTACAGACCCCCAAAATGCGAAGGCCCGAGGTTCAGACACGGGACCAACCTCAGGAGCCTGACCCCTTCTCTGATCAGGCAGTACACTCAAGGGATGATAAATACGTCCCAAGAAGAGCCCATAGACCTATCAACACCCCGCACAACTCCCCCCATGCAAAAAAGGTTGCGATGAAAGTTTACAGGCTCATTTTGATTTAATGGAAGCCATTCACCTACCTCTAGAACTTTTTAAAATGTTTATTAAAGATCTTACGATGTGTTTCAGAGAAGGCACAAGTTATTATAAAAACAAATGTAAACTTTAAAGCAAAAAATCCCTCAGAGATGAGGGACGGGAGGCCAGGCACAGAGGCAGTGGCGCCTTCCCGGAGCAGTGGCTCTGCCGGAGTGCTCTGCTCTCCTCCACGAAGGTCCTCATTTATGTTTTGCATATATAAATAATAAAATCTTCCAAGAGTCAGTCATGGTATACAATGTCTTTAAAAAATTTGAATTCCTGGTTTAGTTCTGCTTAGTTGGCTGTTTAGAAGCAGCAGGAAACAAGATACCAAACAAAACGCCTTGACACAGAATGGTCAAAACAAAGCATAATAAAGCGGAAAAAAAATCCAAGTCGTGATGAAACACAGCATCCAACAAATAGGCACAAGAGGACAAAAAGCCACATTAATTATGCTTCTGAAGAACTATGAAGAATTCCCTAAGGGTGATACAGCTGTAAATTTCACCAGGAATCACAGAACTTAAGGAAAATATACTTCCACTGATACATCATCAACTTAGAAAATACTTCAAAAAATTAGCATGTACAATATTAGATACAAAACAGCAGAAAGCATGCATTTTTAAAGAGACAAAAGTCTTTAATGACCAACATCATATACTTATTTAACTACAGCAGTCTTCCCTCAAAACCTTATAAATTTGCTTTAAATGCTGGTCATTTACTTTTTTGGCAAAATTAGGGTAGGGGATTTAGACCTAGAAAATATATAAGCCCATATTTATGTGATGCTTTATTATATTAGTTCTATAAGTCCTAAAAAATCTCTAGTTGGTTTTATCAAGCAATAATGATTAAACACGAACGTTACCGACCAGCAAGTGATGGAAAGCAATGGAAACAAGAGCGGAGGAACACACCACCATGTAAACAGCTGCTGCCAAGAACAGTCTAGAAAACACACTGTTTAAAGCAAAACTAATAAAATTGAAATACTAACATTTTCCAAGCTTCCCAGAATTCTCATAAACATATATGTCAGAATGAATTTTTAGCCATTAAGAGAAATAAAAGCAAGATGTAGTGCTAATAAAGTGATTAACAAATTTACATGGACTTAAAATTACATAAAATCAGATTTCTGACCAGCATTTTAATTGAAGCACTGCTCTGGTATTAGCACTGATACCAGCAGTGCACAACCTGGGTGCCCTTCCCAGAAACAAGCAAGTCACTCACGTTTCCGTCGCTCCTCTGGCCCCCTTTGTGGGTGATGACCACCACTTCCATCCACTTGCGCAGATGTTGCTGTTGAAAAAACACACCTTTGGATACAAATTCTTCAGGGTAGAAACATTTCACTTGCAAATACTGCTTTCTTGATGGACACTAGCAATCTTTCATTTCCCTTGTATTTAATATGATAACTACAGTGTTTCCATTACTGCAATAGCCCAATATCAAACTAGTGATGTGGACAACCGGCATTTGTTCTTATTATTTACACAGAAGGGCTAAATTTGCTACTATGACAAAGTATCCTGAAACCTGCTCATTCCAAATCCAGGCCCTGCTTTTCCTTCAGTGTTGATTATATGCACAGTTGTTCAACTGTGTCAGATATCAGGCAGGGGATAGAGAAGTGACCCACAGGCCTCATCCCTGCCTAGGGGAACTCATAGTCCAGTGGGAAAATAGGTAAAACACAAGTGCTCAAGGCACAGGAACCAGCTTTAGGCCGCTGTTCTACCTTGAGAAATGCACAAAATAATATACCTGCCTTCAAAGTACAGGCTCACAACATTTTGTCAATAAAATTCCCTGAAGGATAATAACCACTAGACTATAAATTCACCTGACCTATACCTTACTCAAAAGAGAACTGAAGGTATCAACAATGGCCAGCCGTGTCACCATTCTTACTTTTAGATTTTCCAAAAGAAAAAAAATGATATTAACTAGTAAATAAAATCATTTTCAATTTTTAGTTCAGTGAGGAAATATCCAAAACAACAAAACACATAAGATCTTTTAAGAGCAAATGTTGGGGCTGGGGATGTGGCTCAAGCGGTAGCACGCTCGCCTGGTATGCGTGCGGCCCGGGTTCGATCCTCAGCACCACATACCAACAAAGATGTTGTGTCTGCCGAGAACTAAAAAATAAATATTAAAAATTCTCTCTCTCTCCTCTCTCACTCTCTCTCTTTAAAAAAAAAAAAAAGAGCAAATGTCAAGCGGTTCAACTGAGAGAAAGGAACCGAGTATCACACATAACAGAAGGAAGCTGGGCCCTTATTTCACCCCATCCACAAAAGTTAATTCAAAATGGATCAAAGATCTCAACATAAGAGCCAAAACTAGAAAACTCCTCTCAAAGAAAGGGAAAAACTCAGGGTTCTTTCCATGAATGCCGACCTTACAGAGTATCTTATCTCTGAAAATAATGCCAATGGCCCAAGCTTCGAACCTCAAAAGGGCATCTTGAAGGAAAACAAAAGCCCCACTGGTGGCTGGGCGCAGTCTGAGTGAGAATGAGCCACCCACAGGTGGAGTGTCCCGGCAGAACCCAGCAGGCCTGGGTATCAGGCAATCTGTGCCACTAAATGCAGAAGCACTGCCATCTAAAGTCAGTGTGTGGGGGAGGAAATGTCTGGGTAAACAGCAGCACAATCATTCTCTATCCAAGTATGCCAACACTCTGCTTCTAGAGGATTTTCAACCTTTTGGAAAGCCAGAGAAGGCGGAGACAAAATCTCCTGAATGAAACAACACAAAACCCACATATTTTATTATAGGGAAAATGACACTCAGCCTGCATCAGAAGCAACTAACTATAAGGCAGTTCTCCTCATGCTGCACAAAAAAATGTCTGGATAATAAGGAACTGCCAGCTCATGCCAGATCTGAACAAACACCCCCCAAAAAGTTACTTCAACCAGGCATATAAGGGAAGCAAAAAATGAGAGCTGAGAGCAGAGACAGTAATTTTTTAAAAGAACCAAATGCATTAGGGCATTTAGAACACAAACACACACACACACACACACACTCGCTTCATATATGAAATGTGGGAGAAGTATTACTTGATGTGTTCTGTTGGGAAGCATACAGATCACCTATTTTAACCACTCATGTCAACGTCTGTATGCATGGAAACTATTAAGTACTAAGTACATTAACATGTGGAGGCCTAAGGGGAAGTACCCTATGACTTGGAAAGTGTGCTCCACGTAAAGCTGAGTTTCCCAATTACAATCTATTATTAAGGAACTACTCATACTTTCAGTGCTGTGGTCATTATACATTATTTAGTTATCTAAATATATGAAAAAAAAAAGTACATGAGGTAAACGACTTTGTGGTTTTCATACATGAGCTATCTATCTATCCCCCAAATGCAATACATCCACACATACATAATCTGTCTGCTCACTTCTACTTACAGCTTATACCTGTAAAATACCTCCAGTATCAAAGTGTCTAAAGTGCTACTTAGCAAACAAGCATGAAAAATACATGCAGTTACAATTAAGTAAGGTGACAAACAACTCTTCAAGAAACTGTTTACGAAGCAAAAGGTAATGTAAAAGAGCTGACACATGAACTCTTCCATCTGCCTACACTTACTGTTAGACAAACCCCGTACTTGCAGTTATTTCTCTGATAATTCTAAAATGCAAAAGATTTCTGAAGTTCTTGCTCTGGGTTATACAGGAGATATTTCTTCTATTTTGTAGAAGGAAATGTAAATTGGCAAATGTCTTCAGAGAGAAATGTGACAACACACTGGAAGATTAAAATCCATACATTCTTTCTGAACTAGAAGTTCTACCTCTAGAAACTGGTGCTACAGATAGACAAGGGAAATTACAAACAAGTTTTTTGCTTCATCATAGACTAATGGTAAAAGATGAGTCCAATTAATGAAATATTATGTAGCCAAATAACACAATGAAGAAGCACTTTGTGCAATCACATGGAATGACGGCATTAGTGGGAAAACCAGGAACTGTGTGTATATGAGGCTCCTTTTGTGGCAAACAAAAGAATATCCACATATTCTATGATACATGTAAAGTATCTCTAGAAACATCACAGGACGCTGTTAACGCTGGCTGATTTCAGGGAGGGATACCCAGCAGAAGGCGGCCAGGGAAGGAGACTTGCTTTTGCATTTTGAGCCAGACAAACGTAGTGTTTATTTAAAAATAATACATTCATAAGAATTATTCATAAATTTTTCAATTTCTATAGAGTACTATTGTTTTTGTTTGTTTGTTTTAGTTATTGATGGACTTTTATTTAATTTATTTATATGCGGTGCTGAGAATTGAACCCAGTGCCTCCCATATGCAGGGCAAGCGCTCTACCACTGAGCCCCAGCCCCAGCCCCAGCCCCTAGAGTACTGTTCAAACACATTTGACTTACCATCATCTGATCACAAAACTTATCATTGAAGGAATTTGGGAAGAGCCTCGTAACCGAAGTCAGGCGATTTACAACATTCAGTGTCAAGCTTCGATAATCTCCCAGCATCATCAACAGAGGTCGCATATGTGTATGAATTTGATCTACTTCTATGGTAGCACCTTCTAAAAACTGTGGAAAAAAAAAAGATGTTATAACAAAAAATAGGCAACAGAATACTTCACAACCGAGGGGAACTCACATTCAATTCTGCATCATCTGTTTTCCCTTGGAAAATGGAGAACCAGTCACATATCTAACCATGTGTCCTCCAGAAACTGATGATGGAATGAAGACCCAGCTGTACTACCCTGTGACTATGAGACTGGAAGGACACTACCATCTAATGTGCGGTCATCAGACAGGCTTCCTTCCAGGTGTACAGAACGAGGTACACATGCATACTCTCACAAGCACACGTGTGCACACACAAGCACTCACCTTCCTCATACAGGCCTCTCCAGCCTCCTGAAGCTCACTGTTGGTGGAATTAAGGGCTTTGAAGAGTGCAGCAATGATTTTCTCCCTGGACTGAGGAAGGTAATTACAGGCAGCAAGTGCATCTGTAGGGAGAAAAATCAGTACAATTTCATTATTAATCTGAAAAACACTGGAACAATTTTCTTCTGTAAAGGATCCTACCAACTATGAGCCACTAACCCTCTTTCCTAGTATCTGGTCTCAAGAAAAACAAAGGATACATGGTCTTCCAGCCACATGGTCAATGCTGTCTAGGAGTGAAGTTAACAGCCCGCCTGAAAGACCACAGTAAATCTTCTGCCTCCAGATACCCTGCTCCCAGTCAGGCATGGTGGTGCAGCCTGTGATCCCAGGAGACTGAGGCAGAAGGATCACGAGTCTGAAGCCAGCCTCAGCAACTTAACAAGGCCCTAAACAACTTAATGAGACCTTGTCTCAAAGTAAAAAATAAAAAAGGACTATCGATCCCAATGCCAAAACCAAAAAGCAGATACCCTTCTCCCAAAACATCTTCAGAGTTTCAGTGCAGCTGTCACATCTGAGTTTCAGAGAGCATGGCCTCCAGAGCATGGGTGACAGGGAAGAAACGCACATGGCTTGACCACTCAACTACCAAGGTTTAATCAGGCAGCCTCTGCTCCCTGCCCCAAGTCTGAGGGATAAAAGCTTTAAACCTTTGAAAATGGAAATAGTCTTACAAAAGAGGACACATCTCAACACATAAGAGGCATCCTGATAGAAGTGAGGAGCTGCCAAACAGCTCCCCCAGAGTACTCCATTACCTTTGGTGATTGCCAAAGGGATATGGCAATATTTTACTAAGTACATAAGAAGCAACAAACAATCAACTTTAAAAAGCTTATATTGTCTATTTATTCAACACATCAAAAAAAAAAAAGAAATGACTGTTTATATGTACAATGGTCATTCAGTACTGATCTAGTATGTTTTCCTAATACTTGTACTAAACAACAAAAACTGATACTCCTGGTGAAAACTCTGAAACTATAGGATTCTTAAATGCTTCATTAGAAAGTCTATAAAGGCAATAGGGTACCTTACTATTTACTCTGATTCTGATGAAAATGTCACTATGGACAGTATGACAATTCTTTTAAATGGAACATTTGATTCTTAGGAGAATTATAAATAGCCTACTGCACAGTAAAATCCACAGACTATTTGATTACAAAGTTTCTTAAATCCTAACAACGCATGCAATCTTAAGGTATCTCATTATGTAACTTGATAAACAGATCCCATCTTTAAAAGACCCCAAAAGCCAGAAGCATCAACAATAAAGGCCACTGTCCCCTTTCCTTTTATACCCTGTAACTTGTTTCACATTTATATTCACTTACTTAATGCTGCAATCCGTAAAGGTACAAGTGACGGAAGGCTTTTATAGCAGGGCAACTTGGTTAAAGCTGAATCCTCAGCCTCACACAAATTCAACAGCTGGAAAAGGTCAAACAATTGAAGTGAGCCCACTTCTCCTGGAAGGACACGGTGACCTCACAAATAACTGAACATGGTCTGCCAAACACACCAAAACGCAACTAACGATGGACAAACTAAACTAATCCTAAAGAAGCACTAAAATATGACTGAGCTACTCTATTCTAAAGCAAAGCTGAATTAACCTCATGAGTGAAATAAATTCTTAGACATGTCCTCACTCACTCTGACACCATGTTTTTTTTGTTTTTGTTTTTTTATTTTTAAATAACAGAGGATGTTTATCTAACTGCAAATCCCAGATGGCAGGTTCGTCTCCCCTTTGTTCAAAGCTGCCTCCCCTGGGCCCTGGGCAAGCACTCAGAGACATGGGACATAATGCAAGCATTTGAGTGGTCACTTTTTTTTCTTTTCCAGCACAGAAGAGCATAATGAAGGAGGCTGAATGTCACTGGGAATTCCAGAAGCTATCCTTCAGACATGTTGGCATACAAGTATATATTTATGTATCTAATATTTAAAATAACATATATGTATATATTGTTCTAATACTATTTCTGCCATCTCTTTACATTTTAGAAAACTAATATAGGTTTTTATCATATTTTTCCCTTTAAAATTCCTACCTGGTAAAAGAATGAAAGCAGTAGGAAAGAACACATAGTGAAACACTTCCAGTCATCCACCAAATTCTACTCCCCAGAGGAAACTACCAAGTCCTTGTATGACCTTCAACAATCCTCTCCCATATGAGCGTATGCATGTGTAGGTGTAGGGGCAGGCGTTGAATATGTGTGTTTTGGGTAACTCAATACAAACCAGAGTTCCAGACATGGTCATACTCCAGGATCACTTGGGAGACTTTTAGAGAGCAAATTCCCAAGTCTCACCCTGATCTACTGAACTTGGGTCTCCAGGGAGAGGAATTAGAGCCTATACTTTTCAAGTGATTCTCCCATATTCTGGTACAGCTGGAGGACTGATGAACATTTAGAAAACTAATTTAATGTCCTCAATGCTACCAGACTCTGGTTGTAGGTTTAGTGAGTCTTCTATGAATGTTATACTATGTCTGAATCCAGAACAGGCAAGGGAAGTTGTCCTCCCACTTTGCAATAACTCTTTTATGAAGGATATAAAAAGGTGTAAAAGACCACAGCCTCATGCCCAAGCAAAAACAGAGAGCTTAAAAAAAAAAGAAAGAAAGAAAACAAAAAGGTAAATTTTTATAGTTGGACATTCAGGTTTAGTTACAGGAGGAATTTCTTTCCTTAGGATTTCTGCCTCAGTTTACTCTATAATGCCTGCAAAAGCAAAATTCATGTCCCATGAAAATTTCAAATTGGGGCTGATAACCAGAATGTTATTATACTCTAAGAATTAAGTCTTATAATTTGACTTTATCATGGTTTAATTTGTGTTCATTACTAATTCTCTATTTAATTATCACCTCACAGTTGAATGTTTACATGACAAATATCTAGAAGATGCATGTCTGGGTCAAGGAGCAAGTCCACTAAAGGAAATGAGAACCTGGCCAGGGAGTGCAATGGTTGGGAACCATGCTGTGAAATAAGACTCTTAATTCAAATCTAAGCTCCGCAGCTAACCTGTTCTGTGGCCTTGAGCAAGTAACAAACCCTCAGACTCAACGGCCATATCTTCAAAATGAAAATCAAAAGCATCTATGCCTCCTAGGGCACTGTCAGAGCTAAGTAAGGGTGCTTATGACATTCTCAACAGCATATGGTACATGGAAGTGATCCCTAAGTTCGATAATTTGGCCCTTGCTCTGGCTGGCGTTATTCTAGGAACCAATGCTACAACAGTGATTAAAGCAGGGGGTACAGCTTTATCACTTAAGCAAAACTGCAGAGGCCCTAAATTAGAGAAGGTTCCCTATAAGTCTGAGTTCTAAGGACTCGGGGAACAGCACCATTCTGCTGAGCATCTCTGGGCACAGTGCCTCTTTCCTACCAGATCCCAGCTTTGACACACCTGCTCAGAGTGTGGTGCCAGGCTAGGGCTAGTTACCTGAATTGCTCTCCAAGCCTTCTCTGAAGGCTGCCTGACCAGTCTCTGCTTACAAAGACAGGCTAGCAGACCCATGTCATCACCATCTACACCACTCCGCACCACCACCCCCTACCTCTGTGTAGAACACCTTATGCTCCACCACGTTAAGGTCCATCGTAAAGAGCCGGGGCTGCAGTGTGGTACAGAATGTGTTCCCTTCCATCAAGCCAATCTGTGCATTGGCAGGCTGGTGTCGGAGCAAGTGCTTCTTGGGTGGGACCATGTCCTGGAGGACCTAGGAAAGCCAAAGACAGGGTATCACTAACCAGATGCCCCCTGAAAAACAAAGACGTCTTTTCACCTTTTTTCATTATATTCCCCAATGACCACTTTGAAAGCCATGGCAAGGTGAAGTTACTACAGGTGCCCTTTACTGAGAGTGGGAGAGGATGTGTTTCACATTGTTAGAGCTGGTCACAGACCAGGGCAGGTCTAGTACCTCAGGCTCCAGAGTGACCCCTCTTAAAACAAAACTATCAGATAGTGCTTCACAGACTCAGGAAACAAGCCTTCTGCTCACTTGACACTAACAATTACTGATACAGTCATAAATATTAATACACCATTATTTGCATACATCAGATTAAAAAGAACATGTGCAATTATAGTACTTTGTGACAAAGACACAAAATTATTATAAATTGAACACTATCAACAACTCAAACTGAAAAAAAATTATGCTGGTTCCAGCATCAGAAATCTCACCTCTTTATGGGGTTCCATTATCACTGTCACACTTTTTCCAGTGACCTGGGCCAATACCTGCAGTGAATGCATAGCCTGTTTTCTCACAGTGGAGTTTGGAGAGGTGACCTCTCGAACCAAATCGTGGGTCACGTGGTGAAAAGACTTCTCCTGAGCTGCCACAATCTCTTCCGCTCTCTCCTCATCTTTTAAAGGTGTCGCACACCTCATCAGGAGCTGCTCCAGGGTGGTCTTTGCCATGGCGACAGCTCCATTGGAAACCTGTGGATCAAGGAGGCCTTAGATACAGAAGAGAGTGATGCTGCCCACTTCCCCCACCTTCTGCCATAAATGCTGTTCCTGGGGGTTCCACCCCTCACACCAGCCGCTTTAAAAGAAGCTTCTTCATGTCATCCACGTTACCTCCTTATAGGCAATTCCTACTTGTCATTCAGAACAGAAAATGTGATCTAGATAGGACCCTCGCATTTAACAAAGAGAAGCTGCTGATGCTGCCACATCCTGTCTGCATGAGCTAGAGCTGCCCGAGGGTTTGTGAAGGAAGCAACACCTGTGGGAAGCTGCCGATGCCTACGACATCCCATCTGCATGAGTAAGAGCTGCACGTGGGCTTGTGAAGAAGCAACCCCCATGGAAACCTCAGAGTACACAGGAAGCCCGTGCTCCCCCTTTCAGAGGCACTCTGCTCTGTGCTATTCTTAATGTAGCAAACAGGTATCTGGGTACCCAGAAATAGCCTGAGTCAGAACAATCTCTTTATTAAAGATGCTGTAATGAAACTAAATATCTAAGTTCCCACGTTGGGATGAGAGCATAATGCAGAACTGTCTTAGACCAACTGCACCCCAGGCAGAGCAGCTTCTTGAAAAAGAGTATGGCGAGTTAGCTTTGGGGCCACCCATCACCTACCTCTCCAGTTAAGTCCATCATGACAAAGAGGAGAGCCTTGAGGAAAGTCTGCTGGTTCTGCAGAACCCACGTGAGGGGGAGCCGCTCCATGAGGAATTTAATAGACACCACGCCCCCCAACTTTGCATACCAGGCCTGTTCATAGCAGCAAGCGCACAAGCGCTCCACAATATAGGAAAACAGGGGCAGCTGACATGCCTGGAGAGAGAAGCAAACAACCCATAAGGTGTCAATTCAATTCTTAAACCACCAGCTTCCTGAACCTCCGCCAAATCATCAATACTCGGTCCGTCCTTACCCTCTCTTTTGAGCCGAGGATAATACTTGCAACATCAAATATCACAGCTAAGGCCACTTCCCCAATTTTGCACAGTTCCTTTTCTTCATAGGCCATGCAGATGGCTATCGCGTCAATTAGAACCAAAGGATCCATTCCTTTGGACCCATTCTCTTCACTGTGAAACATAGCCGTGCTGGGCTGGCTGCCCACCTGGTAGCAAGGCAGCAAGAAGGGACCTGAAGGAGAGAGGGCAGGCGTGAGAACACATGAACACTCTTGGCCCTTACAAACTGCAAAAGGACCTCATTTCCCTCTTTTTTTTTTTTTTAAGTTGTAGTTGGACACAATACCTTTATTTTATTTATTTATTTTTATGTGGTGCTGAGGACCAAACCCAGTGCCTCGCATGTGCTAGGCAAATGCTCTACTGCTGAGCCACAAACCCAGCTCCTCTCATTTCCCTCTTGACATTAAGAATTCAATGAAAGCCAGCACGTACCTTAAAACAATCTCCTCTGAACTGCAATTATTTGTCATTAAGTGGTCTAATTCACACGAAGGCTATCTTTCTGAATATTTTTCATGATATACTATTGTATTCCAATTTTGTCAATCATGACTCAGAAAAGTATTAGATTAAGATGAAAAACACAAATTTTTTTCAAAGTCACCGAAAGACTAAGGGACCCAGCCTGGGAACTATTGTGCTGTGCTGTGGATACTCCTGACAAGTAACAGAAAATCAACAGCGCTCAGCTGTGCCATAGGATACACCTACTCAGAACAGTCTGCCAAAGTAACTGGCAGTTAACACCTGGTGGTTACTCCAGTTACTAACTTCCAATACTAGGCAAGATCAAACTCAGCAAGATTTGTTTTGCTGGAAAGACAATGTAAACAGAAGAAACCCTGAGAAACAGCTGAAGTGTTCAATTGTGTCTTACTGACTGTTCCAGCCAAGAAGGGAGAAAAGGGGGAAAGTTGTGCAGCATTCCTAAGAAAACTGCTGGTCAACCTCAAGAGGAAGGGTTCTGAGGACTGACTGAAGCAATGCTTGGCCTGCAGACTTAATTACTACTTGTGGGAGGAGATTAAAAAAGAATTGAGTACGTTTTCAGAAACACAACAACTGGTAGGGCCAGAACATTTCACTGTCATCATCTATAATGGATCAGAAATAAAAATGATAAACAATCACTCCTTCGCCACCAGGTGTTTGAGAGCCACTGAAGCAGAGGTGAGCAGCCATTCCAGGTAGGAAAAGCAAGATGGGTGCCCATGGGGACCAAAAGAAGCACCCAGTGGGAGAGCAGGGTGGGAGAGCAGGGTGGGAGAGCAGGGTGGGTGAAGGCTGGCTTCAGCCTCCACTTTCCACCAAAAACAAAGGGTCTGAAGATTCAACTGGATGTATTTTACAGACAAAATCTGGCAATGCCTTTAAATTGTCATGGTGCCCACCACCAAAATACCAATAATCTTTACCACAGAAAACAAAAGCTAAAAATTGATTACTCAGCTTCTCTGAAACAAAACATTCTGACCAATTTTTCCTGTGCCAACAGCTCCCTACACTCACCGCACTGCTGGGCCACTGCCACCATGGTATAGTGGCGAATCAAGCTGGCTACGAAGGGCAGGGCACTGGGCCGCAGGTCTTTGATGACAGCAGACATGAATGCCCCCGTCAGAGCCTGCTCAAATGTCTTCCGGGCTGGAGTGTCTTGTGCTTTGTAGCGGTGCGAGATGATGACATTGGGTATGGCTTTTTCTGTGAAGCTGAAAGACAAAATTAAATCCATCATCACAACCTCCAGCTCATTTTGAGTTGATGAATCCACTATCACTAATTTCTTAATTTTCAACCTGCCCAATTCCACCTTCTCTTGATAGGAGTGGTGAGTTAATTTCTTTCTTTGACTTTAGCAACACCTGGAATCAAATGTGAATTTCATTATCAATACTTACAGTCAGGACAGGCATGGTAGCACACATCTGTAATCCCAGCAGCTTGAGTGGCTGAGGCAGGAGGATGGCAAGTGCAAAGCCAGCCTCAGCAACTTAGAGGGGCCCTAAGCAATTTAATGAGACTCTGTCTCTTCAAAAAAAAAAAAAAACTTAAAGTCAATGCATCACAAGACATATATTCTACCTAATATGAGCACAAGACATGAATCAAAGGCAAATTAGAAAAAGACAACATATTTGCTATTTTCTATTTTAAGAAAATCAATGTTTGATTTTGAGCTTTTATAATTAAAAGTCAAATTCTAAAAAGTAACTCAAATCAATGATCAAATAAACATGAAAAAAGTCATGAGTTATGTGTAACCACATGGCTGTTAATATGTTGAAAAAATAAATAAATAAGTAAAAAGGGCTGGGCATGGAGTACAGTGGTAAAAGTACTTCTGGATTCAATTCCCAGCACCATAAATAAATAAGCCAGCCACCCAGGATCTAAATGCCCCAGATGCCTGAGTCCCACGATTGCCCCCAACTTGCTTTTCCCTAATATTCCTAAAAGTCCAGTAAATGGCAACTGTGACTGAAGGCAAAAGAGCCTATGGTCAGCCAGAGGAAGCTGGAACCCATCACCTACCCCCCACAACACTAGGAGCAAATGCTAAGGCCCTGTCTGCTCACAGCAACTTTTAAGAAAGTCAATGTTTGATTTTGATCTTTTTTGATCTTTTATAATTAAAAGTCAAATCTTAAAAAAGTAACTCAAATCAATGATAAAACAAAACAAAACAAAAAAAACATGAAAAAAGCTATGACTTATGGTAAGCTCAGCCTGGCCCACCTAGCTCTCCTCCTCACCCCGTACCTCCCTGCTGAGCCCAGCTGAGGGCTTCTGTCCTGCTTCCCGAATCCTAAGGTAGACTTCTCCTGGACTTTTTCACAAATTTCTTCTTCCCAGTTACTAAGTATCCCTGACAAAATATGGAGGACCATCCAATGTATGACAATCTATTAAATAAGAATTCAAGAGTCCACACTGCTATAAATAAGTATTAGAAGAGGAGGAAAAGTCTAAGATTAATCACCGCCTGGGGTGGGGGAAAGAAAGGGGGGTAACCAAAATGGGCACAAAGGATCTTAATAGGGAGATGAAACTAGTCTAAGACATTTACATTTGAACTACTCACTAGCTACTAAACTCATAAAATTGTTCACTTGGAGTTGGTGAGTTCTTGAGATGTGAAATAAATCTCAACTGAGGAAAAAAAAAAAAAGAAAGCAAAACCATCATTTTGTAATCACTGTAATAATACTTGAATGGAGGAGGATCGTCCATGAGTGCCATTATAACCAATGGGTAAGTCTGATGAGAAACAGATTACTCACCTCTTCTCATCATCTCAACATCTTTCCCATTGATTATTTATATGTAAAAGAGTAAAATAATAGCCTTAGTGGAGAGCCAGGGTAACACCATTTTCACTAATGGGACAGGTCACTAATGGTGCCTGCCAGGGTGTGTGAGAACTTGTATGTTGAGAGCCACAGCCGAGTTGGAATGGCCCCTGGCATTTTGCCAATAGTATTGGTTGAGAGGCGAGCCATTAAGATGATGCTGGATTGATTCAATTGTATATTAGACCTTCACTGTCCACCTCCGGTGCCCGCTACTTTGGAGTTCTCGGGAGGATTGCCTGGGGAGTTCCCGTTGGTTGGGGAAGTTCCAGGGGAGAAAGTGCCGGTTGGTGTGTGGTGTTCCTAGAGGAGACACGTGGGTGGCGTTCGGGAGAGTTCCCGGGGAGCGTGTGTGGAGTGTGCTGGTGGAGTTCAGAAATAAAGTTTGTTCCTGCTTGAGTGGCTCGTAATTTGTGCCCAGCCAGACTGCGGCACTTGTGTGAGGTTTCTATTGGACATGCATAACCTGACTCCAACCACTGTGGGAGGCCAACCTTACACGTGACTGAGTTATACTCCCTGGCTGGGTGCTGAGGCTCTCAGTCGCAGAAATGTGGCACCCTTCTTGGGTGCGAGGGTCAGTGTCTCGTGCATGGGTGTGTCTTGCTACAGTTCCATGGGTGAGGCTATGCTCACCTGTTCCTTTGTAATATAACCCCTTGCCCAGTGTAGGATAGAATCTTCCATGGAAGTGCCTTGTGTGTGTCCCTTTCTCTTAGTGTGCCCTTGGGTGTGGCCTACCCAGGTGTCAGTCAACCTGCTGACAGTGGACATCATGAAGATACTCAGCCCCCTGACCCCTTGCCTCATTTGAATAGCTTCCCTCAATAAAAGGTGTCAGTGTGCTCTCGTGCTCTTTTTCTTTCTGCAGGCCCTTAAGGTCAGAGGAGCTGTCACCGCAACCCCAAAGAAAAAGGTATTTGTGTCTCTTGTGTGGTTATTTCGTGCAGCCCAGTTAGCCCAGTTTAACTGGAGTGACCCCTGAGCCTTTTAGTCGCGAGAACAGAAACCCGGCAAACAACAGAGACCCAAGCAAACCCACACGGAGGCTCTACAAAATAGCTGCTTCTATTCCTCAAAAATCTCAATGTCAGAAACAAAGCCAAATAGTATCTGCAGATAATCATCTATGAATTAATTCTTTAAAAATTTATCAGGAAGGTTATCTATGACACCACTATCCTTTTGTTTTGTATCTGAAACAGAGAGAGTGCCACCACCTTCTTGATACTAGACACTAAGCTTCTTTAATCCAAGTCAGTCTTGCCAGAAGCTTTTCAGTTTTATTATTCAAAGAACCAACTTTTGGCTTTACTGTACCACTTGACTGCATGTGTTTCTCTATTTTGTTCATTTCTTTTTTTTTTCTTCATTTTTGTCATATTTTTTCTGACTTTTGAGATGTAACATATATGCCACAGCATTCATTTTAATTAAGAGTTAAGTTTTAGTAAGTGTACAGTCACACAAACCATGATGATGATCCAATTTTAAAACATTACCCTGTCAATCTCTATTCCTGCCCCTGGGCTACCACTGACCGGCTCTTGCCTTTCCTAGATGGTTCACACAAATGGACTCACACACATGCCATCTTGGGTTTGGCTTCTTTCACTGAGCACACTGCTTGTTGAGGCCTGGGGTAGTATTTCACTGGGTCTATCATCCGCATTTGGTTATCTATTTGCCAGATGATAAACATGCATTGTTTATAGTCGACTGTGATCTTTAAGGCTTCAATTTTCATATCAGCTGCATCCCATTTACATTTGACTACATATTATCATTTTCGTAGTTCTATTCCTTCTCCCCTCTCAGATCTTTCAAAGGAAACTTTCCTTCTGCCTTTAGAATGTGTCCCTTATATAGAGTGTTGATAGAAGGCTTCCACTTTAATTTGAAAACACCCTAATTTCACCCTCCTTCCCTGGTTGTGTCCCACCAGACACGTGACTCTAAGCTGGCAGCTACTCTCTTCCAGGCTGGAGCCCTGTTCGGGGGCTTGCACAGATGCCAATCCAGCATTCGCTTCAAGGTCATCATTTTGTTCTGCCAGCTCTTAGATCTTCCCTTTGTTTCTCATTTGTAGCTGGTAATGCATCTGTGTGTGGCTTTTTTTTTTTTTAATTCTGTTTTGGATGCACTCATCATATTGAGTCTGTGTTCATGTTTAATTTTTCATCAGTTCTGAGAGTTTCCCAGCCATTAGTCTCTCCCTTCTTGTGAGACTTCAAGCAACTCTGCTGTTTCACTCCATATTTCATGTCATTCTTCTCTTTTGAATTTCCCATCTTTTTCTCTTTGGCATGCACTCCAGGAATCTTACTTTTCTATTTTTGTAGTGCCAGGGATCAAACCCAGGTCCTTTTAAATGCTGGGCAAACATTCTACAGCCCCCAGACACTTTTCTTCTTATCTCAAGAGTCTCTCAATGTAACTTGCGGTTTATGCCTTTTATCATTTTAAATGTATTGGGCATAGATATAACCTAGTTCTCATGACCCTAACACTGATGTCCCCACAGGTCTATCTCCGCTTTAGGTGAAGCTTACTGGTGCTTACTTATGTTGCTGTATTTCCTTCTACACTTGCTTGACTGCTCTCTCATCGATGCCCTTTGACAACCAAGACCTTTTGTATGTTCAGCACTACTTTTGATGCTGTAAGAAATGTGAAAACATATGGGAAACTCTGTTCCCTGAAACTTAACAGAGAAAGACAATACACATCCAACATCTCAAAATGTCTTTAAGTAAAGGTCACTCGAAATCTAAAGTGATAAGAGCAAAATACAAACATCAAAACAAGTCTTTGGAGAAAGATCATTATGAACTAGAAAAGTGGAAGGTCCACTGAGAGCCTCTCATACACAGGTGCTATGGATACAATCGTGAGCAAACGGGAGGGAAAAAGGATCTGCCCCTTGATTTCTTGAGGCTCAACCCACTGTAGGTAGCAGTAAGACCTACAATGAAAGTGAATTAGAGCAGAGATCAATTCTCATTCCCAGCACCCAAATTCTTTCTATTTTCTCTATAAGCCAAAACAAGCACTGCCAGAGTGCTTCCTGACTTAAAGATGCATGCTCCCAACTTGAGAAACCTGTGAGATCCCCTCCATCCCACGTCCTTGCAGGAAGATAACTTTGTCACAGCAAGCGACACACTTACTTAGGATGTGCAAGCAGCTGGTAGAGCGCGTGCTTGTTGTCCTCTAGGCTCATCATGGCCACCAGGAAGCACTTGATTACCTCCCAAGCCTGCCTCCGGTAGTAGGGCTCCGTGTTTGCACTTTTCAGGCAGTCCAGGGCAGTTTCGATGGCCTATGACAAAGCAGCACAGAAACTACCTTTTGTACTGAAATTACATGATTCTGAAAAGCTTTCACTGAAAACCCTGGCAGTACCCAAAATTACCTTAGGGCTTATTTCTTTCTTTGAAAGAGAGCACAGAGGGCTAATATAGCCTAGCAAGCACTAGCCAAATGAAAGTTGTAGAAATGGTGAGTGTAGTAGTATGAAATAAGGAATTGCTTGGTTCAAACTAACATGTAAGATGGAGTTTAATGATTTCAAGTCGTTGGGAGATTACAGAAATTTTAAGTGAGCTTGGAACCTTGTGGCAATCTGCTGGGTCAAATTAGAGTCTGTGCCATCTGTACTTGATGAGGTCCTAATCACATTCTTGAACCTTCTGCAAACTACAGCCTTCTCCATGTCTTCGTTCACACCTGAAAGATGGCTTTCCTAACCTTTTACTTTACTAAATTCCCTCTTTAAAAGAGAAAAAAGTTGCATCGATGTTTTCTCCCAGAAGACCAACACAGACAGCTACACACACACATACACACACACACACTTTAATTCCAAATCATTTCAACTAGGCTGTCCAAGAATTTGGCAACACAATCATAAATTACTACTACTACTACTAATAATAATAATAATTTCTTAACAGGCAAGACATTAACCTTAATGATAATTACATACGTGTGAAAGCCAGTAAGAAGACAGCACAGCTATGTTTTGGATAAAGAATGGGAGAAAAGTAGGTACTAGGGATGACAGACAAGTATGGAATCAACTTGGTTCTCAATGGCACTTGAAATAAAGCTGGGGGGAGAGTCAAACAGGCCAAGAGTTCACGGGCAAGGTGGACTGGGTTTCACTTCCTTGTCTTCAGGAAAGATGGAAGTGCTCAAGATGGAAGTGCTCAATGGTCCGAAGTTCCTGAGGCAACACCTTCCACTGGCTTCCCAAAACCCCCTCACCAAACAAGCAGATCACCACGTCAATCTACTC
Source organism: Spermophilus citellus (assembly GCF_964194105.1). NCBI lineage: Eukaryota > Metazoa > Chordata > Mammalia > Rodentia > Sciuridae > Spermophilus > Spermophilus citellus. The sequence goes on from NC_138187.1 coordinate 33,041,452, forward strand.
CAAATTAGAAACTGCCCCCTCCCAAAGCATGTCTTATTCACATATTTTAAATAGAAGATTGTTGCTAGGAGCCACAAGCAAATATACGATGTATGGCACCTTTGGTTGTAAAGTGACGCCAGCTAGCCACTGAGATATGATTATGTTAAGATTTACATTCATATGCAAATTGGGCTCCTGCTGTTCACCTTGGCCTGCTACCGGACTCAAGTTACGGGACTCCTGGAGAGTTCCCATTGGTTGGGGAAGGATAGTAGGAGGAAATTCCGGGGGAGGTCCGGGCCCCCCGATTCCGGGGGAACGCGCGCCGGTAGAGGCCCGCGTGGGAGGACAGGGTTTGGCTTGCCAGCGCCTAGAGAGTATCGGCGGCTTTTTCAAAATAAAGTTTTGTTCCTGCTTGAGTGGCTCGTGATTCTGTGCCCAGCCAAAACTGCGGCATTTGGTGGCCCGTGCGGGGAACGCCTGAAGCTTAGAGGTGAGTAAAATTGCTCGCCCCTGAGGGAAGGCAACAAGATGGGTGACCATCTCAAAAAACAATGTGTTCTTGTTTTGATTTATTTTGTTTTTATTTCGAGCTCCCTAGCCCTAGAATTTTCTCAGGCGAACTGGGAAAAATGGTTGGCTCAAGGTTTGAAGTTATTCGGCCCTGAGAAAGAGAAAATCGATACAACCATTCTCTGCTCCGTTTTTGTTTCATTCTGCTTCGGCTTTGTTTTATCCTATCTTATTGGGTTACGTTACCTTTATAGTAGATTAGAATCCAGTAAAAAACAAACCGAAAAACTGTTAAATAAATTGTTAGAGCTCCAAACTATGGTAGAAAAAACGCTAGGTCAAGCAAAAGAGAAGGTCTCTCAAGCTAGTCAGACAGAGGAAAATTTAAAGAAAGCAAGCTTAGAGGAAAAGCAGCCATCAGGTGGAGAATTACAACAGGAGGTTGCTACTAACTCCGTTCTATCACCAGAGGGCGTAATTCAACCAACAGCTCCATCTACCGCTGAGCGGCCCTCAACTCCCATAGTTGATGGACGGAATTCTGAGGCAGGACCCCAAAGATTAGCATGCCCTGTACTTGAGCAGGCAGAAGGGCAACGAATTCACCGTGCTTTAGATTTCAAAACAATAAAGCAATTAAAGGAGGCTGTAACAACCTATGGGCCGCAAGCTCCCTTCACAATAAGCATGGTCGAATCTGTTACCAACTTGGACATGACACCAGCAGACTGGGCTAACATGTGTCGATCTGTGCTAAACGGAGGACAATATTTGTTATGGAAGGTTGCCAATGAGGAATTTTGCATGGAGACAGCTAGGCGAAATGCAGAAGCTGGTTACCCTCAAAGAAATATAGATATGCTATTGGGAAAGGGACCTTATGAGGGTCAAAGACAGCAAATTGAATATGACCCTGGCGTATATGCACAAATTGCTGTAGATGCAGTTAGGGCATGGAAAACTTTACAGGGGCATGGAGACTTACAAGGTCAATTATCTAAGGTAATACAAGGAACTAATGAACCTTACGCTGAATTTGTAGATAGACTTATTCAGTCAGCCTCTAGGATATTTGGAAATACAGAACAGGTAATGCCATTTATAAAACAACTGGCTTATGACCAAGCAAATCGTTGCTGCAGAGAGGTCATTAGACCATGGAGACATGAAGATTTAAACACATATATTAAATTATGTAGAGACATTAATGAACAAGGGCAAGTCTTAGCAGCAGTACAACAGGCTTTAGATGCCAGGCCAAAAACATGCTATAATTGTAATCAAACAGGACATTTTAAAAGGAGTTGCCCCATAAGAGGAGGGTTTAACAAAGCTGGGTATCAAAGGAATAGAATACCGGGTATTTGCCCACGATGCCATAGAGGGAAACATTGGGCTAATGAATGCCGCTCTCAAACCACCATAGAGGGTATTCCGTTGTCAAAAAACGGACAAGGACCAAGTGTTTACCCACGATATCGTGGAGAAAGTTATCAGGCTCCATTGCCAAAAAACGGACTAGAGGGCCCAATGCCCCGGGGCCCAAAACCACAAATATATGGGGCAATGGAGGAACCCAACAGCACCATCAAGGTAGTGCCCAGGACGCATTATCCATTAAATCCCTCATCAGACAAACTAGAGGAAGCGCAGGGCTGGACATCTGCTCCTCTGCCAGAGCAGTACTAACTCCAGAGATGGGAGTTCAAATCATTCCCACAGGAGTAAAAGGACCTCTTCCCCAGGGAACAGTAGGCTTATTATTGGGACGCAGTTCTTCTACACTAAAAGGACTTATGATAAGTCCTGGGGTAATTGATCCCGATTATGAGGGTGAAATAAAAATTATAGCTAGTTCTCCAAGAGGTATATCAGTAATTTCACCAGGAGATAGAATAGCACAGTTATTAATAATACCCAGCCTGCATGATAAATTTTCCAGTTGTAATGTAGAAAGAGGTTCCAAGGGATTAGGCTCCACAGGTGTAGATTGGGCTATGCTGTCTTTAAATTTAGATTCTCGCCCAATGCTAAAATTAAATATTCAAGGACATGACTTTAATGGGCTGCTGGACACAGGAGCTGACCTTAGTGTCATCTCTCGTCAAGAATGGCCAAAACATTGGCCATTACAACAAGCCACTCAAATGCTTCGAGGCCTAGGAGTGGCGACTAATCCCGATAGAAGCGCAATGGTATTAGATTGGAGGGATCCTGAAGGATGTGAAGGAACTATACAGCCCTATGTATTGGATCATCTTCCTGTAAATTTATGGGGACGAGATGTCCTAGACCAATTAGGATTGACATTAACAAATAACATCAATCCTAACACGCCCACTACTAGGGCTAAACAAGGCTTTAGGAAAGAAAAAAGTTTAAGAGAACAAGAACAAGGTATGACAGCACCTATTCAAATAGATCAAGAAATAAATAGACATGAATTGGGTTTTCAGAAAGGGCCACTGAGACAATCAAAATTACTTGGAAATCAGAAAGACCAGTGTGGGTTCCTCAGTGGCCCCTGACTAAAGAAAAGATACAAGTAGCCCATGACTTGGTCAGACAACAATTAGCGGAAGGACATATACAACCTTCCGTATCCCCCCATAATACTCCCATTTTTGTCATTAAAAAGAAATCTGGTAAATGGAGATTATTACAAGATTTAAGAGCCATTAATAATGAGATGGTTATTATGGGACCTGCTCAATCAGGGATTCCTCAATTGTCTGCTTTACCAAAAACCTGGCATGTTTTAGCTATAGATATTAAAGATTGTTTCTTTTCAATTCCAATTCATCCCGAGGATAGTCCACATTTTGCATTTACTATCCCTGCACTGAATCATGAGGGTCCTGATCAGAGATATGAATGGAAAGTACTCCCTCAAGGGATGGCTAACAGCCCAACTATGTGTCAAATTTATGTTAATAAAGCAATCCAGCCACTTAGAAATCAAAATCCTGAACTACAAATATTTCACTATATGGATGATGTGTTATTGGCACATAAAGATAAAAACACATTACTAGAATGTTATGCCACACTTACAAACTTATTGAAAAATTATAATCTAGAGATAGCAATAAAGTACAATTAAATCTTCCAATTAATTATTTAGGAGTTCTATTATCCTCAACCATGGTCTGTCCACCAAAAATTCAAATACGAGTAGATCAACTCAAATCACTTAATGACTTTCAAAAGTTATTGGGAGACATAAATTGGATAAGGCCTTATCTAGGCATACCAACAGGAGAGTTAGGACCTTTATTTGATATTCTAAAAGGTCCATCAGATCCAAATTCACCCCGCATGTTAACGCCTGAAGCAAGAAAAACATTAAAAATCATTGAAACATATATGGAAAATATGCATTTGGATAGAATTGATATAAGTTTGCCTTTATTATTTATTGTACTACCAACAAAAAATATTCCTACAGGAGTGTTTTGGCAGGAAGGTCCATTATTGTGGATACATTTATCTTATTCTCCTAACACTATTCTTACTAGATATCCTGAGGCTGTAGGACAATTAATACTCAAAGGAATAAAAGCAGCAAAGGGAGTGTTTGGGATTTCTCCCAATAAAATTATTACTCCATATACTATGGATCAAATTGATGAATTAGCTAATGAGTTGAATACTTGGGCAATAATCATGTGTAAAACTAGTGTTTCATTTGATAATCACTTACCATCTAATCCTTTGTTGTCTTTTTGGTCTAAGCATCCTGTAGTTTTTCCAAAAATGACAAGAAAAACCCCTATCATAAATACTCCAAATATATTCACTGATGGGTCAAACAATGGTACAGCAGCAGTAGTTACTCCTAATCAAACTTTTACATTTTTAGTACCCAAACAATCAGCTCAAAAGGTAGAGCTTAATGCAGTATTACAAGCTTTTATGATGTTTAAAGATTCTGTATTTAATTTATTTTCTGATAGTCAGTATGTAGTTAATGCTATAGTATCCCTTGAAGATGCTGGTAGGATTTCACCTTCTTCTACTGTTTTCTCTTTGTTTTCCGCTATACAAAGTCTAATCTGGGACCGAAAAGATCCATTCTTTATAGGTCATATCAGGGCACATACAGGATTGCCTGGAGCCCTTAGTATGGGCAATGAACTAGCAGATAAATCTACACATGACATACATATTTTCTCCACAGTAAAAGAAGCTATAAATTTTCATAAAAGATTCCATGTCAATGCTAATACTTTACAAAAGCGTTTTAAAATAACTAAAGAACAAGCCAGACATATAATAAAACAATGTCAAAATTGTGTGACATTTTTACCACAAGTTAATCTTAGAGTCAATCCTAGAGGACTGATACCTAACCATATTTGGCAGATGGACGTCACACACTTGCCAGAATTTGGAAAATTAAAATATTTACATGTTACAGTTGATACTTCTTCCGGATTTTTGATGGGCTCCCTTCATGCCGGAGAAAAAACTAAAGATGTTATAGCTCATTGCTTACAAAATTTTGCCACTGTGGGCGTTCCAAAACAGTTAAAAACGGACAATGGTCCTGGTTATACTTCCACCTCTTTTAAACAATTTTGCTCATCATTTGGCATTACTCACATGACAGGAATTCCATACAATCCACAAGGACAAGGCATAGTTGAAAGAGCTCATCAAACTATTAAAATGTACTTATTAAAACAAAAGGAGGGAATTGGAAAGGGGTATATATCCCCCAAAGATAAACTTAAAATAACCCTTTTTACTCTAAACTTTTTAAATTTGGATTCATCGGGACTTAGTGCTGCGGAAAGACATTTGTACCCAAAAAATGTACATAAGCCTAAGGTACTTTGGAAAGATATTCTAACAGGACAATGGAAAGGCCCGGATCCAGTGATAGTCTGGAATCGGGGCGCTGTCTGTGTTTTCCCACAGGATGAACAGCAACCGATTTGGATTCCAGAGAGATTAACTAAAACAATTTCTACAGAAAAAGAAGATGATTTGACTCAAATCCATAACAGCTGACATCCAGAGCTCCAGCTTGGCTATTCTTACATCTGCGACAGTGATTAACCAAGGTGTTTTTTTTTTTTCAATATGTATTTTATTATTGCATTTTTCCCACATCAAAGTTCTATTTTAATTTTGAGCTCATACAAACCTAGGTTAATGTTTTTCTGATCAGTTTTATTTATTTTTTTTTTTTGACTGTGTTTTATTTTTTGACTGTGGAGTTTTTAAACATTGCAATGGAGATTTCACCTAGGTATAGCTACAAGGCCTTTATTTACTATTGTCTTATGTGTTGTATGTTGTGTGCACACTTCTGTTTTGTGTTGTATGTCTGTATGTGTGTATGTCCATATTTCTTATATGAGGAGCGCTCATGAAAAAATGGATCCGAATTTTTTCTTTATTCACGTGATTTATATGGTTTAATTTAAATTAGGTGAACAGCTGTTAATGATTGTTTTTAAAGATGGTTAACAGATCTGTTTGTTTACTAATTTAAATTAGGTAAACAGCTGTTAAGGATTGTTTTTAAAAAAAGTTTAACAGATGTGTTTGTTTACTTTCACCTTTCCTTTTCATTATATTTAATAATTCTGTTCAGGATAATGTCTCTTTAGCATCATTGCCAGAATTTCCATCTCCATCCCAATTCCGGTGAAGACTGAGATAAAACCAAACTACAGCTTCTATGATAGCTATCACAGTAAACTGTATAAACTGATGCATTAATGAATATAACTCAACAAGTAATGCTCAATCAAGGACTTGATTTACTTTGGGAGAAAATGGACATATTGATAGACTCCTCCAATTTGAACTGCTTGCAGAACTTGCCTGGACTATATATCAGTTACATACATTGTGAAATATCATCTGGTGCACCGAATTGTGGTACTGCTGGCATGTCTTTGCTGATGGTGTCACCAGTGATGCAATTTCCTTGCCAGCTCACCCCATGTTTATTGTGGTAATACTGGCATATCTTTGCTGATGGTGTCACCAGTGACGCAATTTTTCCAAAGGAGCCATCAATTGGCTTGGTGTCGTGGCATTTCTGTATCCTCCTCCCTTCTATTAGTGATGGTCTAAAATTTGGGGGCCAACAGAGGTGAGGCAAAGAACCTCACCCCCCCACTGGCACCAAGGCTAAATTTGGGGGCCAACAGAGGTGAGGCAAGAATCTCACCCCCCCACTGGTGCATAGGCCTATCCACAAGCATGGCTGAATGCTGGACCGGTAGTCAGTGACGGGTTGATCTGATTACAGTGGATTCAACCTAAGACAGGAAGCTGACGCCTAAATGTCAGTTCTCCCATGACGGGTAAGAACCATATGTTAAATTGGACAACCTACCAGGCACGGTCCCTAGCCACATTGCTTGTTGCTTAATTAAACAGAAGGGGGCAGATGCTAGGAGCCACAAGCAAATATACGATGTATGGCACCTTTGGTTGTAAAGTGACGCCAGCTAGCCACTGAGATATGATTATGTTAAGATTTACATTCATATGCAAATTGGGCTCCTGCTGTTCACCTTGGCCTGCTACCGGACTCAAGTTACGGAACTCCTGGAGAGTTCCCATTGGTTGGGGAAGGATAGTAGGAGGAAATTCCGGGGGAGGTCCGGGCCCCCCGGTTCCGGGGGAACACGCGCCGGTAGAGGCCCGCGTGGGAGGACCGGGTTTGGCTTGCCAGCGCCTAGAGAGTATCAGCGGCTTTTTCAAAATAAAGTTTTGTTCCTGCTTGAGTGGCTCGTGATTCTGTGCCCAGCCAAAACTGCGGCAGATTGTGGTTTACATATTTTAAATAGAAATCAACATTCATAAAACATAGTACTTCTGTAAAGTTCCCAAATACTTTCAACTTTACCTTCTCCATAGGGAGCTGAAGAGATGCTTTACAATCAGAAAACTCCACGGTAATGCTGGGTCCTTGAACTTCGGTGACAACATAGTGCAGTTTCTGGGATTCCTTTAACATCTTCCTGTTACTGCCACCAAATTTACCAAGTACACGGTAGGCCACGTGGGAGATGCTGTCGGCAGGATTTCGTAAAGTGCGCCACAAAGCCTAAAGACCAACATGTTTCATGAAGTCTTTGAAGGTAACAAAATTCCAAGTCAGAAAACATGACATGGCAATAATTCTGTCCCTCAAACATGGTGTCCCCTTCTTGGGGGAAATCAACATTATTAGTCTTATATGTCCTCCTAGAAAATTCTGTCTTTACAAAAAGACACATATATAAATATGCCTCATGCTCCTGTATACACACAGTGGAGCAGTATGAACACTCAGGTGCTCAAGCAAGACAGTGAAGTGACACACTATCAGACACAAAGTGGGTGAGCTCTCAGTGTTTTTCTTTGTTCTTACTAGACTTTTATAACTTATAAATAAATGGGTAAATTATTTCATACATTTAAATCTTCCATTAGGAAGGAAGGTAAGGAAGAAAAAAACAAATCAGAAGGGTTCCTAAGTCCCAGGACTACAGGGAATAAATTCAGGTGCACACTTAGAACATGTGCACTTAGCCAGGTATGGTGGTGTACACCGTGATCCCAACAACTCAGCAGGCTGAGGCAAGAAAAGCCAAGTTCGAGGCCAGCCTGCGCAACTTGGTGAGACCCTGCCCACCCCCCACCAAAAAAAAAGGGGGGGGGAAGGGCTAGGGATGTAACTCAGTGCTAAACACTTGCATTCCAGGTGCGAGACCCTAATTTCCAGCTCCAGGACCAAAAAAAAGAGGGATAGAGAAAGAGAATACCCACTCAACTGACCCAAAGCATTCAGTAAATTTCCTCAAGTTATTCTCACCTAAATTATCTAAATCCCAAAAATGACTATAGTTCACAGTGAAAATATTTTTCTTTTCTTTTTTTTTTTTTCCTTGAGACAAGACTTCACTAAGTTGCCAAGGTTGGTCTCAAACCTGGGATCCTCCTGCATAACTGCACCCAGCTGAAAGTCTATTTTCTTAATTCACTTACTGTAACAATGACAAATGTTAGAGTCTAGCTACTCAAATTCAACATAAAATTATGATACATTTTTCTACATAAAACAAAATTCTAATTTCCCTCGTGTTCCTATAGGTCCAAAGAGGTTTATCCTCAGTAACTGCTGGGAATATGAAAACTAAGTTCCCTCCCCTCACTCACCCTCCTTCTGGCCCACAGAATCCTCAGAAGCCTCAGGAAAGAGTTCTGCTTCTGTCACCAGAAGAGGCAGCACTGGGAACTCATGCCCTGCACCTCTGTACTCAAACAGTACCATTTGTCTGGGGTGGGGTTTAAATTATCTCCAAAAATATGAAATGACCTTGACTCCATCCATCTCTCTACAGGTTTGTCTGACTCATGGTGTGGCAAGAAGTAGACCCAATCCTCTTTTTAGGGCCCTGGAACAACCTCTGCCTCCTCTTTTATCATATGCTAACACAAACTTGAATCAGAACAGACTCAGCCTTCTACAACTAACAGTGCTTTTCTTGAAACAGGTTCTTGTTCAATTCTCCAAATGACCAGCAGGGAAGGCGGACCTCAAGGCACCAGCCCAACCCCTATGCCATCATCTTCCAGCCTAGATGAAGCCCAAGTTCTAAACCTCAGGATCAGCAAGGAGAGTCTCCCAACCTTGACCTCTAGTCTAAGATGAGGTCTCCAAAGCCAGGGTGTCCAGGACCCCTATCCTCAGAAGTTCCTGAGCCTCCATCATGTAAGGATGGTACCATGACCCCTATCTAGGGTCAAATACTCCACCTAATGGGACAGAAGAGTAAACTGCAGACAGCCCAAACCTTTAACAATTAGCAACCACACATAATTACATCAAAACACAAAGGAAACTTAACACCAAAAAAACCACAAACTATCCAATCAATAAATGGTGTAAGGAGCTGAACAGATACTTCTCATAAAACATAATCAATCAACAAATATGTGAAAAAATTTTACATCTCTAGTAATTAGAGAAATGCAAATCAAAACTACTGTAAGATTTCATCTCATGCCAGTCAGAATGGCAGTTATCAAGAATACAGACAACAATAAATGCTGGCGAGGATGTGGGGTAAAAGGCACATCTCATACATTGCTGGTGAGACTGCAAATTGGTGCAACCAATCTGGAAAGCAATATCAGATTCCTTAGAAAACTTGAAATGGAACCACCATTTGACCCAGTTATCCAACTTTCCGGTCTATACCCAAAGGACTTAAAATCAGCATACTATAGAAATGCAGCCACATTAATGTTCACAACAGCTCAATTCACAATAGTTAAAGTGTGGAAGCAACCTAGCTGCCCTTCAATAGATAAATGGATAAAGAAACGGTGGTGTATATACATAATGAAATATTACTCAGCATTAAAAGAAAATAAAATTATGGAATCTGCAGGTAAATAAGTGGAGTTGGAGAATATCATGCTAAGCAAAGTAAACCAATCCCAAAAAACCAAAGGCCAAATGTTCTCTCTGATAAGTGGATGCTGATCCATAACAGGGAACAGGGAGGCATGGGGGAAAATGGAGGAACTTTGGGCAAAAGGAAGGGAGTGGAGAGAGAGTACATGGGGGCAGAAAAGATGGTGGAATGAGATGAACATCATTACCCGAGGTACATGTATAACTGCACATATGATGTGATGCTACATCGTGTACAACCATAGAAATGTCAAGTTGTGCTACAATGGCATACTACGCATCAAAATACATTCTGCTGTCATATATACCTAATTAAAATACATAAATTAAACCACTATTTGACCCAGCTATCCCACTCCTTGTTTTATACCCAAAGGACTTAAAATCAGCATACTACAGGGCTGGGGTTGTGGCTCAGCAGTAGAGCGCTCGCCTAGCACGTGGGAGGCCCTGGGTTTAGTCCTTAAACCACATAAATATAAATAAAGGTATTGTGTCCAACTACAACTAAAAAATAAATATTTTTTTTTAAATCAACATACTACAGGGCTGGGGATGTGGCTCAAGTGGTAGCGCGCTCGCCTGGCATGCGTGCGGCCCGGGTTTGATCCTCAGCACCACATACAAAGATGTTGTGTCCGCCGATAACTAAAAAAATAAATATTAAAAAAAAAAAATCTCTCTCTCTCTCTCCCCCTCTCTTTAAAAAAAAAAAAAAATACTATAGTGACGCAGCCACATCAATGTTTATAGACTTCAATTCACAATAGCTAGACTACGGAACCAAACTAGGTGTCCCTCAATAGATGAATAAATAAAGAAAATGTGGTATATATACTCAATTTACTATTACCCAGCTTTAAAAAAGAGTAAAATTATGGCATTTGCCAGTAAATGGTTGGAGGTGGAGAATATCATGCTAAGCAAAATAAGCCAATCCCACAAAAACCAAAGGCTGAATGTTTTTTCTAATATGCAAATGCTAATTCACAATAAGGCGGGGTGGGGGGGCAATAGGGAAGAATAGTGGTTCCTTAGATTAGGTAGAGGAAAGTGATTGGAGGGAAGGGGAGGGAATGTAGGGATAGGGAAGATAGAATGAAACAGACATTATTACTGTGTGTATGTGTGTATGACTACATGACCAATATGATTCTGCAACATGTACACTCAAAAAAATGGGAAATTATATCCCATCTATGTATGGTATATCAAAGTACATAAATGCATTCTACTGTCACATATAACTAATTTAAAAAGTTAAAAAAAAAACACAAAGGAAAAAAACCTAAGACAGTTAATATATGAGCTTCAACAATGTTTAAGTCTTTAAAACAATCGCTTTTCTTATCTATTCTTTGCTCCCTGGGGTGAGATAGTGGGGAATACCCATGCCTCCCTTCAGAATGTGTACCCCTTTACTATGAAACTGAAGGGTTTCTGCTGGAAGCATCAGCAGCCATACAGCACCCACCACACCTGACTTCACAGTTATCAGCCTGGTGAGAATGTAACACTGCAAAAGCTCAGAAACGGCAGCAAGACGCAAAGCAACCATCCGTATCTACCATATTTCTGTGTATTTTCCGCACACTTTAGAATCACAAAGCACATGAGAAGGTATGCCCTCCACCCTGCAGGGAGCTGCTGCTGAGGACAGATAACCAAGTGATGGCGAATCCTTGACATAAACTAGATGTGTGAGGAAGAATATTGGCGCTGAGACGAAGGCAGACTAACCTGCATGAGTTCAGCACGCACAGGCTGAATGTGGTCATAGAGGAAATCAGGTTGCAGGTTGTCCACGCACAACTCCAGGGTCCTCAGGCCTTGGCTGACCAACGTCTGAGACCCATTGAGGGCAGACACCAAGGGATCCATCAACATGGGCAGATACGGCAAGAGAGAGCTCAGCCGCACTGGGACTGTGAGACACAGCTCCACAAAGAGGTCCTTCATGTGCTGCTTATGCAGGCCACTCTGCAACATGTTCAATCCTGAAAACAGGGTATGAGGCCATCAGAGAAGGAATGTCACTTTCCAAACACACGTCAAAGTTAGCTATACAAAAATCTCTAGTCCACCTTTCATTATAAACACTAAAATTATAGGAAGACATTTTGTGCCCCTATAATACACTCTATTAGATAAATCTGCTCTGTAACTGCAGCTCTCACAATCTCTTGAGTGGTACCAGAGACTACACATGATGATTATAAATTGTATTATGATCTTATAATGCAATATCATAAACCATTTTTAAAAGTCACATATCCCTCTAATAAGCCAATTTAAAGACACATCCTATCTTATGTGTTCATTTCAAGTTTAAGGTTTACAACCTTACATCTTTTTTCAGGCTTCCTGTACGTCACAGTTGAGGTCAGTACTTTTAAAAATCCACTCCTGTTCATTATAAATGTAAAGGAGCCTCCTCCTTACAAAAATCAACCTCCACACCCTTGACAATCATTACCAAATACTGACTCCTTTCTACCTGAGATCTTCTCACTAAGAACAGAATAACTAGCTGAAGAGAGAAGCCTGCGGCCCCCAATCCAGGTATATATTGGGGGACAACAGAAGAAACTCGGGAAGGAGTTAGCAGGGAAGAAGTCAGTAACAGAGAAGCACCAGAACCAGTTTAGAATCCAGAGGCAGAGGAGAGGGCAGAGGTAAGTTCCCAGAAGAGAGTCAGCTTTAATAAAACCAGAAGTGGAGAAGTAAGCTTGGGACAGCAGAGACTGCATTAGGAGGAAATGAGACTAAGGCTAGGGACCAGGAGATGACTGGAGATTGGGCTAAGTGGGGAAAATGGAGCCTGATTAAGGGCCACTTGAAGTACCTTCTGTGGGAAGATTTTTTTATGACCCTTTTACATTCAACATACTCAACTACGTTCCAGTTATCACCTGAGGATGCTATGTTGTAAATAGTTTCTCTTATGGAATTTGTAAAGAAGGTATATGAAAAGATGATATCCCTTGCAAAGAGCTCACCTACCAAAAACAAAAACTCCTAGAAGAGTGTTTCCAATCATAAACACTCAATGGATCCAAGATGCCCTTTAGCTATACATCGTGAAATACTCCTAGTTATAGGATTCTGGTTATGCAAATTAGAAACTACCTAGGAAATATAAACTAACTGTAAATCAGCTGTATACCTTGCCTTTTCCTCTTAAAACCACTTTTCTTTCTGGATCTGATTAGATAAATATTACAAAAGTGAAACAAAGTCACAACCAAGTAACCAAAATCTTCCAAATCTGGAAGGGCCCATCCCTGAACAGGGATACCGTCAAAGCCCCACTGCCTTTTAAGTAGGGAAGGGAGGCATGCACACAGTTCCCACCCCACCTCCCAGAACAGTGAGTGACCTTCCCAGGTACAGAGGACAAACCCCAGCAATTGGGAGCAGCTAGACACATGCACACACATAAGACCAAGAAACAACCAAAAACCACTACTCTAACCTTGCAGGAGGTTTGGGAGAAGAGGCAAAAATTCCTGATACAGGAGATCATGGCTACCTCCGCCAATAGAGCGGAACAACGCCCGAAGCAGCAGGAAGTAGTTGTAGGGCTCCTTGGCAGTCTGCGCAAGCTCCATGGAGCTATTCACAATCTTGTGCAGGTGAGGCTACGGAGGAGGAGAAAAGACCAATTAGTGGGCTCTAAAAAAGATAGTTTACACCTTCCAGACTCCAGGTGATGGGTCACTATAATGTGAGAGTAATCAAAAGCAATTCTGAGGAGTGTGTCACAAAGAAGAGCTTCCCAACCCTTATATGACTCAAATTAATTTCTCTTAACATACATGAGGCAGGGGGGTTCCAAGTCCAAAGGCAGTCTCAGCAACTTAGTGAGACCTTGTCTCAAATAAAAAAAGATTAAAAAAAAAAAAAGGACTGAGGATGTGACTCAGTGGTTAAGTATCTCTGCACCTCTGGGTTCAATCACGGGTACCAAAAAATACACACACACACACACACACACACATACACACACACAGGATATATAGGTTTCCACCAGTAAGGCTATGAAAAAATCATTTAGACGGTTCCTATGCTAACATGTAGTTACATGACATTGGCTAGTAGGAACCGAGGGTCTACCAGTTCTGCAGTTCTGGTAGATATAGTCCTTTAAAGGACTACATAATCACGTAAGACGAAAGAAGTTTATTTCCTCTAATACTTTAAATACAAAAAGTAACCTAAAGGAACTGAAACATAACTACTAATCATTACCAAATATGAAAAAACCCCAAAAGACAGGGTTTGGAGGCTGGGGATGCAGCTCAGTGGTACTGCACTTGCACAGCATGTGCAAGGCCTTGGGTTCCATCCCTAGCACCACAAAAAAGAAAAAGAAAAGGGAAGTTAAAAATACAGGATTTTGAGAGATGCTAACATGGCGGCCGGCAGGAGGCAGCATTTTCAATGCCTCCGCAGTAACGGGATCAGAGAGACCCATTAATGCACCTACATGCGACCTGCTGAGAAACTTCTAGCAAAATTCCGCTGAAAGGAGACCTGCCGAGAAATACATCAAATAAATTTATAGGAGTAAACAGTAACTCAGCAGTCAAACAGAACAAGAAGCAACATGAGCAGCATGAAAAAGTAAGGAAGAAAAGGAGTACAAACAATGCAGGACAGCCTAAATATTCAGGAGGACCTAGAGTCATCAGAAAAATGGTCATATAAAGAACTCAAGGAATACCTTAGATGGAATGGAACCTTAAAGAGGATATGAGACAGCAAATTCAAGCAGCGAAAGAACACATTGAGAATGAATTACATAAACAGATAAAAGAAGAAGTTAAGCATCTTTATCAGTGGATAGAGATTATAAAAAAGAATCAAACAATAATCTTAGAAATGAAGGAAATTATAAACCAGATTAAAATCTCAAATGAGAGTATCACTAATAGAGTGGAGCAAGTAGAAGCCAGAACATCAGATAATGAAGACAAAATATATCATCTTGAAAAGAGTCTAGCCAACTCAGATAGGCTGGTTAAAAATCACGAGAGAAACATCCAAGAGATATGTGATAACATAAAAAAAAAACAAATTTAAGAGTCATAAGGATAGAGGAAGGGATACAGATTAAAGCCAAGGGAATGAGTAACCTACTAAATGAAATAATTACAGAAAACTTTCCAGAAATAAAAAAGGAAACAGATATACAAATTGTAGATGCATACAGGACACCGAGCATACAAAATCACAGTAGACCAACGCCAAGACACACTGTTATGAAGTTATCCAATATACAGAACAATGAGAAAATATTAAAAGCTACAAGAGAAAAGAGGCAGATTACATTCAGGGGTAAACCAATAAGGTTAACAACGGATTTTTCATCACAGACCTGAAAGCGAGAAGATCCTGGAACAACGTATTTCAAACACTGAAAGACAATGGATGCCAACCAAGAATTCTGTATCCAGCAAAATTAAGCTTCAGGTATGACAACGAAATAAAAATCTTTAACGATAAACAAAAGCTAAAAGAATTTGCAGCCAGAAAACCAGCATTGCAAAGCATTTTGAGCAAAACACTACACGAGGAAGAAATGAGAAACAATAACCAAAGCCAACAGTGGGAAGTACCTCAGTAAAGACAGACGGAGGGGGGGGGGGAAGCTAATCATGGAGAAGCAAACTAAATTTTTTTTAAAAAAGGATAAATAATCAAACATGGATGGAAGTACAAATCATATATCAATAGTAACTCTGAATGTTAATGGCTTAAACTCTCCAATAAAGCGACATAGGCTGGTATCATGGATTAAAAAAACAAATCCAACAATATGCTGCCTCCAGGAGACACATCTGATTGGAAAAGACATACACAGGCTGAAGGTGAAAGGTTGGGAAAAAATATACCACGCACACAGTCCTCGCAAGCAAGCAGGGGTGGCCATGCTCATATCGAATAAAATCGACTTCAAGACTATGTTAATCAAAAGGGATAAGGAAGGACATTATATACTGTTAAAAGGAACCATTCACCAACAAGACATAACAATTACCAATATTTATGCACCAAATAATGGTGCTGCGAAGTTCATAAAACAAATTCTCCTCAAGTTCAAGAATCAAATAGACCACAACACAATAATCATGGGTGACTTCAACACACCTCTCTCACCATTGGACAGATCCTCCAAACAAAAGTTGAATAAAGAAACTATAGAACTCAATACCACAATCAATAACCTAGACTTAACTGACATATATAGAATATATCAACCAACATCAAGTGGCTATACTTTTTTCTCAGTAGCACATGGATCCTTCTCAAAAATAGACCATATATTATGCCATAGGGCAACCCTCAGTAAATATAAAGGGGTGGAGATAATACCATGCATTTTATCAGATCATAATGGAATGAAACTGGAAATCAATGATAAAAGAAGGAAGGGAAAATCCAATATCACATGGAAAATGAACAATATGTTACTGAACGATCAAGGGGTTACAGAAGACATAAAGGAGGAAATCAAAAAATTCTTAGAGATAAATGAAAATACAGACACAACTTATCGGAATCTATGGGACACAATGAAAGCAGTTTTAAGAGGGAAATTCATCGCCTGGAGGTCATTCCTCAAAAAAAGGAAAAACCAACAAATAAATGAGCTCACACTTCATCTCAAAGCCCTAGAAAAGGAAGAGCAAAACAACAGCAAATGCAGCAGAAGGCAAGAAATAATTAAAATCAGAGCGGAAATCAATGAAATTGAAACAAAAGAAACTATTGAAAAAAATCAACAAAACTAAAAGTTGGTTCCTCAAAAAAATAAACAAGATTGACAGACCCTTAGCCATGCTAACGAAGAGAAGAGAGAGAACTCAAATTACTAACATACAGGATGAAAAAGGCAATATCACAACAGATGCTACAGAAATACAGAAGACAATTAGAAATTATTTTGAAAACCTATATTCCAATAAAATAGAAGATAGTGAAGATATCGATAAATTTCTTAAGACATATGATTTGCCCAGACTGAGTCAGGAGGATACACACAATTTGAACAGACCAATATCAATGGATGAAATTGAAGAAGCAATCAAAAGACTACCAACCAAGAAAAGCCCAGGACCAGATGGGTATACAGCGGAGTTTTACAAAACATTTAAAGAATTAATACCAATACTTTTCAAGTTATTTCAGGAAATAGAAAAAGAGGGAGCTCTTCCAAATTCATTCTATGAGGCCAACATCTCATTGATTCCGAAATCAGACAAAGACACCTCAAAGAAAGAAAACTACAGACCAATATCTCTGATGAACCTAGATGCAAAAATCCTCAATAAAATTCTGGCGAATCGGATACAAAAGCACATCAAAAAAATTGTGCACCATGATCAAGTAGGATTCATCCCTGGGATGCAAGGATGGTTCAATATACGGAAATCAATAAATGTTATTCACCATATCAATAGACTTAAAGATAAGAACCATATGATCATCTCGATAGACGCAGAAAAAGCATTCCACAAACTACAGCATCCCTTTATGTTCAAAACATTAGAAAAACTAGGGATAACAGGAACTTACCTTGACATTGTGGAAGCTATCTATGCTAAACCTCAGGCAAGCATCATTCTGAATGGACAAAAGTTGAAGGCATTCCCTCTAAAATCTGGAACAAGACAAGGATGCCCTCTATCACCACTTCTATTCAATATAGTTCTCGAAACACTGGCCAGAGCAATTAGACAGACGAAAGAAATTAAAGGCATAAAAATTGGAAAAGAGGAACTTAAATTATCACTATTTGAGGATGACATGATTCTATACCTAGAAGACCCAAAAGGGTCTACAAAAAAACTACTAGAACTAATAAATGAATTCAGCAAAGTGGCAGGATATAAAATCAACACGCATAAATCAAAGGCATTTCTGTATATCAGCAACAAAACTTCTGAATCGGAAATGAGGAAAAACACCCCATTCACGATATCCTCAAAAAAAATAAAATACTTGGGAATCAACCTAACAAAAGAGGTGAAAGATTTATACAATGAAAACTACAGAACCCTAGAGAGAGAAGTAGAAGAAGATCTTAGAAGATGGAAAATATTCCCTGTTCATAGATAGGCAGAACTAACATCATCAAAATGGCAATATTACCAAAAGTTCTCTATAGGTTTAATGCAATGCCAATCAAAATCCCAATGGCATTGCTTGTAGAAATAGATAAAGCAATCATGAAATTCATATGGAAAAATAAAAGACCCAGAATAGCAAAAGCAATTCTAAGCAGGAAGTGTGAATCAGGCGGTATAGCGATACCAGATTTCAAACTATATTACAGAGCAATAGTAATAAAAACAGCATGGTACTGGTACCAAAACAGGCGGGTGGACCAATGGTACAGAATAGAGGATACAGAGACTAATCCACAAAGTTACAACTATCTTATATTTGATAAAGGGGCTAAAAGCATGCAATGGAGGAAGGATAGCATCTTCAACAAATGGTGTTGGGAAAACTGGAAATCCATATGCAACAAAATGAAACTGAATCCCCTCCTCTCACCATGCACAAAGGTTAACTCAAAATGGATCAAGGACCTTGATATCAAATCAGAGACTCTGCGTCTGATAGAAGAAAAAGTTGGCTCCGATCTACATATTGTGGGGTCGGGCTCCAAATTCCTTAATAGGACACCCATAGCACAAGAGTTAATAGCAAGAATCAACAAATGGGACTTACTTAAACTAAAACGTTTTTTCACAGCAAGAGAAACAATAAGAGAGGTAAATAGGGAGCCTACATCATGGGAACAAATATTTACTCCTCACACGTCAGATAGAGCCCTAATATCCAGAGTATACAAAGAACTCAAAAAATTAGACAATAAGACAACAAATAACCCAATCAACAAATGGGCCAAGGACCTGAACAGACACTTCTCAGAGGAGGACATACAATCAATCAACAAGTACATGAAAAAATGCTCACCATCTCTAGCAGTCAGAGAAATGCAAATCAAAACCACCCTAAGATACCATCTCACTCCAGTAAGATTGGCAGCCATTATGAAGTCAAACAACAACAAGTGCTGGAGAGGATGTGGGGAAAAGGGTACTCTTCTACATTGCTGGTGGGACTGCAAATTGGTTCGGCCAATTTGGAACGCAGTATGGAGATTCCTGGGAAAGCTGGGAATGGAACCACCATTTGACCCAGCTATTGCCCTTCTCAGACTATTCCCTGAAGACCTTAAAAGAGCATACTACAGGGATACTGCCACATCAATGTTCACAGTAGCAGCACAATTCACAATAGCTAGACTGTGGAACCAACCCAGATGCCCTTCAATGGATGAATGGATTAAAAAATGTGGCATCTATACACCATGGAGTATTACGCAGCACTAAAAAATGACAAAATCATGGAATTCGCAGGGAAATGGATGGCACTAGAGCAGATTATGCTTAGGGAAGCTAGCCAATCCCTAAAAAACAAATACCAAATGTCTTCTTTGATATAATGAGAGCAACTAAGAAGGGAGGAAAAGCAAGAAGAAAAGATTAACATTAAGCAGAGACATGAGGTGGGAGGGGAAGGGAGAGAAAAGGGTAATTGCATGGAAATGGAGAGAGACCCTTACTGTTATACAAATTTACATATAAGAGGTTGTGAGGGGAATTGGAAAATAAACAAGGAGAGAAATGAATTACAGTAGATGGGATAGAAAGAGAAGATGGGAGGGGAGGGGAGGGGGGATAGTAGAGGATAGGAAAGGTAGCAGAATACAACAGTTACTAATATCGCATTATGTAAAAATGTGGATGTGTAACCGATGTGATTTTGCAATCTGTATTTGGGGTAATAATGGGAGTTCATAACTCACTTGTAGCTAATGCATGAAATATGATGTGTCAAGAGCTTTGTAAGGTTTTGAACAACCAATAAAAAATATTAAAAAAAAATACAGGATTTTGGAAGATTTAATTGAAAAGATGTGATCATGAGGGTTTTCTATAATTTGGAAAAAAAAAAAAAAGATTAGGTTATAAGAATTTTAATCAACATTTTAAACCAGATTAGCTTTTTAGTTTATACTTCTAATCTTGCTTTTGACATGTCACAGGCAAAATTTAACATGAAATCTTTCTGTATGCATATTTTAAGTGAACAGCACTGATACAATTACAAACTTCTTATATATGGCATGGATATTTATTTTACAAAATAACCAACTACATATGTTATTCTCTTGACAAAAAAGTTTTAAGGAATTCATTCCTTGAATATTTTTCTTGAACGCTAATCCAACATCCTAAGGTTAAGTTTCTCCTATTAAGTAGGATTCTTGTTTTTTGGGTTGTTGGTCTGTATAGTTGTATGTAATATTGGCAAAAAAATTGAAATATTTGAAGACACTGAATTACAATTGAATATTTTATAATTAAGAAACAAGTATTTTCCTTTTATGTTAACAAAAATAACATTAACGTTACTGACAAAGAATTACTATATAACTGGAAAAAAGCAAGGAAACCATCCTGTAAAGCTAATTATCCCACACTTTATATCTTCCTGTCAGTTTACTTATTTACTCTTCAAAATTTCCCCTATAGAAAACATCACTCTTTAGACACACTTGGTAGTAATATTCAACTTTCTACAGAAACTAAAATATTTTGCCATAAGTGGAAATTTTTTTCCAGTACCAGGGACTGAACTCAGGAGCACTCAATCACTAATCCATATTTTGTACTTTATTTAGAGACAGGGTCTCACTGAGTTGCTTAGCACCTCGCTTTTGCTGAGGCTGGCTTGAACTCACGATTCTCCTATCTTAGCCTCCCCAGCCATTGGGATTACAGGTATGCACCACTGTGCCAGCAGAAGTGAATTTTTAATGAAATTTTTTCTTTTACCACTTGCTCTTTCAGCAGGTGACATAACTATGGATACATTTTAGCATTTGCAAGAATAAAATAACTGATGAGATGCAATTACCTAGGGTTAGTCTTTTATTTAAAAGAAAAAAAAAAGAAGTTTGATAAGACAGATTTCCTGTGAGATAATCTTAGAAAGGAATAAACTAGAAAGAATTCTTGATCTAAAGTGTGTGTGCATGGAGGGGTGGTACAGCCCTATAATGTGCTATATACATACTGCCACAGACAGCTAAAGAGAAAATACACAGAATCTAAATAACACAGTTCTGGTAGATATGGTCCTTTAAAGGACCATATTTTCCTTTTATATTCTTTTGCATCATTTGATTTTTTAAAAATAAAAACACACTCCTATTTTACTAGTATAATCCAGAAAAAGAAATTAAGTTTATAAAAGAAAGTAGGGGTAGCAATAATAACACAGTTGCTTACCGTAAGAGTTCTGAATGTTTCATATTAGTTCACCAGATAAATACACTAAATTCTGTTTAGAAGCACATGAATTGTTTTTCATACCTGACCTTATTTGCTGAAAATCTTAATCCAAAGAGTACTTTATACATATAAAATAATCACTGTTCAAAAGTTTTAGCATTAAAAAAAAAGACCCTAAACAAAACTGCTAGTCAGATCTAAATAAGAATTACCTTCAGCATTTGCTCATTTTCAGCTGCAAACAGGGAAACTGAGCCAAAGACCAACTTAAACAGTTTGAGGTACAGGTTGGAGAGCTCCACATTGGAGCCCATCTCTGGCAGGCGATCCAGGAGATATTCCACCAGAATCGTGGCAAACAGAGCCGAGGTAGTAGGATTTGCCAAAAAGGAATTGGCAACAATCTGTCCAAACAAGAAATACTCATGAAAAAACAAAAACAAAAACAAATACCACCCTTCCAAAGCAGCTTTAAGACAAAGTAACAAGGTTTCCAAAAACCAAAGCCACAGTTAAACCTGTATCTGACAGGCCAAGAAATTAATTATTCACCAAAGGAAACTAAAGAAACAACTGGCTGAGCCTTCAGGAACCAGCTCACTCTGAGCATTCACATGTTATTTCATTCTCACTGTCAATACCAAGAGCTTGCATTTAACACACAATTTCTTCTTCTTCTTTTTCATTAAAAAAAAAAAAATTAACTTCTAATGAGAGGAACTCTGGAAACTTTTTTCAAATATATAGCTTAACATTTCTCTGAATTTGGCTCTTAGGTAGTACTTTATTTTTTAAATCCTTAACATAAATGAAACAAAGTATTCAACACATAAACAAAATACTTTGAAGTGAATGTTGGAAGAATGCAAAAAGGAGCCTTATACCTGAAGAGCATAATTTTTTGAAATTCTTTCCACCATGTAAGGGACTGTAGTTTGAAAGATTTCTTTAAATGTTAAGGGATTCATCATGGTGAAGACGCCAGCAAAGTGTTCCAACACTTCCTTCTC
Organism: Spermophilus citellus; assembly: GCF_964194105.1. Lineage (NCBI taxonomy): Eukaryota > Metazoa > Chordata > Mammalia > Rodentia > Sciuridae > Spermophilus > Spermophilus citellus. The sequence continues at coordinate 33,063,768 of NC_138187.1, forward strand.
TTCCTTCATTCTAACAGTCTGGCAGTTCGCTACTCGAATGTATGTTTGTCCATTTCCTGCTATCTGAACCTAGAATAGGGGAGAATCACCCACAGGCATTAAAACTGAATGAACTTCCCCAAATATACTTCATTACAAAATCATATAAGCTACATACTTAAAAGAGGGCACTTGAATTAAATAATAAATGTCCTCCCTTAATTCTTTTTTCTCTGCATAATTTTGGAATATAATTTCAAAAATAATTTAGGTGTTCAGACCAGAAACTAAAACATAGTACATAAACATAAATCTTATGTTTCTATTGTATTCTATTTGAACCATCCCCCTAAAAAAATGCAACATTCCGATTCTTATAAACAAGAATCCTCACTAAAAAATGCAACGCTAGCTTGCACAACAAAAGCAAACCTGGGCATACAGACACTGTGGACCATCCAAACAGTCCCCGTTCCATCACCAGCACCTCTAATCCTAAGAGGCGTCTTCCACACTCAACAGCCTGCTAGGCGGGCACTTCCTTACCTGATAGATATCTAAGGCCTGCATTGCATACTTCACAAGTTTTATGTAAATCTGAGTCTCTTTGGGTTGTAACTGCTTGTTGGGAATGAACTGAGCTTCTGGAAAAGAGAGAGCATATTAAATTAACACGAATAAAACCTATCTACTAAAAATGTCACTGGTCCAAATAATTTAAGAGCACAATTACCACCAGGTGCTTTACATGAAGTTATGCCCCATGTGATCGTCTTGACACCACAGACTAAGGTTTTTACTAAACTTCGGCAATCTGTAACCTGGAACGTCTGTTTGTCTTCCTTGTCCTTTTCTCCTTGCTTCTCAAAGGGAGGCACAGGGGCCGGGGTCACAGGGGTGGCTGGGGTAGGGGGTGGGGGTGGAGCAGGGGCTGGAACAGGGGCAGGGGAGGGGGCAGGACCAGGGGCCGCAGGGGCAGTGGGAACCCCAGGCAGAGCTGCTTCCACAGCTCCAAGTTCAGACTGAGGCTTGCACTTCTTAAAAATGGCAGAGAGCTGATACCGAGCAATGGTGTGGAATTTGAGAACAAAAACCTAAGAGGAAAAGAAGCCAGGTTAAGACAAAAGTCATCAACAGGCCACACAACCCCTTTGGATGACAAGAAAAATAGAATGTCACTGAAACACCAGAAGTCATACCTCTTGTCCTCCTCACAAAGGAGGCTGAAGCCTGGTAGTCTCTGAACACTTTTTGTGCCAGTCACAAAGGAAAAGAGACGTGCTGCGTCTTCCCTGTGATTACTATCTTTGTTTTACCCAGGAAGAGCCCGGCTCAGGAAAGTGAGTGGTCTGGTGAGCAGCAACAGGATTTGAGCCTGAGTGCAGGACTTACCCTCCTACGGCCATACTACCATCTGCTGGCCTCAGGGATCATTTTTCACCCCTCACCAAGGCACCCACTGAGATCTCCCCAGAAATGTCCACAGCCAAGTTAAGCCTTGGCTACTCTGTCCCACAAAATAACTGCCAGGAAATCACCTGCCAGGAAGTACACTCAGAGCTTCATGAGCTGCTTTACTTAACATTCACAGCAATCATGAGGAGATTCCATGATTACCCCTTGTAAGAAGATATTAAACTGCCACAGAGAAAGCAGTTCACCCAGGCACACTTAGCTAATGGAAGGAGGAGCTGGGATGGGAACCCAGGAGTTCTAACCCATGCGACCAAGCTCGGCACTCAGCTGTCTCATGAACTTTCCAGTAGAGCACTTGTGTTAAGTTTAGCCATGTGCAAGACAGAGCACAGGACAGACACTGCCTCTTAGAACCAGTACCTCCAGCATCCGCATGAGGACATCCCTCCCGTTGCCACTTTCCTGTTCGCTCTTAGACCGAATGCAGTCCACCAGGTTCAGCAGGAGCTTGCAGGACATCGTCTGGATGCTGCTGGGCAGGGACTCATCATCGATGTTCTTAGCAAAGAGCTGGACGGCGAGGGAGAGATCACTAAGGGGCAGGTGCTGTCGAACGTGGTGCACGAGGTCGGCCAGCGTGCTGTAGGCAAGGGGCCTGTAGGCAGAGATCCCCCCACTAGTGCTTATTCCCCTTTGCCACCGTGTACATGACTGTCTGCACTGGCAGCACCACCACTGAGACAGCACAGCAAAGCAGAGAAGGTCTCCCACAGCTCCAGTTCCCCCACCCACTCTCCCAGCTGACTAAAAGGTGCAAGTATTAACTCGATGTTTAAATTATCACTTTCCAAGTTAAATGGTTGACTTTTATTATGCACGTCATAAAGTTCCTAACAGACACTGGCACATACGGTGAACCCACCAGAAACAATTATCACATGACCTGCATCTGTGTGGGTTTTATATGTGAATTAAATAAATAGTGTATGTGAATTAAAACCTATATATTATGTCCATATTGTAGAAATATAATAATGGTCAAGCTACTAGTTCTTTTTTTTTAAAATATTTATTTTGTTTTAGTTTTAGGTGGACACAATATTTTATTTTTTATTTATTTTTTAAATATTTTTTAGTTGTTGATAGACCTTTATTTATTTATTTATTTATATGTTGTGCTGAGAATCGAACCCAGTGCCTTATGCACGCTAGGCGAGCGCTCTACCACTGAGCCACAACACAATCCCAGCCCCAAGCTATTAGTTCTTTACTCACTAAACATGTGGACTCCTGCCACATGCAACTCTGGGCATGAGGAATAAATAACACAGTGACCCTGCCTGGTAAACAGAGCCCCCACCCTCATGGAAGGGAACAAACAAGAAAAGAAATAAACTATACAAAGTGTTGGGGGAGTTGGGGGGTGTGCCTGAAAGGGGCACTGTGAGAAGGACCAGGTGGGGAACTATGCTGGGATGCCAGGGAAGGTTCCCTTGAGGAACACTGAAGCCAAGACTGTGAGGACAAGAAGGGACCATAAGGCAAAAAGCCAGGAAAATTTCCAAATGAGGAAACTAGGCAGACCAAGGGCCTGAGGAGAAGTGCCCAGAGTAGCCAAGGAACTATAGGAGCCAGTGTGGCCGCAGGAAGTCAGGGAGGGGAGTTAAAAGGCCAAAGCCGCAGCAGCAGCAGCAGCAGCAGCAGCAGGGACAAGTCAAGAAGGGAAAGAAACATGAAAACTCTGTAACAAGTGAGCAAAGCCAAATCATGCTTGAACTCCTGTGCGGTGGTCAAAAGTTGGGTTTTTTCTAGGGACAAAAGAAAATCACTAAAGGGTTTCAAGCAAGAGTAACATCATTTGTTGCCCAACTCCAGGCAAGTTCAACCCCAAACTGTAAAAGAATGCCTTACTGGGCTGGGCTGTGGCTCAGTGGTAGAGCACTTGTCTAGCATGTGTGAGACACTGGGTTTGATTCTCAGCACCACATATAAATAAATGAATGAAATAAAGGTCTATCAACAACTTAAAAAAAAAAGGAATGCCTTAATATTTTTTATAAACACTATAAGGAATCTACGTCATATTCAAAACATCCTGTACATTTCTCAAAGATTCATCACATCTCCCTTACTGGAGGCAAAAAAATAATCATATTGATGCATTTTACACTGTAAAGATGATTGTTAATTTTTTCCTTAAAAACAGTAACTATTACCATACTACGTGTTACTTTTTCTAAAGTGTAAGAAATAACATACACATGTATTGAAATAACACATTAGGTACTAGATAATTGTTTTCACATATCAGTTAAAAAAAGTCAATTTAAATTTTCAAACAAGTATTAGAAATAAAGACTAGAAGAAAATAAACCAAAATATTAGCAATATTATTTGAATTTCCTGTGTAGGACCAAAGACATTTTTTCTTCTTTTTTCTTGGTAGGTTAAAAATACTCTTAACAATGTGTTATTAAAAAAAAAAAAAAAAAAGAAAAAACCTAATAAAGTTCTACCTACAATTTAAATCAAGACTCTGATTTCTACTTTAAGCAAGGGTATGAAAAACAGCCTGGGGGCTGGGGATGTGGCTCAAGTGGTAGCGTGCTCGCCTGGCATGCGTGCGGCCCAGGTTCGATCCTCAGCACCACATACAAACAAAGATGTTGTGTCCGCCAATAACTAAAAAAAATAAATAAATATTTAAAAAAAAAAAAAGAAAAACAGCCTAGGCCTTTCCAAAATTTCCTATTATTCAAATTCAGTAAGTCAAAGCCTAATAGCCTACAATTGTTGAAACACTCAGAATACTAAATGCCAGTACTTGCTGCCCCTGGTATTTAACCTACCAGATATCATGGGTCTAATTTCATACCTCAGAGTTTCTCGAGCAGTATATCCTGAGCCAATTAGTATGGATTCATCAAACAGCTTGTCCATGCAAGGAATGAACTCTAGAAAACAAATATGCATTGTGTATGTCACCAACATGACCAGTTAAACATCAAATTATCTCATAGTATTTCATAGCAGTCAGTGGGCAAGTGATCTGGACTTGAAAAGGGCTAGAAAAGGGACCAGAAAGGCACATGTACCATTCCAGGTAAAGGCACTGGCTCTGCTGGGCCACACAAGCCACCTATCCCTGAAGATGCAGTCAGGGTTATGTTCAGAGAATGAACTAAGAGTAATTAAAAAAAAAAAAAAAATCCAAAAGAATGTTGCAATTCTGGAACAAAGCCAGCCTCAGCTTCAATAAGTAAAATGAAGTACATATTTCACCAGGAAATAGTTAGTGCAGGTCAAAGTAGTAAAAGAAATGTCAACACAGGAAGGACACATGCACATCCCTGATTAACTTCTTAAGCAAGACAGCATGAGGAGAAGTGTTAAATGAAAACAGCAAGAACAGTCCCTTCTGAGGTCAGAGGGAGAATATGGCTGAGAGGCAGGAAGGCACAAAAGGAAAGGAGCAAAGGCTCAGATGCTGAATGCTGGAAGACTGGCTAAGGGATGAGTAAAAACTGAAAGCAAAGGGAAAAGGTAACAAGAAATCAAACTGTGCAGCCAAGGGCTTCCAGATCCTCCCCGCGGCCCCGAATCAGAATCTCTAGAAAATAAAGAACTTTGTTAAACAGTGAATGGTGGTGTCTTCAAACCACTGGCTCTTCAGAATCAGTGCAAACGAGCTGCCATTTGATATTGTTCCACATGTCAAAAAAAAGTAAGGCAAGAGTAAATGTTGGTGGATGGGGAGATCTAACTATGACATACTTTTTTATATTTTGAGTCTCTTTAAAAGTTTCTTTCAATCAACTTTTTTGAGAAGAGATACTGTTTCATATTTCACTTTTAGAAATTACTATCATCGGCTTCGAATAACCTGTCATATAGTATCTTGCTTAGAGAAAAAAACAAAACAAAACCTAGGTGCAGCAGCTTAGGTAGGCCTGTAATCCTGGCAACTCGGTGAGACTCTCAAGCAACTCCACAAGACCCTGTCTCAAAATGAAAGGAATAAGACAGACGAACTGGGGGTGCAGATCAGTGGTAAAGTGCTCCTAGGTTCAACCCTCACATACCTGTTCCCCAAAAAGAGAAGATTCTAAAAAAGAGACCCCCCCCCACATACCTGTCCCCAAAAAAGGAAGATTCTAAAAGCTAAATTCCACATGTCTCACAGGATCAAAACTCGGAGGGTGGCAGCTTGGAAAAACAGTAATCCTGGCAAATAGGTGTTACCACAGACGCCAAGCTTTAGGCCTCAAAAGGGCCTGCTTCAGCAGTGTCGGATCAGGGAGTAGTTATCAGAAAGCACGAGGACTGCACTGACACAGTGGAAACCTCCACTACCCAAGTCCAAAAGCAGCTCCCAAATCCTCATTGACATGTAGCACGGATACTGGAGAGTAATCTGAGAATGGCACTGAGACAGAATTTCTCCATTTCAGTAAATGGATTAAAAAAGGTTCCTCTTAAAGTTCTTCCATTGTGGTATCATACAGAGAGGAACACACTAAGACAAAAAAACATAAATCACAAAGGAAGTGTCACCAAGCAAGGGATGTAAATGACAGCAATGTTCTATTCATCCACCTTAAGCAGGTGTATATTCTCTAATTTTTAAAGAAAATCACATTTCTTTTGTGATTTTGCTAAATGTGTCAGATTTAAAAAACAGGGGCGGGGGGTGGGTGTTAAAATGTGTATATTTTGTGAGTGTGACAGAGAGAGGCTGGGGATTGAACCCAGGGCTACACATGAACTCTTATCACTGACCTACACATCCAGGTCCTCCTGGAAAAAGTGAGTATGTGCTTTCCAGCTACATCCACATACATTCATCACTATAACATAGTTTCGTTTTTCAGTACTGGGGAGCAAACCCAGAGCTCCTACATTCTAGGCAAGCACTGTATCACTGAGCTATCTCCCCAACCCTTTTTAAGTTTTACTTGAAACAGAGGTCTCATTAAGTGGCCCAGACTGCCCTTGAACTTGCAGTATTCTTGCCTCGGCCTTTCAAGTTGCTGGGATGACAAGTGTGCACCACCACACCAGGCTATAGTTTGAATTTAACAGCACAAAAAAAACTGCACCTTACTATATTAACTGGTAGACAAGCACAGAGACTGTACCCTTCCTTTCTTGTTTACCAACTACATAAGTAAGCCAAGTCTTGGTTTTACACATGGCCTGATTTATAAACTCGTGGCACATAAAACATTAATGGGAAAAATTAGGGAAAATGATTACCATCTCTAACGTTAGGATATAACTTCAATCTAACATTTTAGGCATATCAAATATGCAAAAATAGTAAACTTATAAAAATCCATGGTAATGAGAGAAACAGTGTAATTATCAGATTAGCAAAAAGCAAGAACAACTCATCATTTTCACAACATGGAGAATGGAAATACTGTATTTTGTTCGACCTTTAAAGACTGATAGCTGTAAGAAAGCAAATGGATGTTGGCTATTTCAAAAGATTTGCAGCCAAAGGCAGAAAGTACCAAAAAAATATTCAGAACAAAAGCTATGCTAAGGAAGTGACTACTTTAATTATGATATATGTATTTTTTTATTTTTTTGTTTTATTTTTGGAGTACCAGGGATTGAACTCAGGGGCACTCGACCTCTGAGCCACATCCCCAGCCCTATTCTGTATTTTATTTAGAGACAGGGTCTCACTGAGTTGCTTAGTGCCTCACTTTTGCTGAGCCTGGCTTTGAACTCACGATCCTCCTGCCTCAGCCTTCCGAGCTGCTGGGATACCAGCATGCGCCACTGCACCCGGCTAATTATGATATTTTTGAGAAGGTAAAGGCAAAACTCTGGCACCAGGCAAGAAGAGAGAGAGGCAGAGAGAGGGAGGTGATAAGGGGAAGGCAATCACAGATAGGAAGGTAGAGAGGAACAGAAAACAAGAAAAAGAATAAACCAAAGACAGCAATAAAGGAGAAAGGAAGAGGGATGTGGAGATTCAGCAGCATAGCATCAATTACGACCAAGCCCCACCCCCAAAGATGGCAACAGGGTCACAAAAGCACTCAAAGAAGACTTACGGTTTCTCAGTTCTGTGGTGAGGATGTGTTTTGCAGCAATAAGAAGCTCCTTTCTGAGGTGTGCAGTCTCTGCTGGACAATTTGAAAGTAACTGTAACATTCCTTTCACCATCTGCTGAGAATACTTAGTCACCAACTCCTGTGAAAGTAAAATGACAGTTACACTGCTGGGGGGTGTTAAGAAAAACCCAAATTCTATCAGCTTTTTAAAAATTCAGAAAGACATAGCTTGACTCAAGGGACACTCAAAGTAACAGGCATACTAAAAAAGGAATATCCAAATGTTTCAATTTTGTGCATGCACACGCGCACGCAATTATGTGTGTGTGTGTGTGTGCCCACGAGTGCGTGCACACACACTGCCCTTCGGGAAGCCATGTATGGCAACACAAACAGCCATTCTTTTACAGAGTGGGACTGTGGATGACACCGCTGTACTTTCCTGTGTCTTCCAGAGTTTCAGCAATGAACGTGTTGCTTCCTTACTGGAGGAAAAATAAATGCTAAAAAGTGTTCCAAAAGTACTCTTTACTTAGTCATTTCAGGACAGGAAATTGAGAATGACACCAGAGATAATACTAATAACACAGAATAGCTCTCCCCTCAAGGGGTCACAGAAGTCTATTCACCAAGGGAACTCAAGCACCAAAGGATAAAAAAAAAAAAACAACTGAATTAAGTAAGCCAAATGTTCTATTTTCTTATTGTAGGTTACTATTCTCTAGTTAAATATAGGAAAAAAGGGGAAAAAAAGCTTTTAAAGGTAGTTTTTATTCCTGACAATTTAAAATGCGCCTTTTCATTTTCCTAAAGTAAATCTACCAAAAAAAAATTACAATTCCATTGCTACAGATCGGAAATAAATTTATTCCGTACTTTGGAATAATCATGACTATTTAAGTATTTTATTCAAAGGAATTTTATGATTGATGAAAGAATATTTTTTTCCAAGCCCTTACGACTTAACTAAGATCACAATGAAAACAAAACAAAAACACTCTACAGGCTCCTCGAAAAAGTACCTGAAACTTCTATCATGGTTTGATTTGGTAACACCCCGTATAGCTCCAAGCTCTCCAGCACCTATTTGCCTCAACCATAACTTCTAACAACAGAAGGTCAGTGAACCACATATGGCCACATGAAAATCTGTGTGCAGATGCTTATTTATAAGAACTTTATTCACGGGCTGGGGATGTGGCTCAAGCGGTAGCGCACTCGCCTGGCATGCGTGCGGCCCAGGTTCGATCCTCAGCACCACATACCAACAAAGATGTTGTGTCCGCCGAGAACTAAAAAATAAATATTAAAAATTCTCTCTCTCTCTCTCAAAAAAAAATAAGAGCTTTATTCACAATAGCCAAAAATCACACACACAAATCCAGAAAGACAAAAAAAAACAAAAACAAAAAAAAACCTTAGTGGTTTGCTGAACTAGAGTGTGGGAAAAAATAAAAGTGACTCCTGAAGGGTATAGTTTCTTTGGAAGGAAAAAGGGTTGTACCAAAAAAAAAAAAAAAATCTATAATTAAAAACCATTCCATTTTACAATGTGTAAATTCTCAATAAAGCTGTATTTATATATTAATGTCCTAACTCTCAATGTGATAGTAAAGAAAGGTCTTTAGGAGATAAAGTTAAATGATATCCTAAGGGTAGGAAACTAATTTGACAAAAAATATGGGCATAAGAGGGGAAGAAAGATCTCTTCACCATGTGAAGACCCAGCAAAAAGGTAGATACCGTCAAGTAATAAAGCAAGGTCTCACTAGAAACCAAACCCTACCAGAACCTTGATCTTGGACTCGGCCTCCAGAATTTGAAGAGAGAATACATTGTGTTGTGTAAGCCACCTAATTTATGGGCATTTTGTTAAGAGACAGCTGAGCAGACCTACTCAGCAATAAAAGTATTTCAGCCTTAATAAAATAAAAAGGACAAAACCCAGCACTCCTGCTAAGTGAAAAAAAAAAAAAAAAAAAACAGATTCAACTAATCCCACACACTACCTGATTCCATTATGAAGACACTAGAAAAGGCAAAACTACAGGGACAGATCAGGGCTCGCCGGAGGTGGGGATATGAGGAAGAAACTAATTACAGATGTACATGAGAACATTTTTTTGGGTGATGAAAATGTTCTGTATCTTGATGTGTTGACAGTCACCAACTACAAACAAATATCAATTCAAAGAAGTATATATTCACAAGTGGTGAATTTTATTGTATGTAAATTATAGCAAAAAAAAGTTAAGGAACTAACCTGGTAAATTCTGATGATATAAGCTAAAAATGACAATGTTTTAATCTGGGCAGCAATAAAGTCAGCATACAATTCCTTGTTGTAAAGCTTATGTTGCCTGAGGAAAGTGAATAAAATTTACAATATGAATTCGTTCTTATTCTTTAATTAATAGGTTAATAGTTAATTAACTATATATAACAATTAGTAGGCTCAAAGTCTGTTTCTACATAGACAAGAAAAACACAGCAGCAACATAAATGCTTACATACTTTTATGTAGTTCCAGGTAACATAAAGGGCTTAAAGCCCCAAACCAAACATTTGGACAAGTCAGTCCACAACAGTGCCATGAATTTCATAAAGCCAACACGGGACCCATCCACTCCAACACGGAATATTAGTGTACCTACTGGCTCACTGCAAGCCCTATTCTGGGGCCATGGGGATTGTTGGAGGCAATTCCTCGTTAGATCCTGCTCTCATACACCTCTGCCAGACAGGCTGCAAGTCAAGACAGGTCTAAGGAGGAATGCCCCACAGCTTGAGACAAGCCCCTGAGGATGAATATGGCTGGCCTATTCACAGATTTGGGGTTTCAGGAGAAAGGACACCAGGAAGTAAGGAATACTCCAGTTCTCATGCTGAAGTCTTCAAGGTGAGAAAGGCTGGGACATCCACAGTTACAAGTGAGTGCAGTAATGCCTAATCACACTTCTAAACTTACAGGATAACAGAAACCAAAACATCTCATCTTTTCAAAATAAGGAACTAAAAAAATATGATTATTATCACTGAAACACAAGTTCAAAGTCAAAAGCACATATAATTTCACCAAAATGTTAATGCCGCAAATTTTCACATCTTAAGAATGACAACAGCGAGTATATTATTACTTGAAGGTAAAGGTGCTGCTGCAGTCAGCTACACCGCCGTCAAAAGACGACTCACCTGGCTTGTGCAGATACCTGAATTGCAATGGTATTCATGATCAAGGGCACAAACTCGGCAACGACATTGTGGATATTCAATTTGTAGAGCTAAAAGCAAAAACATCAAATGTTCATGCTTTTGCATTGTTACAAAAAAATTATTTGGCATACCAAAGAAACTGCAGAATTCAGTACATTAGCTAGTACGTCCGTCATATACATCTTTCTGTTACAAAAAAATTTTGCCAAAAAACCAAGATACTAATAAGCAGTACACATACCTGGTACATTAATACAACAATAATGGGCAATTCTGCCAACACTTTCAAAGAAAGTGATCCTCTTGGAATGATGGAATGCTGTAAGACAGAAAGAAAGAACTGTGGTTATCACTGTGGCATTTACAAGAGCCTCAATAAGCATCACCACATCGAAATAGAGAAAACACAGACACATCTTTGTAAATATCTATAACAAAAGATTCAAACTATTTTGAAAATAAAGCATATGGAACTATCATTAATATAAAGGTTTTTTATATTTTCGCCATAATTACTTGTAGTAAAAACTTCAGGAAAATATGTCAAAAAGAGATTCAAATCACCTAAGAAGAATTTTAAGCCAATATTATTTTACTTGAAAGAACAGCAAAAAGTATAATTTATTCAGCAGTATTATCTAAAGATATTTAAAAACAGAAGACATTTATAATAAATAAAGGAAATAATTGAGTAATCTTATTAAAGTCTCAGAATAGATAAATGTCAGACCCAAAATACAAATGTGTGTGAACAGACAAGCAAAGAAAATTAAAAGAAATACAAAAAGAATGATACACAGAAAAGTTTCCAACTTAAGAAGTGCTAAAGAGTGAAAGCTTTATTTTACTTAAAGTCTTTCATTCACCCTAGCACAAACTGAAACATTCTACACAGTCATTTCAGTAAAACAAATACAAATATTAAAATATTATTAATTCAATCATATGAACATAAGTCACATTAAAGACCCAATACACACTACATTATGTGGCACTACAAAATAATAGCCTACAGACAATATAAGCAATTCACAAAACCCCACAAGACAGGTTTTTCAGATGAGAAGATAAGAGCAGAACAAAGGTTCAGGAACTTTCCCAGAGTCAGAAAACTTGAGTGCTTATGCTGAGACACCATCTGGTGCTTTCTGCCCCCTGAGCCTTTGCGCTCAGTTACTGAACTACAATTTTATTGGGACTTTCAAAGGACTTGATTAATGTCAAAAGACTCAGAGCTAAGGAGAGGCAAAGTCCCTTAAACCTGGCCTGCTGCTCTTCCCAGTATGAGAGTCCAAGTCTCTGTGACCACTTCCTGGCATCAGTGGTACCCAATGGTTCACTTTCACCACATCCAGGCTGCACAACAGAACCAGTGATGCTCTGCCAGGCACAGTGGTTTACGTGTATTAAATGCCTCTAGGTGATTAATGAAAAAAAAAAAAAACAAAACTTAAGTGGCCTAAAAGATTAGTATCTCATTCCTCTATCTAAAGTGGAGGAGCCCCAGGTTAAAACTAATCCCAGAAGGCTGAGAAGACTCACCGTCCGGGTCTCACTGTCCTCCCGCTCGGGGTTGACCTTCACAGCAATGGTTGTGATCATACCAACCATTTCTGGGGGAGGCACTGTGTTCTCCGGAATCACCTGAGGGTTCTCAAAATATCGGTTCTACACAAAAGGAATAGAAATTGTTTGTTCTAAAGTCAAGTATAAAATGCCTTAATAACATATGTCCAATACTTAGTGGAAGAAACCAAAATGCTTATGAAGTGTTCTTAACTATATATATATTAAAAAATTCAGGGCTGGGGATGTGGCTCAAGCGGTAGCGCGCTCGCCTCGCATGCGTGCGGCCCGGGTTCGATCCTCAGCACCACATACCAACTAAGATGTTGTGTCCGCCGAGAACTAAAAAATAATAAATATTAAAAAAAAAATTCTCTCTCTCTCTCTCTCTCTCTCTCTCTCTCTCCCCTCTTTCACTCTCTCTTTAAAAAAAAAAAAAAAATTCAATGATATACTAAAGTACTGAAAAGCCACACCACCTCCCCAAGGCTTCAAGACTAGGAGCTCAGTCACAAAATGCACAAAGTAAAAAACAAAAACCCCAATGTCAAGGGTTGCTTACAAGTGAAAATAGTGGATGATTTATTTGCTGCTTTTTTTCCAAAATTTATACAATAAGAATATACTGCTACAATAAGAATACATAGAATGCAAAAAAATGAAAGTATTTAAGCTAAATAAGATCAAAAGAACTCCTTTTTTGAATGGTTGACTTATCAATGTAAGTTTTAACCATCACTAAACATTTCTCATTCTAAAATTAGCATCCCCCAATTATTTCTCCAACCAAACTACTCCAAATTCTCTTTGGAATAAGAAAACAACAAACAAATATGACTAATAAATTCAAACCATAGTAAAAACATACCACTACTTTTGGAAGCTCCTTATAAATCTGTTTCACAAAATCCAAGAAATGATGAATCTTAAAAAAAAAAAAAAAGAAAATAATACATTTATTATAATTTATTAACAAAAAAATGCTTTCAATAAGAAAAACTTTAGGGCTAGGGTTGTGGCTCAGTGGTAGAGCGTTTATCACATGTGAGGCACTAGGTTTGAGTCTTAGCACCACATTAAAAATAAAATTAAATTAAAGATATCATGTCCAACTACAACTATTTTTTAAAAAGAAAAACTTCAATAGTTTTAATGTATAAGAACTCGTAAAACAGGTAAATAAAATGTCAGACATGATAAAAAGAGGCAATGGATAAGAACACACACAATAAGAAATATAAATGCAAAGGACAAATAAACAGAAAGTAAGTTTCTGTTTCAGAGATTTGTTTATAAAAGAGCAAAGAGATTTTGCCCTTCAAAAAATAATACACTACGCTTGAGAAGGACTCTCATGTTACTGAGGGAATCATAACTCCTGAAAACTTTCTAGAAATCAACTTAGCAGTTTCCAAAATTAAAATTAGCAGTATACATCAGAAGCATTAAAACCTTTGACTTTATAACTCTACTTCTACAAACTTATCTATAAAATAACTCCAACCATAAACAAAGATGTTCAGTAATGGTTAAGAAGTAAAAGGTAAATACACCTTAAATATCTAAAAAAAAAAAAAAAAAAAAAAAGGATACCTATAAGAATATTATGCACACTTTAAAAATTAACTTTATAGCCAGGCATGGAGGCAAATGCTTGTAATCCCAGCAAGTTGGTAGGCTGAGGCAGGACCACAAATTCAAGGTCAGCCTCACCAACAAAGGAAGACCCTGTCTCAAAAAAATTTAAAAGAAGGATTGAGGATTTATGTAGCTCAGTGGTAAAGTACCCCTGGATTCAAACCTCAGAACCAAAATTTTAAAATTAAACAAAAAATAAAAAAACAAATTAACTTTTTAAGTTGGGCATAGTGGCGCACACCTGTAATCCCAATTATTTAAGAGGCTAAGGCAAGAGTCTCACGAGTCAAGACCAGCTTGGTCAACTTATCTCAATCTGGGGATATAGCTCAGTGATATAGCATCCCTGGGTTCAAATCTCAGTACTGAAAAATAAATAAATAAATAAATAAATAACTCTATAAAGAATTTCTTTTTTTTTTAGTATTTTTTTTTTTAGTTATAGATGGACACAATACCTTTATTTATTTTTATGTGGTGCTGAAGATTGAACCCAGTGCCTCACATGTTCTAGGCAGGTGCTCTACCACTGAGCTACAGCTCTAGCCCCAAGAATTTCTTATGATTGGGAAAATGTTTACATATAATATGAAAGAAATAAATCACAACATAAAATATTACATACAGTATTATCAGAATTATGTGTGAAATATATATATAAAGTGGGAAAGAGAAAAGAAAATCACAAAGATATTAAATATTGCTAAGATGTCAGGAATTCTATTTTATCTTTATGCTTTTAATTTCCAAATAATCCACACAGAAGATATTCTCTTAATTATGGCTAAGACAGTGTGTTTATTGCTTACTACTGTAGGTAGGTGCCAATCACTGAGCTAAGAACTTTAATTTTATACACAAATCTTCAGACATTTGAGAACATGTCTCCATGTTATGGAAAAGGCTCTAAAAGACAATGAGTTCACCCAATGTCACTCAGCTGCAGAGTTGCTTAGTTTAGATCCAAATCCAGCACGGACTTCAGAATTCCCACCTTGTCAACATCAGATGTGTACATACCAGGAGAGTCCACACAGACCTGCTAGCCTGACTGGCTAATACATTTCAACTACTGAGCAAATTCAGCAAGATATTGATACATACATTTTTTTTTTTAAAGCCCCTGATGAATCCACAAATAACTGCCTCCAACTAGGGCTATATTTTCTACATTGTCCAATCAACTTTTAAAAAGTAATAATTTTACACAGAAGGAACTTGCTGACACTTTATAAATGCTATCAGGATAAACAACTTACTTCTTGTGTGATTGGTGGCCTGAACTGTTTGTGTAGCTCAATAATTATTCTTAGACAGATAAGAACGTTTTCTTCATTTTCAGTCTTTAAAAAAAGAAAGACATTTTTAAAAAGTTATACTTCTGAAGAGTTTTAATCTCAAGATAAAAAACAATTTTCTAAGCATTTTATGCAGACATACACACCCTCTGTCAACTAAATTACATATAACTTGCTGAAAATTCATAAGCCCATAGAACCCAGCTGTCCCAGACAGAACTGTCCATGGTCTTTGGTAGATTATCAAGGGCATTCCACTTGTAAGCTGCATGAGAATGATACTCTACCATTAGATACACTGGCATATTTGGCAAGTCACACCATAAACTAATGTCTTAATGGCCAAAGTTATCACTGTTCACTGCTTGGAAATATAGGTTAAGTACCCCTCATCCAAAAATACAAAATCCCAAACTTGACATGATGCCCCAAGCAAAAAAGTCCACACCTGATCTCATGGGATGGGGTCATACTCAAAACACAGGTGCACTAAAAATATTGCATGAAACCATCTTTTGGCTACATGTATAACATGTATATGAAACATACATGAATTTCATATTTAGACTTGGGCTGTATCTTCAAGACTTCTCATAAAGTATATGAAAATATTCAAAAATAAAAAAAAAATCCCAAATCCAAAACACTTCTGGTCCCAAGCATTCAGGTAAGGGATACTTGTACTGCCCAAAGACCTGGAAAGGACAAACAACTACCAGTTCACCATGGACTGGACCCTGGGCTGAGCACTTTATGAAAGTTCTAAAAATGAGGGGTACCACTCACATTTTACCTATGAGGAAGTAAAGACTCAAGAGAAGTTAAGCAATGTGGCCAACATGGTACAGCTAATAAACAGCAGAGGCAAGATACGATCCAACTCTATCCCTCTCCAAAGATCATCTTTCCAAGGAGCCCCAAAACACAATAAATTGTAAACACATCAAGACTAAGAGGAGCAAGAAAATAATATTAGGGATTCATTCAACAAGCATCAAATGGATTCCCCAAGAGTTCATGACCTTCTTCATAAGCACCCACTATCATAAAGCATTGTGCTTGAAATACAAACTATAAAAAGCACTGTGCCAACAAACCCTGTGCTGAATATTTTGACCACCACCCAACTTATTTTCCACCAAGTCTAGTCAATTCCCAGCAACCAAAAAAAGTTCAATTAAGTAGTCTGTCTTAAAAGGAAATGGGGAAAAGTGAACACACGACACATTTTTATTCACATAAATGAGAACTTTAGTGAAAAGGAAATCGTTGTATAGAAGCAAATTTTACTTAAAAAAAAAAAAACAACACACTGATACCTTTGAATATAGCTATATAATAAGAATTCTTAAATATTACCTCTAAAAAGCGAAACATCACAGACAAAACATTTTTTGTATGAGGACGAAGATGTTCATTAGTTGGTATTCTGTGAATTATTTCAAGTACTAGCTTCCGCAGTTGCTGGCAAAGAAAAATAAAAGTGTAAAGATAAAATATATGCAAGAGATCCAAATTAATTGTCTCACATTCTACAAGTGTCACACAGCTATCGGCACTGGTAACTACCATAAAATAAGATGGATCTAATTTTAGAAGGAGTCCTGTAAATTATTTACATGTTAGCCGAAGTGTATACTAAAAACTTTTTATTTTCAATATTTCTACAACTGTGTACCAAATCAACTAAGCTAACCTTTCCTTCCACAATGTATCAGTATTTCTAGCAAAAGGACACAAGCAGGTGAAGATGGAGTATATCTAAGACGAAAGAGCAAAATGTAAACTGAACTTAGTTTAGAACCTCCCCTCATCATCTCCATTTAGCTCCCAT
Source organism: Spermophilus citellus (assembly GCF_964194105.1). Lineage (NCBI taxonomy): Eukaryota > Metazoa > Chordata > Mammalia > Rodentia > Sciuridae > Spermophilus > Spermophilus citellus. The sequence continues at coordinate 33,080,780 of NC_138187.1, forward strand.
AACACGGTACAATCTTGTCACCTTGTGCCTAAGGAATATTCCACCACAGGCTATACTAAGCTTTCATGGTTCTACCTATGAAGCTGACAACTAGGCAGGTCAAATATGTAAGTTCTTGAATTGGTAAAATACAAAAATGCTCCCTCTAGCAATAAACTTCCAAGAATATCATGGCAATATTTTAAAGAGCTAAATAGTTATAGAAAAAGTGGCATAGTGGGAATGTTCTAAAATTATCAAGTGGAGACAGGGTGTGAATAATGGGACTGCAGAGAGAAAACGGAATTAGCCATGAGTTATAAGAACTGAAATTTAATAAGATTAGCATTGGTAATAGGTGTGGAAATTGGTATCATTCAATTAATTTTTTTCCTTGATATCATGTTTGAACTTGTCGGGGACAAAGCTCAGTTGGTAGAGTGCCTCGCATGCACAAGGCCATGGGTTCAATCCCCAGCACCACCAAAAAAATGAAAAATAACACAGTGAACAAATATACATTACCAATTGGCAAACAGAAATAATTTAAATTGTAAAAGAAATGGCCTGGCAGAGCACAGTAATCCCTACAACTTGGGAGGCTGAGACAGGAGGATCACCAAGTTCAAGGCCAGCCTCAGCAACTTAGCAAGGCCATAAGCAATTTAGTGAAACCCTGAGGATGTGGCTCAGTGGCGAAGCACCTGAGTTCAGTACATAGTTTAAAAAAAAAAAAAAAAAAAAGCCTAGACAAAACCAAACCTGAGGAGGAAATGGGCTTGACCAAATTATCCAAAAATGACAAAACCTTTAATTTTCAGTGGAACCCTAAGTTTTCTGAATTATTTTCTTCATAAATGTTTGCAAGCCCACAGCATGACATTTTCCTCTGATACTTTTTAACAGGTTACCTGGGCTGGTTTCTCCTGAAGAAACTGGACTTCTCCATCTTGAAGAAATGTAAGAAATCGAGGGATGATATGTTCTAGGAATGTAGAATACTGAGGAGATGATGTTACATTCTAATTAGGCAAAAATAAAAGAAAACTCCATTAGTTATAAGCTCATATTGCATTTCAAATTCACATTTTATAATGACCTCAAAGGAATACAAAACATTTTCACAGAGCCAACAATAATTCTGAGTATTTAGATGTTTTTGTAATAATAAAGTTTTAAATAAATTAGGATGATTGTTACTTCTGAAATCCAATTTAAGAGAACAAAATTTACTATTAAAATTAGAAGTACTCAGCAGGGCATGAATATTAAAAAGGGCTACAAAAAAGTTCACTATGATGGGAGAAGAATATAAAAGAAAGGGGTTAAACTTTTACCATCACAACAAGCTAGTGAGCAAGGCATCTGGGCAGTTAAATGCAGGGCAGAAGATAAAGTTTGGGGGTTGTTGCCAGGCAAGGGACACATGCGTATAATCTCATGGACCAGCAGGCTGAGGCAGGATGACTGCACAGCTTCATCAACTTAGTGAGGCCCTAGGCTGTTTAGCAAGACCTTGTCTCAAAATAAAATAAAAAGGGCTGAGGATGTGGCTCAATGGTAAAGCATTCCTGGGTTCAATCCCCAGTACCCTCCCCCACAAAAAATGGAGTTTTGACTATCATGTATGGAAATCTTAGAAGACAAGTCTATAAACAATGGGACAGAAAAACTGGTGAAAATCAGAAAGCAGAGTGATGCCCCAGGAGAGGAAAGGAACTACTGCAATTCCTGATCTATGCAATACAACATCAGTCTCCCAGAGCCAACTCCAGGCACACAGAACACCACATGGGGGGCAGCCCCCACCACAGTACAGCACCTAAATAGTTTCTCCCAAGTAGACTGTCACCTTTCATCCCAAAGCTAGGACATTTTATGAAACATTTGGATTCAAGGAAAATCAAGAATCAACAAATGGAATGGTATCAAACGAGAAAGCTTTTTCACAGCAAAGGAAACCATCAATCATGAAGAGAGAGCTTACAGAATGGGAAAAACTTTGACACCTGCACCTCAGGTACAGCATTAATCTCCAGGTATATAAAGAACTCAAAAACTTCATACCAAAAAAATAAAAAATTTTTAAAAAAAGCCCTAATCAATACATGGGCAAAGGAACTGAACAGGCACTTTACAGAAGAAATAAAATTAGTCAACAAATACATGAAAAATGTTTTAACATCTCTACCAGTAGGAGAAATGCAAATTAAAACTACATTGAGATTCCATCTCATTTCAGTCAGAACGGCAATTATCAAGAATACAAATAACAATAAATGTTGGAGAGGGTGTGGGGGATGCTCATAGACTGCTGGTAGGACTACAAATTGGTACAACCACTTTGGAAAATCTGGAATAAAACCACCAATTGACCCAGTTATCCCACTCCTCAGCATATAGTAAAGGACTTTAAATCAGCGTACTACAATGATGCAACCACATCAATGTTATAGTGGCTCAATTCACAAGAGCTAAACTATGGAACCAACATAGGTGCCCTTCAAAAGATAAATGGATAAAGAAAATGTGATATATATACACAATGGACTACTATCGAATAGTAAAGAAGAATCAAATTATGGCATTTGTTAGTAAATGGATGGAACTAAAGGCTATCATACTAAGTGAAGTAAGCTACTCCCCCAAAACCAAAATCTGAGAATGTTCTCTCTTACTTACTAACACACGATGCGGGGGCAGGGAAGAATAGAAGTTCGTTTGATTAGTCAAAAGGGGATGAAGGGAGGGGAGCTGGGAATGAGAAAGATAGCAGAATGAATCAATATAACTTTCCCTAGGTTCACTTATGAATACATGACCAGTATAACTCAACATCAAGAATGGGATCCTAGCAAGTTATACCCCGCGTATGTATGTCAAAATACACTCTTCTGTCATGTATATCTAAAAAGAACAAATTTTTTTTTCAAAAGCATTCAAGGAAAAAAGAGTCAAGATCTAAATTAGGATGCAGAACTAACTGCCTTGTTATCAGAAAGTCAAGCACATCCACATGATAGCTCACACTAACTACTGATCACAGAGTTTTCAAATATGAATTTCTCTTTAAAAAACAAAAACAAAACCAAAAAACACTTAAGGCTAGATAACTAGGTATGGTGGCACACATCTATAATCCCAGCTACTCAGAAGCAGAAGCAGGATAATCCCAAGTTTAAGGATACCCTGGATAACTCAAGTGAGATTGTCTCTCAAAATAAAATCTAAAAAGGATGTAGCACAGTGGTAAAGTGCTTGCTCAGTACTCACAAAGCCCTGGGTTCTATTCCCTAGTACTGGGGGGTTGGGGAGGGGATAGATAAATGGACTGATACACACACACACACACACACACACACACACATCTTGTCAACTGCTGATGATCATTCTAGTATTTAATTCTTTAAAGAACTCAGTCAACTGAAATTATTTAAATCAAGTATTTATATCACACAGATTTCAAGTCACAATTTAAAAAAGTTCCCAGTACACCACTTCACTTAATCATGTTAATTTAATCAACGCATCTGAGACCAAAATGCTAGGAACTCACTGTCATACATTAAAAAGGAGAGTAAATCCTCAGAAACTCAAAAGGGCCAGTCCTTAATCCAGCTCACATCATGCCAACATGTGTTTATTCCTGCAGGTTTAGAGAATGCCCCAGGATTTCAGCCTCTCAGATAAACTTGCCAGACTATGATTCTCCCATAGGGTCCCCTCCAATAAAATGTAGAATGCAGACTTATCCTTTTCTACCTTCCACCTCTTTTTATATAAAGTTTTTAACATCTTGCTTTAGTAGCTTGGGCAAAAGAGAAATCTCCTGAGGTTGGAGTTATAGCTCTGTGATACAGCGCTTGTCTAAAATGTGTCAGGCACTAGATTCAATTCTCAGCACTGCATACAAATAAAGGTCCATCGACAACTAAAAAATATTAAAAAACAAAAAAAGAAAGAAAGGGAGAGAAATCTCCTTAGCTAGATCTCTAAATATCTCACAATTTTGTTCTCAGCTCAAAGCTAAAAGTCTTTCAAAATTTCTATTAAAAAACAAATACAAACTAAAATACTATCCATTACCATAAACAGAAAAGCACAGAATTCAATCTTACTGGTGTTTTTTTTTTCTGTTTTTGTATTACTGGGGATTGAACCCAGGATCATTTGATCCCTGAGCTACATCTCAGCCCTTTTTATCTTGAAACAGGGTCCTCCTAAATTGCCCAGGCTGGCCTCAAACTTGTAACCCTCCTACCTCAGCCTCCTGAGTAGCTGGGTTACAGGCATGCCCCACTGCCCCTGGCTTCCCACTAGCATTATTTAATCTTTATTAGTCCAAAAGACCAAGTAGTAGCCGGGCACGGTGACGCAGGCCTGTAATCCCAGCAGCTCAGAAGGCTGAGGCAGGAAAATCACAAGTTCAAAGCCTGCCTCAGCAAAATTGAGGTGCTAAGCAACTCAGTGAGACCCTGTCTCTAAATAAAACACAAAATTGGGCTGGGGATGTGGCTCAGTGGTAAAGGGCCCCTGAGTTCAATCCCCAGTACAAAAAAAAGAGAGATCATGCAGAGGCTAAGAAACACAGTATTTATTGTTCTTAACCTTATCAACTCCCAAGAAAGGTTTTATTATCCACACATTAAAATAAGACTTTCTCATCTGTTTATTAGACTAACCCAGATGAACCATAAAGTTAGGCCAAATAGGAAATAGCTTTCTTCAGGTGTTGGACAAGAGGTAGTACTAGACCATAATTTCTAGGGAAGGCAAATTCTCAAGTTGAGCCCCATGAACACTCGGACCTCTGCCCAGGTACAATTTCCTGATAACACTCAGCAAACTCGGACCAAGTGGAGCCCAGATCTGCTGGGCTGTGGAGGCAGAGCCCCAGAGAAAAGTGAACCACTGGATGGTGAGGGGATGACAACCTTCTGTGAGTCCTTGAGGACTTAACTGAGGGCTGAACTGCACAAACAGGGTAATACTACCTAAAGTACGGCTTTAGGATTGAGAAATAAATGGAAGCACTAGAAATCTAACAAGGTTAGAATGTTGGAGTTCAAACCTCAGAAGAGTGTGCAAACCCACTTAATACCATGAGAACATCTCAGACTTCAGAGATTCAGCTGAGGAAGGAACATGCCCTAAAGCAAGGCCTCTTCTAGACCAGCCCAACAAACAAATGAGATCAGCCTAACAACTGAACTGCCTAGGACAACAAATACATAACACTCTTCAGGAGATAACAGAATCTAGAATTTCTACGTCATTTCACACACAATGTCCACTGCATAATAAAAAATACTAGACATGCAGAGAAAAAGAAAGTGAAATGACCCATAGGCAGCCCAAATGTTGGATTTAGTAGCAAAGACTTTAAAGCAGCCATTATAAATAGTCATGTACCAAGTAATGTTTCAATAAATAATAGGCCACATACATAATGCTGGTTTCATAAGATTTTTTTTTAACATTTATTTTTTAGTTGTAGTTGGACACAATACCTTTATTTGATTTATTTATTTTTATGTGGTGCTGAGGATCAAACCCAGTGCCTCATACATGCTAGGCAAGTGCTCTACCTCTGAGCCACAACCCCAGCCCCTCATATAAGATTTTATATATATATACACACACACACACACACACACATATACATACATTTAGTTGTCATGGACCTTTATTTTATTCATTTTTATGTGGTACTGAGGATAGAACCCAGGGCCTCACACATGCTATGCAAGCACCCTACCATTGAGCCACAACCCCAGCCCCTCCATTAACATTTTAATGGAGCTACAGCTGGGTGTGGTGGCACACCTATAATTGCAAATATTCAGGGGATGTGGGTAAGAGAATTGCAAGTTCAAGGCCAGCCTGGGCAACATAGCAAGACCCTGTCTCAAAGAATGAAAAGGACTGGGGATGTAGCTCAGTAGTAAAGCTTTCACCTAGCATGAGCAAAGCCCTGGATTCAATCCCCAATACTACAAAACAAAGAAAGAAACTTAAAAATTTTAAATATCAAGCAGACTGGATATGACCAAAAAATATTCAATGAACGTGAAGAGACAGATGAATGGATATTTTCCAATCTCAGAAAAAAAACAAAAACAAAGCCATGCAAGGTGGGGCACTCCTGTAATCCCAGCCTCTAATCCCAGCCTCAAGACCTTAATCAACTCAGTGACTCAGTGGTTGAGTCCCCTTGAGTTCAATTCCTGGTACAAAAAAACAGTAGCAAAACAACAACAACAACAAAACAATATTCCTCAAGAGAAATGAGCAATTCATTATCAATAATGTGAAGAAAATGAACATTGTGTACAAAGTTTCAAATTGCAGTTTTGACATACAATAAGTTAATAAGTTACAAAGACAATGATTTTTGAGTTACTAAAAAGACTTTCAGCAACAACAGGAGAGTAAGAAATATAAAATAAAAGCTCATACCTCAAAATTTTCACTAACTTCTTGCATCATTTTTAACTTTGTTTCATCAGCTGTAAGTGGCAAAACAAACCATCAGGTAATTGAAATTATGTTAAGGGATGTTCCTAAAATTCCTGGATTTAATAATTTAAGAGAAGCAATCAGATCTTATCAGTTTGACTGTCATGGCCCAACAGAAGACACATAGCTAATTCCCTATGACCAGCCACACACATTCATACTCCCAGACATATGTGTGCATGCATAGATAAGAATACAGGTATACACACACACACACACACACACACACACACACTCACACGTGCCTCTTTGGGGCTCCAGCTAGTACTACTCATCATTTTGCTTCTCCACCAGGCAAAAAAAGAAAAACCAGAGTAGACGTTACTATTTATCTCAATGTGCACATCATCTGAACTGAAATGAATGATGCATTTCTTAATGACAGAAAGGGTCAACTTACGTGTATTAACATCTGTAAGAGCTGCCACAAACTGAAGGTACTTTTTCATCAGAGTGGTTTGGTCCACCACTGTGGCCCCTTGTGTTGCAACGAACGCCATTTTTAGTTTTGAGCTGGTTTCTTTTTTCAAAAGAAAAATTTAAGGTCCATGAGTTCACCCAGCCTACAAAAAGAAGTATATGGTTAGCCAACTTATCAAGGGCACAGTCTCACAACCTCGGAAAATCTTACCCAAATGCCTGTATTCATCTAAACACTTCTGTACTAATCCAAAATGAACACTAGTCCCTCTGCTCTTTTGAAAATGTTACCCAAATCCATTTTGTCTGAACAAGGTTTTTTTTTTTTTAGCCATAGAAGCTTCTCCTTCCTACCATAGTTTCTTCTTTCCCTCAGCCAGGTGTTGGCAAACACTGTCTGCAAAGAACCAGGTGGTAAATATTTTAGACTTTGTGGCTATGCTATGCAGTCCCTATACAACTACTCATCTCAGTTGTAGGTAGCAGGGAGTCACAGACAACATTTAAATGAGTGAGAACATCTGTGTTCCAATGACTATTTATGGATACTGAAATTTGAAATTAATACTCATTTGTCATGAAATATGACTCTTTCCCCCCTTTTTTTTTCCTCTGCCATCCACTTAAATAATATAAAAACCATTCTTAGCACCAGTAATGTAGCTCAGTGCTAGAGTGCTTTTCTAGCAAGCACAAGGCCCTGGGTTTGATCCTCACTGCAAAATCAATCAATCAATCAATCAATCAATCTAAAGCCACTCTTATTTCAAGAGCTATATGAAAACAAGCAGTAGGCTGGATTTGGTGTGCTGACAGTAGTTTTGCAACCTCTGCCCTAGGTGATTGGCTCTCAAACTTCAGTGTACATTAAAATTTCAGCATACATTAAAATCATCAAACCAACAGCTACCCCAGAAACCAAGAGGCCCAGTAAGCTGTAAATTTTATCTGCACACCAGGCACTCAAAAACTGCTCCTTGAATGAATAAATGCTTAGAAAAGCACCTCTGTGAGTGGGAAACAGGTTGTTGACCAAACTTTTGAGAACTCCTACTCCAAGGCGACACATAGATGGAAACTGGTTTCCATTTTAAGAGCTGTCACGAAAGCATGCAGAGAACTTGGTGAAACTGCCTTTACCCATCCTCCTTGCATAACTTCACCCTGCATAGGAGGGGGTTTCCTGGTTGGTTTCTTTCTTCATCAGACCAATAATCCTTCTGCAGGCCTTTGGAGCGCGCTGCCCTGCCGGGTACACTCTGGCAGGTGACAGATGGAGATGCACACCGGGACACCAAGGAGCCCCTCCTGGCCACTCAGAGACAGCAAGCACACTTCTCCGAGGCCGAAAGGAAGCCCTCGGCTACGAACAGCCCAATCCCCAGCTCAGGGCAGGAAACGTCATTAGGGGCACCAAGGCGAGGGGTCTGTCAGTCCTGCAGGGCGACTCAACAACCGCTGGCCCCTTTCAGGTCGCATTCCCACCTCCAAACACCGACGCCGCACATCCCATCCCCGCCCCAAGAAACCCCAAACTCCGGGTGACGCCCTCTCCTTGCCTACGAAGCCCCCCGGTCCTGCCCAGACTTTCCAAAGTTGCAGTCCCTTCTTTATCAACCCTGCCATTTCCCAGGTCCGGGAGGGAGAGCCAGGCGCCTCTTCCCGCGAGACCCTGACGTGGAGGAACGCCTGGAGTTGGGAGGCTCCGGAGGCCGGGGAACCAGGCAAGGGCCAGGTGGAAAGCGCAGGGTCGACGCCGCGCCCTCGCCAGGGGCAAAGCAGCGCGCGGCGGTGCGCTCCGCCCCGCCCCGTCCCGCCGACGACGCTCCCGCCGCGCCGGGCCTGAGGCGGCGCCGCCGCGCCGGAGGGGGCGCTGTGGTCGCCGCTACCTTCACTCTCCGCGTCGGGCCCGATGCCTGCGTGGAGGCCCAGAGGTGCCAGGCTGGCCGAGAGACGCCTCTGGGGGACACTGCCCTAATCTCTTGCCCGATCTCTGGTCGCAAACGGCCCTTGGGTTCCCTCTTTTTGTCGCCGTCCCCGGACACTCAGAGACCGCCTTCCAGGCCGCGCTACGGCGAGCGCCGAGGGCCAATCCCCGCACCCGCTAGTCCTGCGCCTCCCACTGCCTGCTCCAGGATGGGCCAGGATCGGTTGGGGCCTGAGTCGCCCCGGGCCCTGCCGCCCGGGGTGGGCTCCGCGGGTCCCGGAGAAGCCGAGCACGTCCCGAGACCCCTCCGCGGAGTCGCCGCGCCTCAAAGGCCTCCCCCACGGCCACGGAACGCGTGCGCTTCCCAGGGCCGTTCGCCCGCCCCCCGCGAACACTTACCCGACCCCGGCGGCAGGCCTCCGGCAGCCGGGCCCGCGCCCCAGCGAAGCCCTCGCAGCCGCCGCTCGGCTGCTCGCAGTCCCGCCCCCGCTTAAAGCGGCCGCCGGGCCGACGGAGAACTAGGCCTCGGCGCACCGCCCCCAAGTGGGTGCGGCCTGCGAGCGGGGTGGGGCGTCCGCTGCCCGAGTGGGCCCTCCGGCCCTTTAAACCTCCGCTGTGGGGCGGGGCGGGGCCGCCAGCACGGACAGAGGGGCAGCCAGGTGCAGTTTCCGTGGGTTCCCTGTGTCCCCAAGCCTCCTCGCTGGAGCCAGGCTGTGGCTTGGGGGATGCTCTGCGGCTGCTGGGGCGGCGGGACCCCGAGGGGCTTCCCGAGTGGGCAACGGTCGTCCCCGGTAGAATCTACCGCTGGAATGAGCGTGGCAGGCAGGGCGGGGTTTCCCCATCCCCCTCCCTTCCTGGGATCCTTCTTAACGCGCTGAAGTGGGAGGAGGCAAGGAGGGGCTTTGGGAAGGTTGGAGCTAGATGGAGACTGTCAGCAAAGGCAAGCCCTGGTGTTTTTGCCCGCAGGTGTTCACCAGGGCCACAGAAAGGCCCATTTGTTCTGCAGCTGCGTCTCCTTGAGCTGAACTGCAAAGGACCACTTTCTATCTGCTCCTATTTGGTGAACAGATGCTCTCCACCCAGGGCAAAACTGGAGGGAGAAAGGCTGTGGGCCAGGCCAGAGAGTGGGGAGGAACAGCTTGATGCCCAGGTGAGGTGGCATGGACCAGACCAAGAGGTGCCTGGAAGGGGAAAGTTCTGTCCAGTCTCACTTAGAGCCTCCACCTATGAGAGGTTGAACGGTGAGCTGTACCTGGTAACCCATGTTACCCAAGTTAGTTGGACAGATTGAAAGTGATGACTTGAACTCCACCACCTCCAATCCCCATTTCGTTTCCTGTGCCTACACTCTCCCTACTGGTTTATCACTCCCCCAGGGGAATCTTTGTGGTCCTTGCCCAAACTGATAGATTTCACATCTTGTAGTAATTAGAGCTTGCAAAGCCATCAGACACCTTGAAGGAAAATGTCCCTTTGAAAGCAAGTTCTTTTCTAGTTTATTATTGTCACAAAACAAGATGCAACTGAACTGTAAGTGAATGTTTTAGAGTTAATTATTCCACTCTGCACCCCCAACCCCACCCTTGTATTTGCAAGTAAAATCCCCTATGCTCCCTCCACCACTACCCCTCAAAGTAGGAGGTTCAAAGTTGGGAAAAAAGACTGAAAAATCTGAGGGCCTAAAATTTAAGGCTGTTTTAATATTTTTTACCAGATAGAAAAATCTGGGCAGATAACACCCTTTGATAAATTTCAGCCTAATTGCATATTATAAAGACCCTGACAGAGCAGAAATTCCCTCACTTTCCTGAGGCCTGAGTTCTATCAAAGTACCTATCACACTGTTATGATTTTTGTCAGTTTTCTTGTCTGTCTCCTGAATTGGAGGTTAGGGACAGTATCAGCTGCATCCCTATCAGGTAAATCACGTGGCCCTTCTGCTTAAACCTTGCAAAGGCATTTTAGCTCCTCCCTGTCCTTAGCCACTGTCACCTCCCATCCCAGTGTTCCTGCATCACTGTGGAACCACTGTGCAGCCACTGTGGAATTGCTGTGCCTCACACCCACCCACATTGTTCCTGCCTAAGGCCTTTTGCAGTTAACCTGCCTGACCGGAATGTTCTTCCCTCAAAGGCACAAAGCTGGCTCCTTGTGATCCTTGCTCAACTCAGAAGCCCTCTCCTCAGAGAGGCCTTCCTTAAGGGAAAATATAAGGAAACCCTTCCCACTCAATTGTCTCCCATAATACTGTTCCCCTCCCTTCCCATAGCCTTACAATTGAAATTATCATGTTTCCCCTCCTGGACAGTAAGTTCTTTTTCTGTCTTTGTTTACCATTGCATTTCCGTTGCCCATTCAATGTTGTCTTTCATCAACTAGAACTATCAAAACAAAATATCACAGAGCAAGCAGCTTAAACAACAGAATTTTATTTCACACCATCCTGTGCTCCAAGTAGGAACAGAGAAAAAGTGGTCTGGAGATTGGTCCAAGATTAAGGTTCTAACAGGTAGGCTTCATTTTGAGGCCTGTTCTCTTAGCTGCCATCTCACTGTGTATGCACTTGACCTCCTCCTTGTCCTCTGTGAGAGAGCAAGCTCTCTGGTGTCTCTTCTTCTTTTAAGGACACCAGTTCTATCAGATTAGGGCCCTATCCTTACGACTTCATTTAACCAGAATTATCTTTTTAGAGGTTTTCTCTCTCTAAACACAGTCACACTGGGGTTATGTCTTTAACATGTGAAGGGGGGAGTAACACAATTCACTCCATAACGTGCTCTTTTGTCACTCTAACAAATATCTGAGATAACCTACTTACATAAAGAAAAAAGGCTTATGTGGGCTCATAGTGTTAGAAGTTTCAGTCCATGTTCAGTGGGCCCTTGTTATTTTGGGGCCTGTAGTGGGGCAGCAGATCATGGCCAGAGTACAGGGAGGAGCAAAGCCACTTACCTTGTAACTAGAAGGCAAGATAGCCCAAGAGTCCTGGGTTCCACTGTCCCTTTCAGAGGCACACCCCCAGTGACCCAAAGACCTTCCACTAGGCCCCACCTCTTAAAGTGTCCCCATAACTTCCCAATATCACCATGCTGGGGACCAGACCTTTAATACATGGGCCTTAGAAAGACAGTAGAGATCCAAACTCACATTTAATAAGCAAATGTGGTCCCTGTCTGGAACGATGCCCTCTACAGGGCATGGATCAACCGAAGCATTAAAAAGAAGAAATCAAGAGGCAGGGAGCAGAACTCACTATACCTGCAAAGCTCTTGCCTAGCATTCGCAAGGTCCTGGGCTCAAGCCCCAACTCCACAAAAAAAGAAAAAAATAATTTCAGGAGCCCCCAAATATCTACTCCAGTGGGCACAATCTGCATAGATGGTCTCCACGGTGGAGTGAGTCAGAGCAATAGCCCCTGCCCACATTTTTAAGAGCCAATCAGCTAGGGGCAGTGGTGCATTCCTATAATCCCAGCAGTTTAGGAGGCAGGATGATCACGAGTTCAAAGCCAGCCTCAGCAAGTTGGCAAGACCCTTTCTCAAAATAAAAAAAAAAAATTAAAAGGACTGCAGATGTAGATCAATGGTAAAGCACCCCTGGGTTCAATTGCCTGAACCCTGCTAGAGTCTCCTGTTACCTTTGCCTTACATGTTTGGTTTCCTGGAGGCTGGCCATTTTGAGGTTCACCTCTGCAAAGAACTTTGCACTGTGATGTATTCATATTCCAGCACCCTGTCCTCCAAAGATCTCTTGGGGGTTTCTTTCTTTTTCTTTTTTTGTTTGTTTGGTGCTGGGATCATACCCAGGGCCTTGTGCATGCAAATCAAGCACTCTATCAACTGAGCTATATCCCCAGTCCTTCTTATGGGTTTCAACAGTGTAACTGGGTGGCCTGAGATCTGACAAGTCCAGCTGCCATGGGAGAGCTGAGGCTCAGACCTAAAACCATGCTAAATTTAACAAAGAAATCTCCTGGAACCCCATTCCAAGCTGTTATCAGATTAGCTCCAAAAGCATCCCTCAGGAGCTGATCTGGGGTCATTGTCACCAATGCCTACCTCCCACAGCTACATTTCCAGGAGAGGACAATGAGGATTTGTTAGGAATGTGAACCCTAGGGCTACTATTCTTCCAATATCAAAGGTGAGTTATAGCAGCTCACTAGAACCAACAGACTGTAAGTAACCTTCTTCAGGAAGATTCTCATCAACAAGAATTGCCATCTTCACTCTGGATATAAAACTTCCAAATATTTGTCTAAAATGTCCTCTGTACTTATTGCTGGGAGATAGTGGAGACAAGCTAAGAGATATGTGTGAGTACATATGTGAGTCTCTCACTGTGTGAAGGGGGAAAATATTTTAAAATGTTGAACAATTTATAGAAATCTACTTTCTACAAAATGCTTGACTGTAACCTGTGAAGCAGTTTCTGGACACACTTCTTTTTTTCTGTTTGTAAGTACTGCCTGACCACATTCCTGGATGGAGTTCTCCAAACCTCTCCTTATACTAAGTGATTCCCAATTTTAAATCATTATCTGCTCAAATAAACTCTGCTAATGGAAAGAAGGAGGAATTGACATCAAAGAAGTCAAAGAACTTTCCATAACCCAGAAATTTTAATGAGTCAAAACAGGCCACAGCTGTTTTGACCCAAGGGAATGAGGTTTTACTGCCCATAACTAGTCTGTCCATGGGTCTGTGATTGCTGTTGTGGATGTCAGACCCCATTAAGTTTGCTATCCGTGTCTGTTCTGATCAATGCTCACTTTGCCAGGGGAAAGGATATCGCACCTGTGTGTCACCGTGGGGGTCATATGAGATGGTCTCAGCATAGACAACCAAAGGGGCCAGCATGTGGGAGACTCTCATGGTCATCCAAATGAACTTTCACTGGGTCATGCTCAAGGCTTTGGGAGATGAGCAAAAGGAGCATCAGCTTTTGCTTTCAGCTATTCAGCAAGCATCTACTTGGCACCAAACTATAACCATTAGGCATACAGACACATGCTCTAAATATAGGCAAGGATGCTGCAAGGAGGGGCAAAGTCACCCTCACAGGATATAAATATGGCCTGTGCAGGGTGGGGGATGGGGCTATGACTCTTAGGTTAGCAAGATGCATTTGTATTCAGACAGTTTAGAACTGTGCTTTCAAAGTCTGTTGTGGTGATGCAAGAAGCTGAGGCAGGAGGATCACCTGAGCTCAGGAGTTTGAAACTTTCCTGGACAACATAGCAAGACACCATCTCAAAGGGGTGGGGCAGGAAGATTCATAGATAGGTCAGTGATTCCAGGCAAGCGCCACTGTATCCACCTTGAAATGATATTTTGTATATATTGAATAAAATAAAATATGGCAATAGAATTAATTTCACCTTTTTTGTTCTTTTTAAAATGCGGCTACTACAAAATTTAAAATGACGTGTGACTATATTTCTAGACAACTACACTTAAAAGTTGAAAGACTGGCTCTCTGAGAGGACTTCCTGTCCTTTCTCCACAGACTGCCCCTGCAGGCCTGGAGAAGAAGCTAACTGTGCAGCTTGTATGAGGTGGAACAAACAAGTCCTGAGAGAGCCCAGAGAGATGCCTGTGGAAAATACTGGCAAACAGGGAGTTAAACAAAGGGTCGCTTCAATTTCAGCTTCAGGGTGGCCTTGAAGGTGGCCATTGTAGAATTATTAAAGTTACATATATATAAAACAATAAATCTTATTCTGTTTAGTATACTTTAAAAGTCACAACCAGACCTTTGTATCATGTTAGTTTTAAATATCTGAAACTCTAGCCTTACCTTTGTTTCCTTCTCAATCCCTTCAAATTCCTGATGAATAAGTGAAACTCTCCCAAGCCCTTAAGCAATTCTGAGGATGACAGCCAATACTAACTGGATGCTTACTGTGTTCCTAAGCACTGTTCTGTGTTTCACCTTACAACACTCTCAGGGGGTCAACACTCTGACTAACCCTAATTTAAAGAAAAAGGAGACTTAGGCACAGAGAGGAAAGTGACTTTTCCAAGATCATCCTACCCCAGGAGAACCCAAAGTCTCCTGATTCCTAGGCTTGGTGTGAGACCACGGGCCTATCAGGCCCCAGGCGGCTCCCAGGAGATTTGGTCTGCCCTGTGCTGGTAGAGGGAAGCACCTACTTAGGCTTCAAGAGCATAGGTCGTGATCATCTTTTATGGTGCATGTCTGACCCTCGCAAGGCTTTCAATGACAACCAAGTGACGGGAGACCCAGGTAGGAGCATGAGCCCCGCTTTACAATAGGAGCAAAGAGGGGGTACTAGACCGGATGCAGGGTCTGTGCGCTCAGGCCCCTCTCTCAGGAGGAGTTCCAGGCGGTTCCAGTGCCCAGTGCTGACAAGCAGCAGGCAACGTTTTCTGAATGAAGAACGATCTCTCCAAAGGCGAGAGTGCTGTAGGTAGGCTCTTGGGGAGGCCCGCGGGGCCTGCGCGCGGCTTTGCTGCGCGGTGCGCGCATCTGGGGACGCTGAGTCAGAGTGCGGGGGCGAGGACTCGGGAGGAGAGGATGCGGGGAGAGGACAGGGAGGGAGGGTTGCGGCGAGCCGACTGGGACCGGAGTTGGGGAGGGGCGAGGACGCGGGGAGGCCGGGGCGCCGCTGTGGGGAAGGACGCGGGGAGGGGGCGCGGCGCCGAGGACAGGCTGACGGGGGCCGGGGTCGCGCGGCGGACTGGACGGCGGCGCGCAGCGACACAGCGTCCCGAGGCGAGGACGAGCGAGCGCGGCGCCCGCACCTCTCAGCACAGCCCGTGACGCGCGCCCAGAGGAGAGGCTACCGAGCTCGAGCCCGGCTCCCTCCTCGTCCCCTCCGCGCTCCGGCAGCGCTAGGCCTCGCCATGGCCCCCGCGGTCTGGTCTCGCTTCGGTCGCATCCTCTGGCTCGCTTGCCTCCTGCCTTTAGCCCCAGCGAGGGTGGCGGCAGGTAAGGAGCTGGCCCGGACGTCCCTGTCCCCGCAGCCGCAGGTCGCCCGGGGCTCGGGGCGGTCCCTCGCCGGCGGGCTGCCCAAGCCTTGCTGCGGAGGTGGTGCCCTGAGCCCTGCGCGCTCCTCCCTCCTCCCTCGAGGCCACCGCAGCCGTCTGGGAGTCTAGGCCGGTAGGGCGCCGGACTCTCTCCCCTCTCTCCCTTGTCCCCTCTCCCCAGAAGTCTCCCGGGCACTCGACGGGACTCCCCGTGCCCCTCAATTCTTGCTTCCACCCTCAGGTCGGCCTGCCCTGAGAAGCGCTCGCTGTGGCCGGCGCTTCCATCCATCCCCGGGCGCCACAGAGCGAGGGGGAGCGGAGGACGACGCCGAGAGGCCGGGGTGGGCCCGGGTGGGCCCGGGTGCGGGTGGGCCGGGGTGGGCCCGGGCGGTCTTTGCGCCACAGTACCCCAGGGGGCACTGACAGATTGCCTACAGGGCTGCGTCTTTGCCTTAAGATGCCACCTTGATCTAGGGAGGTTTTCACCTTGCTTGGGTTGGCTTTGTGGGTAAAGGGATGAGATTTTAGAGCCCAGGAGGCCAGTCTGCCATTTCCTAACTGGGAGTGATTTCTAAAATGGACCCCCAGCTGACAGGTTCCTTCAGGGCCCACCATCCAGAGGCCAGCTCCAACCTTCCAACACATTGTGAAATCAATAAAAGGACCCAGATTGGAGAACTGAGAGACAGGTGGAACGTGGGCAGCTATGGGGGTAGGGGGCCACAAATGGAATACCAAGATTTTTCAGTAGCCCTCACCCATAAAAGAGTGATAGGGAGAGGAAGGAATCTAATGCACATTTGTAGAAGAAAAGCCAAAAGGTAAGAAGAACCTATGTCTTAGGCATGAATTAGGAGAATTTGGGGAAATTGTGCTTGGACGGGATCACTTGCTTTCCCTTGGAAATTCATACAGAAATTGAGTCTCTTATCCACTCGGGCTACATGTGTCTAGAAATTGGACACATTAAAAAAATAAAATGAATTTTGATACAAAAATAAAATAAATTATTTGGAAATACATGTGGTTCCTAGGCTGGCCAATTGCATCCTTGATAGAGTCAAAATTAACAGTAGCTGAGGCTGGAGGTGGGGAACATACCTTCTCCTCCACCCATTAGAGATCAGCTTGATGGATGCATCCAAACTAGGATTTATGCCTCAGAAGTCCATGTATTGGACTGGTAATCATGACAGGTTATTAGACTTAGGGAGGTATTTTGGCTTGTCTACGTGTGATCTGTGAAAGGGCAGATATAGCCATTTTCTGGAATATTCTGGGGCCCCACATGCTGTATTGTGGGAAAATGTACACCCCCCAAGTGGAGGCCCTGGATAGCTGGTGGGTGAGCATTTCTTCCAGGGCTCAGCTTTGGGGGCAGTTGCCCCTTTCATTTTTGCTTTGGTCACTTTAACCATGGATCACCTGGGAACTAGTGTGGCTCCCAAGCCCTCTCCTGGCAGTTCTGTACTCAAACCAGAAAAGATGGATTTGGATGGGTCAAGCAGCAAGCCCCTGGGCTTGGTTTCCTTCAACTGTACTTGGCTCAGCCTTCAACAGACACCTCCAAAAGCCCTGGCAGAGCAGGTGGGGGCTGCTGTGAGTTAAGCCAGTGTTTGCAGCCATGTCTGCAGTGGCCACAGCCCCTCCCTGCCCCCCCTCCCTCCTCCCAGTCCCTGCCGGCTGCCCTCCTGGATCTGCGCAGTGTGCTGACAGGCGCCCATCTCACTGCAGACGCAGGATGGCCATTAGCATGCAGCAAAATGTCCCTGCCACCTGTCAGCCTCTCCCTAGTCTGTGCTTCTCAGGCAAAAGATGGGGGGTGGCAGGAGCCAGAGGGAGAAGGAAGGAGGTGGCCTCCCATCTGAGTGCCCTCTGCACCATTGGGCCTGGTTGCCTCCAGCCAGAGGGAGGGAGACTAGAACCTAGCCCTGGGGTGCAGATTTGCTGGGTGGTCCTGGGCAGCAGCAATAGCTCCTGAAGATCTCTGGTCCTCCACGTAATATTCACACTGTATTTTCTTGGGGAAGTTTCCACCACCATGCTTGGAATTCTCTCTTTGGGGTTAAGACAATACTGGTCCCCTTTTCAGTGCCAGTATTTCCTTGGACGTGACCTTGGCATCTTGACTCCAGTGCCTTTGTCATTCAAGAAATGGCCCTCAAGGAAAGAGATTCGAAAAGGGAATGTGGGACTTGGGTGAGAGGAGAGGTTGGAGCCAAAGTCCCCAGTGGAGGCAGGTAATGTTGCTGTGGGAGTGACTGGGGCACAGTTGAAGACAAACTCACCTCCCAGTTTTGCTGAGAGACCAATAGGGGTGAGCTCCCCCAGGCCAGGCACATGTCCTGCATTTCTGGGTCCTCCCAGCACCTTCGGAGGTAGCATACAAAGAAGGGGCTCAATTGGTAGCACCTGGATGAACAGTCCTTGGGGGCAGTGCCAGGTGGGCTGGTCCCTGTGCCATACCTACTCTCCAGGCGTCACTCAGTCAGTAATTTGCTGAGCACAGAGGAGATGGGGATGACCCCTGCTCTCAAGGAGTTCAAAGTACACTGGGGGAGAAGAAGGAACCTTCATTCATTATGGTGTGTGACAGCGATAAGCTCGGGCTGTCCAGAGAGCACTGGGGCCTGAGGGTACACAAAGGCTTTCTGGAAGATATCGTGTCCATCTGTGTGTGTGTGGGGGGGGGGGGGAGGGATGTTTGCAAAAATTAAAGTGCCACAGTACAGATGTTCCAAGATGTGAATCTGGAGCCATGCTGAGGCTACCCTGTGAGCATGTGGTCAGATTGTGCAGGAAACTGTTACTGGGGTGGTCCTGGACGCTAGGGACCAGGGACCAGGGTGGAGAAGGAATCCAGACAGGGCTGCATGCCAGCTTTAAGCAATGGGATGGAGTAGGGATGGAGAGGCCAGGAATGTGCCAGATGGGAGGAGCTTGAATGGCAAAGACTTGGGATCCATTCTAGGGATAGCTGGCCCCTCCTCCCCCAGGAGAGTGAGGGGAGAGAAGCTACAGGGATGAGGCCAGGGCTGGCCAGGAGAAGTCTGGCCAAGGATAGAAATATTCTGTTGTACCTGAGCTGAGAGTGGCCGGTAACCACAGATGACGGGTAAGCGCTTGGAATGTGGCTGGTGTGACTGAAAAACTGAACTCTTAGTTTTAACTAAATTTAAGCAATCAAATTTGAATAATTTAAACTCCATCCAAATGTCCAGTAGCACTATTGGTAAGAGTGAAGTGGTGTGAAGTAAGATAAAACCTACTGGAGGGATTATCATGCAAATATTGAAATTGAGATTACTGCCACCACAGACATGCTTTGGATATATTGTCCTGTGAAAATAAAAGACTTCAAAATTGCATGCAGAGTGATTATGACCGGAAAAACTTCCATGCGCGAGAAAGATACGTGAGGACAACAGTGTGACAACGGCTATTGTCTTCGGGAAGCAGGATAACGGGACATGTCTATTATTCTTGATGCCTATGCATTATTTTTCTGATGGAGGCAAAGCTTACTTTGAATATCTTACCTGTTTATATAAAATATCTTGCCACTGTCTAAAATACATGAAGAAAAATGATTTGGGACAATGCCCATGAATTTCACTCAACTTTGTTTTCCAAATTTGAATTTTGTTCAACCTTAAAGTGTAGTCCAAAGAATGGAAATGTAGGCATTTTTTTTGAGTGGGGGGAAGGTATCAGGGATTGAACTCAGAGGCACTCGACCACTGAGCCACACCCCCAGCCCTGTTTTGTATTTTATTTAGAGACAGGGTCTCACTGAGTTGCTTAGCATTTGCTTTTGCTGAGGTTGGCTTTGAAGTTGCGATCCTCCTGCCTCAGCCTCCCCAGCCACTGGGATTGCTGGTGTGCACCACTGCGCCTGGCGAAATGCAGGCATTTCTTGGCAGCAGTTATTCTACAGGGGCAGCTCTGCTGGCCCCTCCTGTAACAAGCAGTGGCAGTCACTTTGTAGGTATAAGTCTGCCCTGGTTGGGCTGAGCCATCCACATGCTCTGTAAGCCCTTGACTGGCACAAAAGGAAAATGAACTTGAAGATGCTGTAAAAAGCCTGGGATTTGGAGTCAGCTGGACCTGGCTTTGAATTCCAGTTTGACAATGAATTTGCTGGATCAGGCAAGTCATTTAAGCCGTCTAAGCCTCAGGTTTCCCACCTGTAAAATAAAATGCAGTCGTCCCCCTTATCCCTGGTTCTGCTTTCCAAGGTTTTAGTTCTCTGACGTCCTCCTGCATGGTCTTTTTCAATAACCCTCCTTCTGATGCATCGTCAGATCAACAGTAGCCTGATCCTATGTTCAAATAAGCATTGCGTCATCTCACATTATCACAAGAAAGATAAGGACAGTATATTTTGAGAGCAGAGAGGCCACATTCATATAACTTTTAGTATGTTGTTAAAATTCTGTGTGTGTGGAATGGGGTGGTGGCTCAGTGGTAGAGCCCTTGCCTCGCATGTGTGAAGCCCTGGGTTTGATCCCCAGCACCACATAAAAATAAATAAATTAAATAAAGGTATCGTGTCCATCTACAACTAATATATATATAAAAAGTTCTGTGCGTGTATGTGGAACTGGGTATTGAACCCAGGGTTTTGTTTTGTTTTTTGGTACTGGGGATTAAATCCAGAGGCGCTTAACTACTGAAGCACATCCCCAGCCCTTTTTTATATTTTATGTAGAGGCAGGATCTCACTGAGTTGCTTAGGGCCTTGCTCAATTGCTGAGGCTGGCTTTGAACTCACCATCCTCCTGCCTCAGCCTCCTGAGCCTCTGGGTTTACAGGTATGTGCCACCATGCCTGGCCATGAGACAGGATCTTGTGAGGTTGACCAGGCTGGCCTCAAATTTGTGATCCTCCTAACTGGGCCTCCCAAGTGGCTGGGATTACAGGTGTGCACCACTGTCCCTGGTTAATTCTACTCTATTGTTAGTTACTATTGCTAATCTCTTGTTGTGTGTAATTTATACGTTGGTTTATCATAGGTATGTATGAATAGGGGGGATAAAAGCATTTGTGGGGTTTGGTTCTGTCTTCAGTTTCTGACATCCACTGGCAGATCTGGAATATGTCCCCTGCAAATAGCGGGGTTCCACTTTGCGAGCATGGATGCCCTCCCAAAGGTAGCTGAGGGGCTCCTTTGCCTACTTCCATAATCTGTTTCTTGGCTCCTAGGCATGTATGAACTCAATCTGACCACCGACGGGCCTGCCACTACAGGAGCAGAGGTGACCATCTCAGCCAGCCTGGTGGCCAAGGACAATGGCAGCCTGGCACTGCCCACTGATGCCCATCTCTACCGCTTCCACTGGATCCACACCCCACTTGTGCT
The DNA here is from genome assembly GCF_964194105.1 of Spermophilus citellus. Classification (NCBI taxonomy): domain Eukaryota; kingdom Metazoa; phylum Chordata; class Mammalia; order Rodentia; family Sciuridae; genus Spermophilus; species Spermophilus citellus. The sequence continues at coordinate 33,101,979 of NC_138187.1, forward strand.
CACTGGCAAGATGGAGAGCGATCTCAGCTCGATCATCCGCGTGGTGGGCAATGTGCCTGGGGACTTCCCCGTCTCTGTCTGGGTTACTGCTGCTGACTGCTGGATGTGCCAGCCAGTGGCCAGGAACTTTGTTGTCCTGCCCATCACAGGTGAGGATCTTTCCTGAAATATGAATTTGCCTTCAGGTGTTTGATGCAGAGAAATACATGCAACCTCACTAGTACACCAGTTATACCCGTGGATTCCTTCTCTATTGTCCGTTGAGTTAAAAAGGGTCAGGAAATACTAATACCCTCTGCAGGCAGAGCTATGCTGAAATAAGCACTCACAGAACATATTACTCCTGGGGAATTATTAAAACAATCCTTTGGAGAACAGCTAATCAATATATATTAATGGTTATAAGCTCTTCTTGTCTTGCATTTAGTGATTTGTTATTGATTCTTCTCACTACACCTCTCTCTCTCTCTCTTTTCTCTCTGTCCAAGAGGTTCTGGGCCTTTTGCTCTTTTGCAGCTTATAATCTAATAATAAATTTATATTCAACAAATAACCCTCCATTTGGCAATGTTTTATGCACTCAGATGTTCATTGCAGTAGTGTTTATAAGAAGATATAAAGGAGGGGCTGGGGATGTGGCTCAAGCGGTAGCGCGCTCGCCTGGCATGCATGCGGCCTGGGTTCGATCCTCAGCACTACATACAAAGATGTTGTGTCCGCCAAAAACTGAAAAATAAATAAAAAAATTCTCTCTCTCTCTCTCTCTCTCTCTCTCTCTCTCTCTCTCTCTCTCTCTGCCTCTCTTTAAAAAGAAGATATAAAGGAGTTAAGTGGGCAACCATTAGGGGACTGGTTAAATGTATTGAAATAATCACCCTTACAGTAAGTTTGCGGTGTCATGGGTAAATCTGCATTCTCGTTAAATTACATAGAAAAAAACAAAGCACAGAATCGTAGAACCAATCCAATAAGTTGTATTTTTTCTTATTCATATTCTTTTTATTTTTATTATTATTATTTTGGGAGGTACCAGGGATTGAAGTCGGGCACTCGACCCCTGAGTCACATCCCCAGCCCTATTTTGTATTTATTTTTTATTTTTTTGGGGGGGGGTACCGAGGATTGAAATCAGGACCACTAAGCCACATCCTTAGCCCTATTTTGTATTTTATTTAGAGACAAGGTCCTACTGAGTTGCTTAGCTCCTTGTTGTTGCTGACTCTGGTTTTGAGCACTTGATTCTCCTGCCTCAGCCTCCCAAACTGCTGGGGTTACAGGCCCAGAACCTTGGGTATGGAGATGCAATCTGTAGAATTATGCATTTTTCTAATTTCATCTAACATTTTGAAATGCATTTGCCCTCCAGTATCTTTGGGGGAATTTGTTCCAGAATGCCCATGGATACCAAAATCTGTGGGTGCTCAAGCCCCTTATATATGTGGTTGGTATCTGCACACAAACCACACACATTCTCCTGTATACTTTAAGTCATCTCTAGATGACTTCTAATACCCAGAACAACGGAAATGCTATGAAGTGTGAGTCTGTGTTGTTTGAAGAATAATGCAAAGGAAAGAAAAAGGCCATCCATCAATAATGATGCATTTTTTCCCCCAGTATTTTTCTACCAGAGTTGGTTAAACCTGTGGATGCAGAACCCCTGGATACAGACAGCTGACTATATTTCCCCAAAGTTTCTTTCAAAGCCTGAACTTCCCGGGCATCTTTTGTGCCAGGAAGTTCAGGTTCCCGGTGAAAGGGAGACAGGAGTGCAAGCTATGTATGTAGCATATATTGTGAGTATCCATACATCAGGGGGACGACGTGGATGCCTGTGTGTTCAGGCACCTGTGAGGTCCCCTCTTCCCGCCCAGTTCTGAAAGACAGAAGGTCCAGGTAGGGAGAGGCTGCCTTGCTTGCTAACCATGAGCAACTCCCAATCTCCTCTTTCCCAGTCCCTCTATGGACTCACCTTTCCTCTGTTTCTCCCAGAGTTCCTCGTGGGGAACATCGTGGTTGCCCAGAACACCTCCCTGCCCTGGCCCAGCTCCTACCTCACCAAGACAGTTCTTAAAGTCTCCTTCCTCCTTCATGACCCAAGCAACTTCTTCAAGACAGCCTCCTTTCTCTACAGCTGGGACTTCGGAGATGGGTAAGTCTTTAACGTCCCAAAGGCGTGGGTGGTAGTCGGGGTCCCTTAGTGCCTGCCCTGCTATCCCTCCTGTGCAGAATGCTCCTTACTCATCCACCAAACCTTTCTTGAGCACCTGCTCTGTGTCGGGCCTGGGGTCCCAGGGATGTTCATGAAGTGGTTGCTGGTCCTGCCTTTGACATGTTGCAGCCCAATAGAGGGGGGCCATCTGTGCCCAGCACAGCCCTTAAGGAAGGTCAAGGTAGGTAGGATTTTTCCCCATTTGACTCTGATGGGCTCCAAGCCTAAACCGGGCCTTCTTTATATATTTTGCAAAGGCTCAGGTCTGTAGTGTCTTCCCTGAAAATTTATTCTGGGAGTATTGCAGCATCAAAATATATAAGAAAGAAGGTCCTGTTAGGGAAATTACCCAGAAAGAGGAGAATAAAGGGAACACACACACACACACACACACACACACACACACACACACACATCATAGATTTTAATATTCCACACTCTGACTTTGATATTTCAGAGACGACTGAGGTAGCAACAGAGGATTTTCATAACACTGTTTGAAAAAAAATTGTTGTGTTTCTATGCAGAACTTTGGACCTAAAAACAAAATAATGTATGAGTATTTACAAATATGTAAAATAAAATCACATTCTATAACCTAAAATGCCAAACATCCCCTAAAAGAAAATGTATAAGCTTCGTATTCCAATCACAGTACAGACCAGAAGTTCACAAAGATTTTTTTTTGCTCACAAACCTAATGCACAAAAAGTTGTAGACCAGCTTGGAGGTTAGTGAACTCTAAAATTAGAAGGAACCATCATCCGCAAGGCTGCCCTCACTTCTGAGACTGACTTGCTCAGCTGGAGGGAGCACTGTCCTCCGCAGGAACATCGTCTCTTTTGCTAGAGTTTGAGTCTGATATGTCCCTCAAAGGTCCCCAGCATGTGCTGTTGGGAGGTGGTGGAACCTTTAAAAGGTGGAGCCTAGTGGGAGGTCTTAGGTAATCAGGGGCATACCCTTGAAGGAGACTGTGGGATCCTGCCCCTTCTTCTCTTTTCACCCCATCATAAGTCAAATGGGCCTTTTCTGCTGTGTGCTCCCTTCATGATATACTGGGCTGACATGGGCCCAAAGCAGTGGGGCCAACCAGTCATGCTTGTGAGCCAAGAGGAATCTTTTCTCTTTATAAGCTGATCATCTCTGATATTATTTGATACAGTAACAGAACACTGACTAATCCAACCTCTGACACCAATTGCAGGTTTGATGATGGAGGGTTCCCAAGACCATGCTAAGGTTGGATAATTGCCCAGAAAGTTTCACATGACCTACTGGACTCAGAATAATGGTTTAATATTAGATTTCATCATGAGCTATTAGACTCATAGGTATGGTTTAATATGGGATTAACCATGGATTAACCCAGGGGCGCTTAACTACTGAGCCACATCCCAGACCTTTTTATTTTTTGAGACCCTATTAAGCCATACGTATGAGTATAATAGCTCATGATGAAATCTAATATGAAGGATCACAGACCCTGTGATTCCATTTAACCATAATTGCCTCTTTAAAGGCTCTATCTCTAGATATGGTCACACTGGGGGCTAGAGCTGTAGCATATGAATTTAGAGGAGACACAGTTTATTCCATAACAGGGTTCTGTTGCATAGGAATGACTGACTACCCAGGTGATTGACCTCAAGCTCCATGTCAAGTGATACCATGTGACCCAAAGCCTCCACCCTAAATGTGCCTACTGATAAGGACACCAGCCAGGGCTTGAGGTCAGCTGGCCCATTTCACAGATACAGAAACTGAGGCCAGGGAGGGCAGGAGAGGTCCCAACTCACCTCCATTCCTCTGTGTAGAGTTCTGATGTGAATGAAAGGCCGTGTGTCCTCCAAGAAGGAAATGGGGGACAGACACTTGGCCTCGTGCTGCACGGAGACAGCTGGCGGGACCTGAGCACTTCTATCTGCCAACCACATGAAGCCTTCACCAAAGAAACTCCAACTAGAAGCCCCGACCCCCAACATCCAACTGCAGATCCCTTTTCCTGCCAAGGGCCAGGAAATCCACAGTCCAAGTTTCACCACTCAGTATCGTTAGACTATCCAGAAGGACCCTCGGGCAAACAAAGATACCCCACCAATTAGACATTTTAAAACATGATTCTTGGGGATTGGAAGTTTAGCTCAGTAGTAAGGCAAGTGCTTGGCATGTTCAGGGAGGGCTCTGTTTTGAACTTAGCATCATCACTATCAACAACAACAACAACAACAAAAACCTTTTAAGTTGAAAAAAACTGTGATGAGATAATATTAGAAAATAGTGAGGAGGGGAACATTGTGCATACAAACCTAAGAGAATATCTGTTCCAAGGTTATAAACAGAGGCAAATGCATAGTCTTAGTGTTTTCGTGATTATTTTTAAGGAAAAATGAAGATTAAAAAAATTCAACTCAAGGACTTAGAAGGGAAAAAACATATACAAAAAGTGAAAGAATTGACATTTATCAAAATACAAAAAGATAAATTAGAAATAGAAAACCAGAATTGATAAATTCTTTTTTTTTTTTTTTTTTGCAAAAGATGGGGCGGAGGAAATAAAGTGTGGAGATCTCCAGCTATTATTAATTTCTTGAAAGGAGAAAGTGTGCATTCACACACGAATTTAAAATCCTATCAAGGATTTGAAAGTAGCGATCACTATGGGTATAGTAATACTAATTTTTTAAAGTGTAAGGTATTACTTTGTTTAATTCAAAACTCCATGTTAATCTATTTTAAAATGATAGTGAATGGAATGATATCCTAGGAAAATGTAAATTACTAGAATGACTTGAAGAGTTATCTTTAAGAACCAACAAATCAGGTGACTTTATTAGCAAGGTATTTTAGGCTTTCAAAGATCCATTAAATATCCTGTTATGATATAAATTCCTCCAGAGCAGAAACCAAGATAGAGACTCTCTTGATTTAGTCTACAAAACTAACACAGCTCAAACTAGGAAACTACATGCCATTTTTTTTATCTTACATCACTTCATTAAATTAATAATACACCAGAGTCAACAGAGTCACACATGTCTGAAATTGTCACCAAATCCTTTTATCTTCAGAGGAAAGAGAGAGCAGTCATCAGACCCTTACAGAGGTACAGCCCAGGAGCCACCTGTCCTTCCAAGCTGTAGATTTCATGTGAAAACAGATGCCCAGTGTATACTCTACCCCATAATGTATCTGTATTTCTTTTTTCTTTTGGTACTGGTGATTGAACCCAGGGGCGCTTAACTACTGAGCCACATCCCCAGACCTTTTTATTTTTTGAGACAGGACCTTGCTAAGTTGCTTAGGATCTTACTAAGTTTCTTTCTTTCTTTTTAAAAATTTTTAAATAGTTGTAGATGGACAGAATACCTTTATTTTATTTGTTTACTTTTTGGGGGTGCTGAGGATCAAACCCAGTGCCTCACACATGCTAGGCAGGCGCTCTACCACTGAGCCACAGCCCTGGCCCTGGGTCTTGCTGTTTCTGAGGCTGGTCTTGAACTTGCAATCCTACTGCTTCAGCCTCTCATACTGCTGGAATTACAGGTGTGCACCACCATGCCCGGCTCTATCTGTATTTCCTTTAATCAAAACATAACTATGGGGGCTGGGATTGTGCTCAGCGGTAGAGCGCTTGCCTAGCACAGATGGGACCCGGGTTCTATCCTCAACACCACATAAAAATAAAGGCATTGTGTTGGGTCCATCTACACCTAAAAAAATAAATGTTAAAAAAAAACGTAACTATGGGGGCTGCAGTTGTAGCTCAGTGGTAGAGTGCTTGACTAGTGTGTGTGAGGCACTGGGTTCAATCCTCAGCACCACATAAAAATGAATAAATAAAATGAAGGTATTGTGTCCGTCTACAACTAAAATAAATAAATAACTGTATTTAAAAATCCATGCCAGGCCCGGTGGCGCACGCCTGTAATCCCAGTGGCCTGGGAGGCTGAGGTAGGCAGATCGCAAGTTGAAAGCCAGCCTCAGTAACGGTAAGGCTCTAAACAACTCAGGGAGACCCCGTGTCTAAATAAAATACAAACTAGGGCTGGGGATGTGGCTCAGTGATCAAGTGCCCCTGAGTTCAATCCCTGATACAAAAAAAAAAAAAGTAACTATGGCCCAAGGTTATGTTATCTTTTGTACATCCTAGTTTGAAAAGCATCAAAGTCAAGAGTTACTTAGAATACTAAAAGAGGAACTGTATTATTTTAGTTCATCATTTTAATATGTCAAAGGGGAGAGATTATGGGATCATCTCTTTAGACATCAAAGAAGTGTTAGAAGGGGCTGGGGATGTGGCTCAAGTGGTAGCGCGCTCGCCTGGCATGCGTGCGGCCCGGGTTCGATCCTCAGCACCACCATATGAACAAAGATGTTGTGTCCACCGATAACTAAAAATAAAAAAAAATATTAAAAAAAAAGAAGTGTTAGAAGGAACAGAAGTGGACGTTCTGTGCGATCTCAGTAAACTGGAACAGGAGTTGCTAGAATCAACACGGACACGGTACCGAGTGGTGAAACTCGGACTGTGGATTTCCTGGCCCTTGGCAGGAAAAGGGATCTGCAGTCGGACATTGGGGGTTGGGGCTTCTAGTTGGGGTTTCATTGGTGAAGGTTTCACATGGTTGGCGGGTGGAAGTGCTGAGGTCCCGACAGCTGTCCCCGTGCAGCATGAGGCCAAGTGTCTGTCCCCCGTTTACTTCTTGGAGGACACACGGCCTTTCATTCACATCAGAGCCCTACACAGAGGAATGGAGGTGAGGTGGGACTGCTCCTGTCCTCCCTGGCCTCAGTTTCTATATCTGTGAAATGGGCCAGCGGACCTCACGCCCTGGCTGGCTGGGGGTGGAGGAGTAAGGGGCTGCTGCTGGGATGACCGGTGTCCTCATCAGTAGCCACATGTCACCATTGGCTGCCCCCACTCTGACAAGCCCACAAATCTCCTCTGAGTTATAGGAAGGGGAAAAGACCCTCCATCTTCTTCCTCTCTCCTCCCTGTCCTTCCAGGACCCAGATGGTGACCAAAGACTCCGTGGTCTATTATAACTATTCGATTATTGGAACCTTCACTGTGAAGCTCAAGGTGGTGGCCGAGTGGGAGCAGGCAAAGCCAGACGCCACCAACGGCATTGTGCAGAAGACGGGTGATTTCTCTGCCTCGCTGAAGCTGCAGGGTAGGTCCCCGAGGAGCCCTGGACTCCTCTGCCCTCCGGATCACAGGGACCCTTGCTGTCGTTGGCCTGAGCTTGGATGCCCATCGCGCCCCCTCATGCCCCACACCCCCTGCGAGTCTCCACTGGTATCCCCCGCTCAGGTGAGGGCACCCAAGGCTGCATTTGGGGTCCCGAGGCTGCTCAGTGGCAGGGCTGGCATTTGAGCCCAGGTCTTCCTGCCCCCAGAGCCTGATTGTGATCAGACGTCTGCTGAGAGCTGGAAGATCCCCTCTGCTCCCTGTTGCCTGATCACATCGACTTCCAGTGGATTTCTTGGTTTTGGGTGGTGCTTTTCCTGTAGCACAAGTGACAGTTCGGTGGCAGTGAGCAGGAGAGCCGGCCTGTGCCTGCTTCTCTGAATTCCTCTCTCTGAGCTGGCCCCAGTACCTACTGCTGACAGGGGAGGTGTCCTGGACAGATCTGTGACCCTCCCTTGGGACACAGAGGAGAGGAGAGGGTGGGTCTGGGAGCCCCTGGCAGCAGTCCTCAGCCTTTGAGTCCAACGGGGTCCTCTTTCCTTACAGAAACCCTTCGAGGCATCCAGGTTTTGGGGCCCACCATAATTCAGACCTTCCAAAAGATGACAGTGACCTTGAACTTCCTGGGGAGGTGAGTGAACCCTAGAGTGCACTGCCAGTGCCCTGTGACCCTTTTGCACTTTGACAGAGGCTCCATCCCCTGAAGGCCCCAAGTCTGAGGGCTTATGGAAGGATGGTTCCACTCTGCCCCTTGGCTGTGCTCTGGGGACAGCCATGGGCACAGCTCCTTTCTTGGAGTTCCAGGGATGAGCAACAGACTCCCAGAAAGCCTGCTGCACCCTCTGGCCTCAGGGATCTTGCACCAGCCAGCAGATGTGGGAGGAGTCTGCTTTGCACCAGGCTCTGTTCTGGAAGCTGTTGGGAGAGTGCATAAGAGAGATGCTACTTCCCAAGGTTTGTCTGCAGCAGTGGACAAGGGGGGACCGGAAACAGAAGCAGATCATCCCAGCAACGTGTCACGAGCAAGCCCCCAGCAGGGCTCTTGGCCAGAGCAGAACGAGACTGAGGCTGTAGAAAGTGAGGAGACTGGAGACATTGAGTGCGTGTTCTCCACAAAGCTGCCCTCCCTAGGGCCACTGAGTGAGAGAGAGAGGCAGAGGTCAGTGATCAGGACTCAGCCCTCTGAGCACTCGTGTGCCCACACGGGGACATATCAGAGGGATGCCAGGCCAGGCAGAGTGAGCAAAGTACAGAGTAGAAAGCCATTGAGGTTGGCATTTGGCAGCCTGATATTATTTTTGGTACTGGGGATCAAAGCCAAGGGTGCTTTTATCACTCAGATACATCTCTAGCCACTCCCCCATTAAAAAAAAAAATTGAGACAGGGCCTTGCTCAGTTTCTGAGGCTGGCCTTAAATTTGCAATCCTCCTGTCTCAGCCTCCGAGTCACTGGGCAGCCCTGACCTTTGAGGGGCTGTGAGTATGTGAGCCAGGAATGTTCTTTTGACATTTCTCCAATAGGCTTGCATTCTCTAGCATCTGAGACGGTGCTGTGCAGATAAAGCAGACTGGTCACATCCTATTCAAAGGCCTGCTATGCCTTAGATCCTGCTTAAACACCACCTCCTCCAGGAAGCCTCCCCTGACCTCCTAGTTCAGAATGTGGTCCTTTCCCTGTGCTTCGGAAACAACCCTTGGAAACAAGCTCCCTGTGCCACTGTGCTTCCAGAGCATGCCCGGTTCTGCCTCACTTAGCATTCCTCACTTAGTGGACAAGGGGGGACCGGCAGGTCTCAGCCCACTAGCCTGAATGCCCCTGGGGGTCCATTGTTTCTGTATCATCATACCCCCCTGGAATATGGGATGTTGGGACCAGGATAGGCTTGGCATCCTGTCCTGGAAAGGACATCGAAGTTCATGCCCTCCTGGCTTTTCTTGGACTTGGTCTGAGCTCCTTCCTTGCTGATCCTTATCTCAAAACCTGCCCCGTTCCCTTGCAGCCCACCTCTGACCATGTGCTGGTGGCTCAAGCCCGAGTGCCTGCCCCTAGAGGAAGGAGAGTGCCACCCCGTGTCTGTGGCCAGCACAGCTTACAATCTGACCCACACCTTCCGCGATCCTGGGGACTACTGCTTCAGCATCCGGGCTGAGAATGTCATCAGCAAGACACATCAGTACCACAAGATCCAGGTGTGGCCCTCCAGTAAGTGACACCTCCTGTCCTGCTGCAGCACCATGTAGGCGACAAGATCCTGCCCACCTTGCTACCATCACCCATATGCTCCTACAGGCCGACCTTGCCAAGGTCATCAACAACCAGCCACACCCTTGTTGACCAACATGCCAATACCAGCATCACCACTCTACCAAAACCCTCAGCAGCCAACTCTACCAATCTCAGTACCAGCACCCATCCTTCTACCAGTACCACCGTCAACATCTGCACCACTAAACAAACCAAGCCAACTACCCCCATTACACACACACCTAACAATTCTTCCAGCACCGTCATCATCATCATAGGAACAACCCCATCAGTATTCCCACCAGATTGCCTCAGGCATCTCTGTCCCCAAACACTTCTATGAACACCAGTCTGGATGGTGTTTCACCACCGACCACTGGACCAAGACCATTTCTACTGGGCCGACTAGGACCCCTCAATGTCAACTCTCATCACCACCATTGTTAACACCCCTCCCACAGGTTACCAACCACACGTGTCCCTGACATGAATGCTCCTGCACTAAGTGGACCCCCACCATCCCAATGTTCCCTCCTTCTCCCCCACCCTCTGCCCTGGTGCTATTGCCACCACTAAAATCAGTATCCCTAACAGTGACTTTGCCCGGCTCTCAGGGCTGTGGTGTCTTCCAGGGAGTATGAGTGACCCAAAAAGTGCCAAGTGTGGTTGAGAACTCTGGGACCTCAGGAAAGTGCATCCTTACACAGAGGGGACAGTAGGATTCTAGGACCCTGAGGGGCGGTTTTCAGATGCCCCACCTGGTTCCATTGTCAGTACTACAAAAGGGGAAACCAGAGCTGGAGTTCAGTGTGAATCTGAACACAGATTTTTGCTCCAGTACTCTTCTGTGGGAGTAGGAGTTTGTCTCGGGGCTTCTGAGCTCATTCCAAACTCTTCCAGCTATGCCTGTCCCCAAGGCTGGCCTTGTAAGTCTATTCAACACTGTCTCTGCCTGCTCCAACCTCCCCAGCACCCCCTGAATCCCTGAGAAGATGTAGTGCTCTACTCCAGGCCCTGGCTGACCTGTGGGCCTCACTGGGTGCCTTGGGCCCTGCTGCCTCCCCTATGGGTGGTTGGTGTCCAGAACCCCTAAGTTCTGTGGAGAAGACGGTGGTACAGGAAATCATGCCATATTTTCCTAGAAAACAGAGCCTCATGGCAGAGGGTGGGGGAAGAGTGAGAGGGAACCCGCACTTCCTGATGACCTACTGTGTGCTGGGCACATCCTTGCTCCTTACATCTTCACATCCTCACTGTGGCAGCCTCATCAATGAGCATTAGTGTCAGGTATCCTGGGTAGAGCCAGGAATCAAACCCAGGACCACCTCTGCAGACACTGGGTTCTTTCTACTCTGCCATCTGCTTCCCAGCAATAGACTTGGTGGGTAAACCCAGGACTTCCAGAATGAGACAGGTTGCAGCAGAGGTCACAATGCTGCTTAGAGGTTCCCACAACATGGTTCCCTTTCCCCCAAGCAAGTCACCCAGGAGATCAAGGAGGAAGTGGTGATGTCTCTTATGGCTCAGACTTGGGAGTCATGTGCTGTCATTCTGTCCTTGGCTGTACACTAGGAGCCGGTCCCTGAGTCCAGCCCAACACTCAAGGGTGGGGAATCTATGTTACCCTCTCAGAAGTGACCTGAATAACTTGTGGGCATATTTTAAAACCTCCATGCATCTCAATTTGTTTTTTTATCATGTCTTAGATTTGCTCGTTGAGGTTGTATAGTTGGGATATGTGTACGTAAGATCACTGTTGGAGGTCAGCTCCTCTCCGCATTATGAGAGAACCACCATTTCAGCAGCAGCTACCCAGCCCCATAACTTGTGCTGTCTCACTCCCAGGCATCCAGCCCGCTGTCTTTGCGTTCCCATGTGCTACACTTATCACTGTGATGCTGGCCTTCATCATGTACATGACCCTGCGGAATGCCACTCAGCAGAAGGACATGGTGGAGGTGGGTGCTCAGTAGACTATAAGCTGAACCATTGGCCCCTGCCTGGGAAGGATCTCTGGAGTGGGCCTGGGGAGCCAGTGGGATGCCTGGAGGGGGTTCTGATATTAGAACAAGGCCCTGGGGTTTGGGATGATGTGCCAAAGAGGTATCTATAGATTGGGCAAAATTGGTGAGTTGGTGTCCCACCTGACTTACCTCCTTCTATGCCACCTTTTGCACAGTATATGTAGTGCCAGACGAGCATGTCTGTGCACATTGCCACTAGGCTGCTGAGCTTTTAAGGCCACCTAGGGACTCCCAGTGGGTGGTGATTGACCCGTGGGGTTTTGTTCACTATAGGTGGCTGATTTTGACTTTTCCCCCATGTCTGACAAGAACCCGGAGCCGCCCTCTGGGGTCAGGTGCTGCTGCCAGATGTGCTGTGGGCCCTTCTTGCTGGAGACTCCATCTGAGTACCTGGAAATTGTCCGAGAGAACAACGGTCTGCTCCCGCCCCTCTACAAGTCTGTCAAAACTTACACTGTGTGAGCGTCCCCTGCCTATCCTGACTCAGTGTTAACCAATTGCCAACTGGGAACCTCAAAGAGGGTGGTGTGCGTCACAGAGCAGGAGGAGTTCATGTGGGGGGGGGCAGTTTGCCCAGGCCAGCCATCCCATCTGTATAGTCCAGCTATTGCTGCAAGCCCCTCTCAGTCACCCCACCCCCAGCCACTCTCCCATCTGTACAGTCCAGCTACTGCCATAGCTCTAGTCTCCCCACCAACCCTCTGCCAAGCGGGACCTTTGACACTTGGCATGTTCCCTTTTGACTCTCCCAGGTGGATCTGGTTACCACTCACCCATTCCTCTCATGTTGGTACATCTACCTTCTTTTAGGAATTCATGCTTCCCTCCCCAGGGCAGCCCGGCTGATGCCAGAGGGCTAGGAAGGAGGTCTCAGGTGGCTTAGGATACACAGTAAAAGATCACAGCTGGGTACAGTCGTGGAGAGGAATACACAGAGAGAGAGAGAGAGATACGTGTCACACGGGCATCACAGATAATTTGCTCTCTATTTATTTGTTCCATTGCTGGGAGGCACCTGAACTAGAACTGGAACCCACAACCCACTCAGCCTTTGTAGCTCCTGGGTCTGGCCTCTCCATTTGTGCTGTCTCTGAAGCTCCCTGATCCCAATATGAGCCATGTTACCCTGACTTTCTTGCTGGGGATGGAGTAGGAGAAGGAAGAACACTTCCTGAGTACAGAGTGCTTTATAAATTCACCTTCTTTTGTTTATTGAGACCCATAAGTTCAATGTCCATTGAGGGAAAACCTTGCAGCAAAAGGAGAGATGGAGCCGGTGGGGACTTGGGTTCCCAGTGTGTGTCTGGAGAGGGTGCACTTTGCCTATCCAGCTGCTCCCAAGGTGACCTTGAGAAGGAAGAAATGGGAGGTTTACAGCCCCCCTCTCCTCCCCTCCAGCCTAGTGACCTGGGGGAGACAGAGCAGGTGCCCAGGGAGATGATGATCAGGCCCAGGTGCAACTGTCCAGGTGTGCCAGGGGCAGCCTGCACCTGTTGGGGAGGGAAGGGCAGGACCGTGGGGGTAGGGTTCTGTTGCTGTGACCGTTTGCTCTCAGACTTTGTGCTAAAAATAGCATTCACAATGTCCTGCAGCTCATTCCCATGAAACACTGCCATCCTCCCCAAATAAAGCTTAAGTGCTCTGAATATCACCAAGCACACCGGGTGTGGCAGAATCTCTTTTTCATGCGCGGATGTTGGGGCCTTGCAAATGGCCAGGGTGGTACTCAGATCCAGTGGGACATTCCGTTGTGTTCTGTGGTGATGGGCAATGACTGGAGCTCATTAGGATCCCTGGAGGGGGGGATCCATGTCCTCTGGTGACACAGTCCGGTCTGAGATCCCAGGTGGATGCTAGAGTTGAGAGGGAATTTAGGCCACCCCTGGGAAGTGGCTGGAAACGCAGATCTCTAGGCACCACCGCACACCTGAATCGGGACCTGGGGAGGCGAGTTGTCTCCTGCTTTCATAAGCCCCAGGGACTGCAGAGCATGGGCAAGTGTCAGAACCTCTGGTCTCTGTGATGCTGTCAGTTGGGATGTTCATAGTTAATTGCGGGAGCTCTTGTTCAGTGACAGTTGCATTGAAGAGCTTTGGAGTGGGACCTGGGGTTCTGCATTAACAGGAAGTCCTTGGGTGCTGCTGATGCTGCTGGTCCTTAGACCATACGTACGGCTGCAGAGATGCTTCCTATGCTTTGTTCCTTCTGTAAGAGGTTTGGAACGTTCCCTCAACTGTGTCCCACCAGCCAACAGGTGTGCCCCAAGCTCCAAAGCATTTGACATGGGTGGGAGTGGCCCCTGAGGATGGAGGACTGTCCTTTGTCCCACTTGTGTACCACCATGAACGAGCAGAGTCACCTGGAACTTTCCCACCTTCAGCATCATTTTTAAAAATTTTTTATTTTATTTTATTTTATTTTGTACCAGGGATTGAACCCAGAGGTGCCTGACCACTGAGCCACATCCCCATCCTTTTTTATATTTTATTTAGAGACAGGGTCTCGCTGAGTTGCTTAGGGCCTCACTAAGTTGCTGAGGCTGGCTTTGAACTCGTGATCCTCCTGCCTTAGCCTCCCCAGCTGTTGGGATTATTGGAGTGCCCACCAGGCCAGGCAGCATCATTGGTATTTAAGGGAGGTGCTGCCACACCACCCTTCTCCTGAGCCCCAAGCAGGGATCCTTGACTTATTTTAAAGTATTTATGATAGACAAGAGCCAGCTGTCATTTCAGAACAACTCCCTGCTAGGACAGTCGGTAGCTCTTCCATACCCTGCACCTGTTTCCGAGAACCCAGAATAAGAGAAAGCAAACTCCTCTCAGGGATTTAAGGTGGGGCTGTTCCTATTGAAAAGGAGGTTACATCTCTGCACAAAATCACACAGGCATTTTTATTTTTATTATTATTATTGATTTTAAAACAAATTATCAACCTAATAAAAAGGATAGCTAGAGGGAGCCATTGGGGGAAAATGAACACTGTCGAAAAAAAGGTCACTTGGCCAACCTGAGATGCTTGCAGCTGTAGAAGAATTCAGTAGCAAGGTGTTTTGCAAAATTCGGGGCTGCTGAGGCCCTGGGTGGTGGTGGGGGTCTCCTTGTCTAGGCAGGCAGAGCTGAATGCTGAAGGTCCCTCTCTGCCCTGGGCAAGGCAGATCTTTCAGGGTGCCCCCCAGTTTGTTCATACTCTCTGGGAGCTTTTCTCTGGGCAGAGGACAGGGTTGCAAGAGTAGGGCATCATGGGGGGGTGCTCAATGCATATTTCCTGAGCAGCCCCTGGCCCTGCTCTGGAAGGCCCGTGGCCACTGTCCAGCACATCAGCTTCTCCCTGCCACCCACCCATGTCCTTATTAGCAGAATTACAATCTTATATTAGCTCTCCTCCCACACCACACCCCCGGATGACAGGCCTGGAAGACAGGAGGGACTGGAGCATCTATTCCTATCACCCTGCAGTCCCAGGAAGGACCTGATTTATCACTGATGAGAGAGACTGAGCTCCCACGTCCAAGTTCCATCAAGAGCGTATCCATTGATTTTTATTTTTTCTTCAGTGCTGGGTGTAGCACCCAGGACGTTGAACATGGTAACCACTGAGCTCCATGTCCAGCCCCAATTGATACAATTTTGCCCAAACTAATAAAAATCATATTTTCCGCCAGGTATGTTGGCACACCTCTGTCATCCCGATGGTTTGGGAGGCTGAGGCAGGAGGATTTTGAGTTCAAAGCCAGCCTTAGCAACTTAGCCAGGCCCTAAACAACTTAGTGAGAACCTGTCTCAAAATAAAAATAAATAAAAAATAAAAAGGGGTTAGGGATGTGGCTCTGTGGCTAAGCACTACTGGGTTCAATCCCTGATACAAAAGTAAATAAATAAATAAATAAATAAATAAATAAATAAATAAAAATCTTTCCTTTAGGAGCCTTGCAAAGGCTCAGTTGAGTCCCCTCCCAACTCCCTGGACAGGATGGGGGATCTTGGGAGAGTTCTCAAGCTTGATATGATTAAAGTGCATTTCCATGAAAATGTAGACAAACACACATGGACTGGTTTGAACAGTGTCCCTGCCAAATCCATGTCCATCTGGAACCAGTATATATGACCTTGTATGGAAAAAATGGCTTTAGCCAAGTGAGGTTGAGTTCATTCCAGACTGGGGTGGGCCCTTCTCCAATGACCAGAGTCCTTAAGAGAGAAATGTGTTCAGATCCAGATTCATGGGTAGGGAGAAGAGCTACGTAACCATAGAGACCGACTCTAAGGTTGCAGGGTAACCATGGAGACAGAGATTGGAGTGGTGCATCTACAAGCCAAGGGATGCTAAGCACTGGCAGAACCCCCAGGAGCCAGAGAGGCCAGAACATGTGGCTTTCCAGAGGGAACTGTCCCTGCTAACACCTGGATCTCAGATTTCCAGCCACCTGAGCTGTCAGAGAATACACTTCTGTAATGAGCCACGCAGCTTAAGGCACTTTAAGCCACGGGAAACCAACATGCTCTCTTGTGTCCCTTTGGGCATCTCGCACCCGCCATGTCTATCCAAGAGGAAATTCTTCGGATGAAACCCAGAACCCAGCCACTTCTCCCCCTACCCCCGCCACCACTGCCTGTCCCTGGTGGAGCCTCCACTTTCCATCAGGGGCCACGGGCCCCTTGTCCTGTGCTTAAGTCTGTCCTCAAAAGTGCAGCAGATCATCATTGGTTTTGGTTTTGGTTACCAGGGATGGCGGAGGTTGGTGACGTGCCCAAAGTTCTGGTGCTCCTTTGCACGGTACGGTGAAGGTCCTGAAGAACAATGCCTTGTGTATTTCAACCTCGCTGGAAGAGAGGGTTGCAGATGCTGTCACTATAAGGAAATTAAAAAAAAAAATGTGTGAGCAGATTACCCTGCTCTGAGTATTGCACATGGTGGAATAATTGAAATATCACACTGTATCCCATAAATACACATCATTACATGTCAGTTTAAATTCTTTTAATAAAAAAGGAGGTGGCACCAGAGCCATATCCTCCTTTGCCCCCAACCTCCCATCTTAGAGTAAATCCAATGTCCTTCCTGTGGTCCTCAAGGCCCTGCACATCCTACACTGTGACCTCACTGACTTCACCTCTGCACCTTGTCCATTCCCCGGGTGGGATGCTTTTCCCTAGAGACGCACAGTGCTCCCTTCCCCTCCTTCACACATTCTCCACTCTGTGAGGTCAACCGCCCACCTCCCTGTTCTACCTGCCTCCATAGCTTTTATCATCTGCTTTACGTTCTATTCATTTAACTTACTTATTCAATCTCTTTCTCCATAGACTATAAGTTCCAAGAAGGAGAGAACGTTGCCTTCTCTGTTTATTATTTATTTACCAGCACCTAGAATGATACCGAGCACATAGTAAGTGCTCATTAAATTTTGGTGACAGGGCAGGAAGGGGCTACTCCCTGAAACTTATGTTGTAACCTCATAATTCCTGGGATTTAGGAAATAAAAGACTCGAAGGAAAGGACTTGATGTCTCCTTAGGTTGTCCAGAAGGACAAGGTTTGGGCCAGGTAGTGATGTCCAGGTAGAGGACACAGAGGCCTCCCCGCCTGTGTCCTGGAGAGAGGCAGCATTGTCTGTCTGGAGGAGATACAGGGCAGCATGATGGTATCTCAGAAACCAGTTCTGGGGCTTGTCCATCTTCAGAGCAGAAGGCTGCTGGGTGGACCTCAAGGTGATGCCTCTGTGCTCCACATTGAGGGCAGGTCAGAGTGTGGAGGTGGGAGAGGGGGGCGGGGGGGCTGTGCTGGAGGATCAAACTGGGCTGTGACCTGCTTGGCTTCTGAGCAAGGGGCTGAGGAGGTGCTGGGGCCACCAGGCAGGGTCTGGGCCGTGGGCTCTTAACCTTATGTGCGGATCCTTGGAGAGAATTCACAAACTTGGAGGCAGAAATTACATATTCATTGTTACAAACTTTTTTTTGGGGGGGGGGTACTGGGCATTGAATTCAGAGGCACTTGGCTACTGAGCCACATCCCCCAGCCCTGTTTTATATTTTACTTAGACACAGGGTCTCACTGAGTTACCTAGTGCCTTGTTTTTGCTGAGGCTGGCTTTGAACTTGAGATCCTCCTGCCTCAGCCCCCAAAGCCACTGGGATTCTAGGCGTGCAGAATCATGGTGTGTCTTCCCATCACAAATCTAGGCCCCCAGATGACAGTGCTGTTAGTAGTATCTGTGACTTTGTGATCTCATAAATCACAAATATTTTCTACAACATGTTCCAATAATGCCGGTCTCTCAAAAATACCATTTACAGGCCCAGGTTATGGCTCAGTGGTAGATCGCTTGCCTAGCATGTGTGAGGCCCTGGGCTCTATCCCAGAAACCACATAAAAATAAACAAATAAAGGTATTGGATCCATCTACAACTACAAAAATATTTAAAAATATATCATTTACATTGATCATGGTTTCGAAATGATGGCTTATTGAACCTGCTTCTGGGCTCTATTTAAAGGATTACATATATTACTGTGACCATTTTGATGACTGTATTTCAGTATAATGGGTTTCCTTCGGCATCCTATTATTTTATATCATATGCTTTTGAAAATGTTATTCTAAGCCCACTTGACCTGACGTAAGGGGTTCACAATGCCAAGGTTCTGAAGTCCTAGCAGCTGTTCCCTAGAGAGACCTTTGTGGGTACTAGGGATGGTGGGGGACGCTGTTTCTGCAGGACAGAGGAAAGAGTAAAGGACCCAGGAGAACAGGCTCCGTGTCCCAGGGTCTACCTTCCTGCAGTACCTAGCGTTTCCAGCAGGTGGCAGCCCCTGCCCAGCCATGCCTCCTGCAGTCTCTGGCACAGCCTGGGCCAAGTCCACATGGGGAAGACCGCCCCATCCTGGCAGCTGCAGTACCTGCACACGTGTGCACACACCTGCTCACATGCATGAACACTCACGTACACGCCACATGCACACACATACTTACATTCACAAAGGCAAAACAGCCAACCTGGCAAGCAGCTTTTGCAATATTTAGTCCCTTCCAGGACTGGCCTTTTTGGGACTCTGGTCCTTGGAAGGTCTTTCAAGAAGAAGAGCTCTCTTGGCAGGGGATGTGGCTCAGTGGCAGAGCACTTGCCTAGCATGTGTGAGGCTCCGGGTTCGAACTGCAAAAAAAAAAAAAAGTCCCTTTGTTCTGCTTCTTTTTCTTGCCCTGTAGCTTTTCTGAGGCCTCCACAGGTCAGCACAAGCCAACGGCCCCAGCCTCAAAATAATCTACTCTCAGCAGAGGTGGGGAGTGGGGTGAGCGAGCAGGGATCTGAATTGTAGCCTGACTCTGTGACCTTGGGACAGTCAATCTGTCTGAACTTCAGTTTCTTCGAATTACATGATGTATATAAAGGAGTCCGTTTGGGCGGGGCCCGGCGGCACACACCTGTAATCCCAGCAGCTGGGGAGGCCAAGGCAGGAGGATGGTGAGTTCAAAGCCAGCCTCAGGAAAAAAGGTGCTAAGCAACTCAGTGAGACCCTGTCTCTAAAAAAAAAAAAAAAAAAAAAAAAAAAAACAACGAAATAGGGCTGGGGGGGGTGGCTCAGTGATTGAGGGGCCCCTGGCTTCAATCCCTCATACCAAACAAAGAAACACACAAACAAAACAAACAAACAACAACAACAACAACAAAGTGCATTAGGATAACTTCACAACTAAATGGGCAAAGAGCTTGAATAGACCTTTCTCCAAAGAAGATGCATATCTGGCCAATAAGTGTGTGAAAAGCTGCTTCATGTCATTGATCATTAAGGAGATGGAATCAAAACCACACGAGATATCATTTCTGTACCCTCTGGGATGACTACAATAAACAACCACAAAACAACAAAAAACACCCAGAAAAAAACAAGTCTTGGTGAGGATGTGGATGAAGAGAAACCCTTTGATCAGTGCTGGTAGGAATGTAGCATAGTGTAGCTGCTATGGAATACAGTATGGCGGATCCTTGGAAAGTTGAACACTATTAATGTACCACCTGGCCAATTCATTGATAGATATCTATGCTTAAGGAACTGAAAATGGGGAGTAAAACAGATACTTGTTCATGAATGTTCATAGGAGCAGTATTCACAATAGCCAAAGCACAGACACAACCAAATGTCCATTAACTAAAGAATGGATTTCACATACAAAAAAATTATTTAGCCTTGAAAAGGAAAGAAGGCAAGACACATGCTACAACAAGAATGAGCCTCAAACATGATGCTAATAAAAGGAGGCCAGTCACAAAAGGTCAGGCATTCCATGATTCCATTTATATGAAATGTCCAGAAGAGGCAAAGCCATACAGACTGGATTCAGGCTGGTGGTTGCCAGAGGACTGGATTGGGGACTGCAGAACACGGAGTGGCTGCCTCCTGAGGATGCTGTGTTTGAGGAACCAGGTGTGGGACCAGACAGTGGTGGGTGTGCACATGTGTGCACATGCTGAGTGCACTAAATGCTACTGAATCCTTCACTTTCAAATGGTAGTGTTGTGTGTTATGCAAATTTCTCCTCCATTAAAAATGCCAAGCAGGGTGGGGAATGCCTGTAATCCCAGCAACTTGGGGGGCTGAGGCAGGAGGATCACAAGTTCAAGTCCAGCCTGGGCAACTTAGCTAGAACTTGTCTCAAAATAAATAAATAAATAAATAAATAAATAGGGCTGGGGGTGTAGCTCCATGGTAGAGCACCTTTGGGTTCAATCCCCAGTACTGGAAGAAGGAAGAGGAAGAGGAGGAAGAGGAGGAGGAGGAGGAGGAGGAGGAGGAGGAGGAGAGGGAGGAGGAGGAAGAGCAGGAGGAGGAGGAGGAGGAGGGGGAGGAGAAGGAGGAGGAGAAGGAAGAGGAGGAAGAGCAGGAGGAGGAGGAGGATGGGAGGAAGAGGAGGAGGATGATGGGGAGGAAGAGGAGGAGGAGAAGGAGAAGGAGGAGGAGAGGGAGAAGAGTAAACAAACACATGCATTTTTCCAAGCATCTAGAGAACATTCTAGAAGTATCCACAGCCCGCCACAATCCAGCCAATTCAGTGTACATTTTCCTCCTTTCCCTGCTTGCTGCCCATGGCAAATGGCCATGGTAGAGACCAAAAGTGTTAGATTCTGTAGGGACAAGTGACAGTGGAGATCAGAGTGAACGGCCAACCCTGTCTCTGAGCTCAACTGTCCTCCCCCACCTCTTCAAGATCCCAGCTGGACTCACACAGCCCCTCTCACCCTGGCGGGCTCCTGGGGTGAGCGTATTGTTGGAAGGGAAGTTCCCAAGGGAACGCGTCGCTCTGTGCACTCTTTCTACCTGCTGTGTTCCAGGTATGGGGACACTGCAGCCCAGGTGTGGGAAAGCCCTGCTGGGGCCCTCACCAGGCCCGGGCAGTCCCTCGCCTGCTTCCCAGGGCCTTCGCTCCTGTTGTGCCTTCAATATGCTCCTCCCTCTGGGAACTCACGTTGACATTTAATCCTAGTGGTGAGACATCAAGATGCCACGGGGTCTCTTCTCATGAGTGGATCAGTCATTCACACAGCTTCCAGATTCCTGGGTTCACGGGTTAATGGGTGATTGCCAGAGCACATCTGCTTTAAAGCCAGTTTGCCTGGGTCTCTTTCAAGGTCCTGTCTCTCACCACCTTGGAACTCTGCCTGCAAGAAGCCATTCCCCACGTGTGGTCTCTGGACCTTGGACCAGATCCAGGAGCCCCAATAAACTCTTTTCTGTATTATAACTAACCTGGTCTGTGGTAGTCTGTCGTTAGTGACAGAAAATGGACTGAAGTATCTGCCCTGGGGATACATCTAGGCCTGGGGAGGCCTTTATAGATCCAGGGTGCACTGACCACTGGGTTCCATGGCGGTCACTTTGGCTCTAGTTGGCTGCTGTCCCCTCCCCCTTAGGCCGGGTTGCCTTTACTGACCACCTTGTGTTTGCTCTTCTTCTGCAGATGTGTGCATGCTCCTGTATGTGGGGGCATGTGGACCTGTGTGACTGCTGCACAGGGCACATGGTGGCCTCTGTGTGTGATGGGCTGGGACCTCAGACAACAGCAGGTGCTGGGACCCAGGCTCCAGCAAAGGGATGTCTTAGTGGAAGCAGGACTTTCAAGATGGCAGAAGGTGAGGGAGGACCCAGGTGGGCAGGGCAGCTCTAGTGGGGCCTCGGGTGGGGCTGACTGGCCATGTGTCCTTCTCAGTCTTCCCGTGGGCAACACAAGAGGTCGCAGACCCCCGTGAGGGTGAGGGCGGTTTCCACCTTCTGTGGCTTGACCTTTGAATAGAAACTTGGGAAACACACAAATCCAGCTTAATTCTGTGTTTCAGACAATGGGAGATTCTCCTTGCAAAAAGCCCCACAGGGCCCCATAGTTCATTTTCCCTTTAAATGGCCTTAGTCTTGGTCTCCGGGTCAGATCTTCCAGTAATTCCCCCAACCCTGGTGCATTCCCATAAATGGCCACCAGGGGGTGCCATAAGCTTTTCGAAGAGGAAAACCACAGGGCTGGCCCCCATTCCCAGGTCCCAGAGTGGAGGACACTGTCAGACAGGAACCACAATCCCTGGCCAGTCTCTTCCACTGGAATGTTTCCCAGGCTGATTCTCAAGGACTCTCCAGAACCTTCAGCACAAATCCCAACTCCCCTGACATTCAGGTCCCACTCCCCGCCCCTTTGGTCTCACCACACTGTTCGCTCCTTCGTCGTGACCCACGAGGTCTGGGCTGGTTTCCCGTCACTATAATGAACTGTCTGAGACCTAACAGCACAAACTGCTCATCTCGTGCCTGGGAAGCAAAAGAGGAAGAGACCGGGGTCCCACAATCCCTTTTGAGGTCATGTCCCCAGTGACCTAAGGAACTTCCCTAGGCCCCTCCTCCTAAAGCTCTTAGCACCTCCTCGGGGAACCAAGGGTAGAGAGACCTTTTAAGTCAGGCTTTTAGGGGATACTCAGCATCCAAACTATAGCACAGTCCAAATCACACCCCCTTTGGTCTCAGGGTTCACCCTCACCCATTCAGTCAACAATCAGAATGCTGAACACAGCCCGAGTCTCGTGTCAGGCACCTTGGCACGTTGCATATTTTAAGTGGAAGAGAATTTGAGGCACAGAGGGAGCAGGGAGGACCCTCACCTCCCCCCACCGGAAGCAGGTCATAGACCATCATGTGAGCCCCACCCCCATCCCTGCATCTAAAGGCGGAGGGACGTGGGGGAGAATCTGACACACAGCCTTGCTGAGTCCTCTGTTAACAAGGGTTGGCTCTACCTCTTGTCCAGCCCCATTTCCCACAACTACACCATCGTTCACCAAACCTAGAATAGCAACACTGCGGTTTGACTTTTTCTTCATTTCCTTGTGAAAAGTCCTGTGTCATGTAAAACCCACATTAATTACATTTGTATGCTTTTCTCCAGTGGATAGGATTTGTGTGTGTGTGTGTGTGTGTGTGTGCGCGCGCGCGTGCATGCCAAGGAGTCTGGGGGAGAATTCAAAGAGGTAAAAGAAAAAGATATTTTTTCCTCCTGTGTACCCAGCTGGTGCCTCACTATACTACAAAGACAAGGACAATCAGCTGTGCCCAGAGTGACTGCCAGATGTTAATAGTTTCTAGAAAAAAAGATTAATGACTGCTTTCTGTTTATTCTTACATTTCACAGGCTTTTTTTTTTGGATACAGGGTCTTGCTGAATTGCTGACACTGGCCTTGAACTTGAGATCTCTCTGCCTCAGCCTCCCCCGTTGCTGGGATTACAGGTGTGCACCACCAACCCGGAACATTCTTATCATCTTCAAAGTCAACCAATTAATGAGGGCAGTGTTCTTATTCCACTCTTGGTGTTCTGGAAAACAAATCTGCAAAGATTCGCCTGCCTCTCCTTCCCTCTAGGGCTGAGAGAAGGCTCAGGGTGCTCCCTAGTTCACCTAGGACAAGACAATGTTATGCACAGACCCTTAACATTCCCTTTCTTTGCCTCAAAAATGGTCGACTCAACTTCTTGTCCCCATTGGTCCAATCAGAGCAAAATGGTGGTTAGTCCAACTTGGATTCAGCTTCTCCAGTTTCTCAGGCCCTGCCCGAGAACTCCAGGCTTCAGGGCAAAACACCCTCCAGACAGGGCCAACCTTCCACCCCTGTCCTCACACCTGAGTTTTCCTACCTGCATTTACTCCATTCTATTAAACATAACTCAAAACATTCTTTGTACTTACCTCGCGTGTGTGTGTGTGTGTGTGTGTGTGTGTGCGCGAACGCGCGCACACACACCCGACCTTTGAGCTGCTGGCACACGTGGTCAGAGGCCCCGCCCCTGTGGCCAAGGTCTCTTTCTCCCTCACTGGCAGGAATCCTTTGGATAAAGGGTGTCCTTACTAAGCTGCGATTTGTTGTTATTTGACACTCCTGTTGTTGGAGATTGTTGTTGGTGACTCAAGTTTCAGGAGGTGCATCGGGTAACATTGGGAGTCTGTTTACCGCCCTCCCCCAGGCTCCCAGGAAACAGAGGCACAGGATTTCTATCAACATGAAGACAACTCAGTTGTCCACCCTGACAGTCAGATGGGGTGGTTCCCCTGGACCCCACCAGGTAGCTCTCTCCCACCTCTAGACCCAGGGAGAACCCCTCTTGTTCTGCATTCTAGATACAAGACAGGAAGCAGTGATCCTCTGATACAGAGACCTAAAGGCTCAGGAACCTAATCGTACAGTGATTTCACCTACCAGAGAGGCAGAGCCAAGGTCACAGAGCTGGGGGTGGTGCAGCTGGGATTCGAACCCTCCGCCTGCTGGATTCCTTGCAAGCAAGCTTCTTAGGCTTCCGAGCAGAGCCACTGGTTCTCAGGCCTTCAGGCGGCCTGCCCATGCCTGGATTGACCAAGCAGAAGCTGGGCAAGGAGTTTGGGACTGAGCTGCAGGGGTTGCTCTGACCACTAGGGGGCGCCCAGGCTCCAGCCAGAAGGGCTGAGGCCAAAATCCAGGTTCAGGACCCTATCTCCCCTGTTCCTCTATCCTAGCAACAGCCCTGTGCAGGTGAGGCCAGATGAGCTACCTGGGCTCAAATCCCTGCAAGCCCTGCGACCTTGGACAAGTAGTTTTTCAGCACTGAGCCCCCCTTGCCTTATCTCAGCTGGGAGCAATTATAGCACCTGCTAGCATTGCAGCACCCGCCATGCACCACACACTGAGGGCACAGTAACATCAACAGCTGCTATTACTACCATCTATCCCAATCTACAGACAAGGAAACACAGGCCCAGGGAGCCAGGGCTACCTGCACACATTTTTGTGCACAAGGAATGAAACTTCCCCACTCAATTCTGAATAAAAATCTGTCTGGCAGTACTGCTCAGGGACACCTTAAAGCAAAGTTCCAGAACTTTCCAGATCCCCTGAACCAGAGCTCCATAGAGGAATAGAGAGCTCCTTGTAGTGCAGAAGGCTGGAGATGTGGTGACAGAAAGAACCACAGGTTTGATCCCCCAGATTGTCACACATAGTTACACTGATATCTCTTAAGCCTCAGTTTCCCTGAAACTAAAGTGTCATGGAGATGGTTGGGCATTAGCTTGTTCCCAGGATCATTGGTCCCAACTTGGAGAGCCGTGAGGATAGGACTAGTGGCCAGTAATGTGGTGGGGAAGGGGGAGAAAGAGAATGGGAATCATAAAATCCCTGGGTCAAGGGGATGGGGCAAGGGACACTGCAGAGATGGAAGGCCATTGCTACCCTGATCATTTCAGGGAGCCTGGGCCATCGTGGGCAAATGCTTTCACGGCTCTCAGCCTGCAGGACCCGGAGGGGGCCCCACTAACTCTGGATTTTTCCCTAAGTGCCCGGTGACCTTCAGGAGCTCACACTCAGTGATTTTCCTCCCAGCCTACCCTGCAGCTCCATCTTTAAAAATAGTCGCAGAAGAACCCATTGCTTATTCAATGAGCTCTTTTGTTAAAAAAAAAAAAAAAGCAACAAAACCTGCAGCTTCGGTTTGTTTGTTTAGTTTATAAAATGTCCACTGCGATGATCAAAGAGCCAGCTTCATGAAAGAAAAACAGGAGCCTGCGTAAGGAGAGAGGGCAGGGGTGGGTGTGTGCGGCGAGGCCCTGCTGGGTTGTGGGTAGGCTCACGGGCAAATCTCTGCAAACCAAGGACAGTCATTCTACTTCCTTGACCTCAGTTTTCTCATCTGTATATTGGGAATGATAATCATCATGATAGTAATGTTGGGTGCTGGGATTCAGAGTTGAATAGGGCATGTGCTGTCCTTTCCTACCCAGCCAGACTTCTGGAAAGAATTGTACCCACCCACCCTCTCTCCGGGCCCTGCTGCCCAGTGCACTCTGACTCCCCATGTGCCTCTCTGAAATTGTTCCTGCCAAGGACATTGAGAATTTTAATGTGGCAAATCTACGATATTCAACAAGTATGTATGGAGTATTTCCTGTACGCCCTGCGCGGTCCTAGGCTCATCCTGACCATAGCTCAGTGGGGCTGGGGCTGGGCTCACAAATCTGCTGACCCTTGTCCTTGCCCTTCCTATCTCTGTTGTGCCTTTGATTTCTTTGCTTGGTCTTTCTCTCCAGCATCCTACCTTGAGGCTCTATACTGGGACTTCTGCCATGTCACCTGCCCTGAATGATGTCACCCTCTTCTGGAGGGCTCCTCCTTGGTGACCACCTCTGGAGAGCCACGGCTTCCTCTCTGCTCTGCAGGCCCCTGAGCACTGCACCCGGCAGAGTGGGGTCTGTAGGTCCCTTTGAGGCTCAAAGCCACTGGGGTGGTTGATGGTAGATGTCAACTTGCCTGGATTAGGGAGCGTCCAGGTCAAGTGGCCCTGCTGGGTTTGTCTGTGAGCATGTCTCTGGAGCAGACTGGCATGTGGGTCGGTAGACTGGGTGGGGAAGAGCTGTCCCCAGTGTTTGGTGGGCTCATGGAGTTGGTGGGGGGTTCCCAGAACAATAACACAAAGCCACGTTCCCTCACTCTCTCTCTTGGAGCTGGGATGCCCCTTCTGCTGCCCTGGGATATCAGATCATAGGCTCTCTGGCCTTTGGACACCTCGTGGACCCCAGGTTCTCAGGTTTCTCCTTGGACTGAGAATGACGCCATCAGTTTCCCCAGTTCTGAGGCTTTCAGACTTGGACTGAGCAATACTACTGACATCTCGGTCTCCAGACCATGGACGGCCAGCTTCGGGACTTCTCGGCCTCCATGATCACATAAGCCAATTCCCCAGACAAATCCCCATCATCTGTCTGTCTGTCAATCTATCTATCCATTAATCCACTAACCATCCACTTATCCATCCATTCACCCCCCCCCACTCACCCTTTCACCATCTATCCATTCATCCATGATGAATCTCCTTTCATGTATCTATCTTTACCTCTGTCTGTCTGTCTATCCGTCTATTCATCCATCCATCCTGTATCTCCACCCCCTGGTTCTGTGTCACCTCCCCAGAACTCACTATGTCACGGTTGCTATCTACCACCCCACTCATTTCCAAGAGCCAAGAACCCAACTGGACAACTACATTTTCCATCCCCCATACAGGGGCAGCCGAAGAAATAAAAACCGGTTTGGGGTGAAATTTCAACAGTTTCTTTAAAAGAGAGAGAGTTTCTCTCCATCCCTGCGGCTGCCATACTAATCCAAGCCACTCTGCTGTGCAGGGAGCATGAGGTGATTATCGTGTTTG
Organism: Spermophilus citellus; assembly: GCF_964194105.1. Classification (NCBI taxonomy): domain Eukaryota; kingdom Metazoa; phylum Chordata; class Mammalia; order Rodentia; family Sciuridae; genus Spermophilus; species Spermophilus citellus. The sequence goes on from NC_138187.1 coordinate 33,129,350, forward strand.
CCAATTGGCTTCCTTGCTCACTCCATTCCCCCCAACACTGCCCGAGGGATCCTTCCAAGGCAGCAATATCTGACCCTGCCATTTCCCCAAAACACCTTCTGTAGCTCCCCGTCATCCAGGAGATTCAAACTCCACATTGAGCCCACGAGACTTCCAGAACTTTCCCCTGACCCCACGAAAGCCCTATCTTGACAGTTTCCTGTGGAAGTCTGGTTTGCTCTTCAGGAGGCTGAGGCAGGAAGATTGCAAGTTCAAGTCCAGCCTCGGCAACTTGGTCAGTCCCTGTCTTAAAATAAAAGCAGCTGGGGCTCTAGCTCAATAGCAGAGCGCCTCTGGATTTAATCCCCAGCCCCGCCCCCCCCACCTAACCCTAACCCCCCACCCCCCACCCCTACCCCTCTCCACCCCACCCCCACCACCAAAAAAAAAAAAAAAAAGAAAAGAAAGAAAAAATAAAAAAAGAAATGTAACTTGAGTCCATGTGTAATTTAAAAATTTCTATTGGCCACACTAAAAATAAAAAGGAAAACAGCCCAGATTATTTTTTACTTTCATAACATGTTTTCGGGAAGGCATTATATCCAAAATATCATCTTATCTTGTAATCAATACAAAACTAATTAATGAGCTATTTTATCTTCATTTCTTTCATTTTGTGTCTTCGCTGTCTGGTGTGCCTATTTTTCTTCTTCCAGTGAATTTCAACTTGATCTCTATTTGGATTCCATAAAATGTAACAGTTGAAAAAAGTAGATATACATACCCAAGTTGTTTTCCAAACATAATTACGTCTTCCAATGACGGAATGAAAGGGCCATTGAACAATTTAATTTTAATGAATTAACATGAAATCAAATTTGAAATTTTGTTCCTTGGTGGTTCCAGGGTCCAGACGTTACTGTGGCATCTTGACCCTCGCTGACCAGCCAGCCCTCCTCCACTGGGATGTCTGTTGCACGTTCTGCCTGATGCAGAGTGGCCTTTGAGCACCAGGGGACTGAATTTTTAATTCTGTTTTTCATCGATTTGAATTTAAGTAGCCACGTGCAGCCGGTGGCTACCCTCCTGGGCAGGGCAGTACTTAGCACCCGGCTCCTGTCATGCAGTGGTCCTGTCCCCACGCCTTGGCCCTCTCTGTTCCTCTGCCTGTCCCACTCACACCTGCCCCTGATCTTCCTATTGGCTGAGTCAAAAATATCCTTTGGTTGTTGGTTTCTGCCTGGCCTCTTGGTCCTCTACCATCCTGCTTTGTTCTCCCACCCAATAATTCCATGTTTATTATGATAAAGGGCTTAATTTCTCTTCTCAGTAGAGGGTGAGCTCCAGGGGGCATGGACCGTGTCTGTCTCTCCCCCTCCCCCATTCCCAGTGTCCTGGGACCAGTACCTAGAGGATGTGCCTGAAGCCATGATGAATGTTCATGAGTGAACGCAGTCACCTCACTGTCTGGAATTCCACCGTTAGAGACTTCTTCTTTTATGGTTTTCTCTCAGAAAACACACACCTTTTCAAGCCAGCAAACTCAATGTCATTGTAATATTAGCGTTTATTGACCACTTACAGCCCGTTAGGCGTTGTTGGGAACGCCTCACACCTATTAACTCATTTAATTCTCACATCAATCCTAGGACGTGAGTAGTAGTCTTAGCTGCATTTTAAAGACATGGGGACTGAGGCACAGAGAAACTTGGTAACTTGCTCATGGTCACACAGCTAGCTGGGATTAGGCAATCTGGTTTCAAAGATCACTGTCAAACCAAGTATGAGGAATCGATTTCCAACTCTTTTCACTGTGACTACAGTAAAAAGTACGTCTAACATTCACACACACACACACACACACACACACACATACACACACACTCCTAAAAAATGTTTCGTAAAGTATTAATTATATTAATTCAGGTAATGCATTCTGGTGGGTTCTATTCTAGACTGTTCTATTTTCTTCGATGTCATTTCTAATGTTGGTCGTGACCCACTGAATTGATTTCATGACCTACTCCACTATGCATTTTTACGAACATTCTTTTTGTTTAAGAACACATAAAAGCAAAGAGAACAAAATAATGACTCCTACCAGGAGCCCGTCGATCACATTTGACAGTTGTCAGCTTGCAGAGCACCCTGTTTCCTTTGCACCCCTGCCCATTTCCTCCGCTATTATTATTATTTTGAGGCAACTCCCAGACTTGATATCACTGAGTCTATAAATAGTTCTGATCTCTTTTTCTGTTGTGGCTGCTATAACAAAATGCCACAGACCAGGTGGCGTAAACAGTAGAGATTCATTTTCTCACATTTCTGGAGGTTGTAAGACCAAGATCGAGATTCTGGCAGGGTTGCTTTCTGACAAGGGCTTTATTCCTGGCTACAGCTGGCCTCTTTGCTATGTTCTCACAGGGGACACAGAGGAGAGAGACACTGGCCCCCTCTTCTTATGACACTACTCCTATTGGAGCAGGGCCCCTCCTTATGGACCCCTTATAGCCATACGGAGGGGTAGAACTTCAACATAGGAACAAATTTTTGTCCATAATTGTCTATAATGGTTTTAGCAAAGATGTTCTTCCTCAGTGGGGAGGAGGACAGGGCTGTCCTGTACTCTGGGGACTGGAGTGGAGAGGAGGGACAGAAGGCAATAAGGTCTGCCCACCTCCCAGTCTAGCATCCCTGAACCTGGAGAGAGGGAGGGCGAGAGGGAGGCACCCAGGCCTGCCTGGCACAGATTTTCTGCTGTATCAGAGCCCCAGCTGCAAGAGGGAGCTGTCTGAAGACCCCTTACCCACAGCTCTGTGCCTGGAGGTGCCCTCAGGCCCTGGGGGCTGGGATAAGACCTTAGGAGGCTAGGTTCCCGGTTCCCAGGACACTAACTCGCGGCATGATTCGGGCAAGTGGTTTCTCTCTCTGACCTCAGTTTCCCCTCCGTAAGACACAGGGCTGCAAGTCAAGCTGCACCAGCTCTTGCATTTCTGGTGTGCTATCAGCTCAGCTCGAGGCCAGGGCTTGGACGTGGGCACGTCTCTCTGGCTTGGGTTTCTAGAAGGATCCAGAGATGACTCCCTTGGGGGAGAGGAAGGGGTTGCCTAAACAGGGCAGGGAGGGAGAAGAGGGAGGAGAACCTGTCATGGGCCACTGGGATGGAACAGGGGCCTCGAGGCCAGGTCGGAGGGTAGAAGGGCCAGGCACAGCTCCAAGAGGAGGACTGGCCAAGGGACTTCGAGGGCCAGGGTCTCCTTGTTTCAGTTTAAGCATCCGAGGATGTGATGGAGTCTGGAAAAAGCCGCTTTCAGGCAGCGTTGGGTCCCTGACCGTCTGGATGTGACGCTTGGCCAAGGAGCACTGGCCGGCCCAGGACACACCGCATCCCAGGGCAGATGGAGAATTCAGAGAAAGCCAGAGCCCGGTGCCAGACGGGCCTGAAGCCATGTCAGCCTGCAGAGAATTCCCAGGGAGTCGAAGGGACCTGGCGTCCCTCCCAGGCCCTGGATGGGTGCCAAGCCCGACTTTTTTGAAATGTAACAGGACAAGGTGACCCCAAACAGCCGATGGGCTTGGGGTGCTGGAAGAGGCTGGCAGATGGGCAGACACTACAGGTGGGTCTGTGCTGTGACCCCTGCCGGGTTCCCCAAGCCCCTCCCCACACTCCCAGTGCCAGCAGGTAGGCCCCAGGTAGGGGTGTACACCTGTGCACACAGTGGGTGCCATCGCCGAGGCGGATGCAATCCTCCCCCTCCAGCTGCTTTCCTAGAGCTATTTTGTCCTGGAAATCCCTGCCATTCGAGGATTTCTTGGATGCTGCAGCCAATTTTCATTCCTGCCATGAAGCTCCTCGGCAGACCCTGCCAGGAACAGCTCTTTCTCATTTATTTCAGGCTCAGGAGAGGCAGGGAGAGGAGAGCCTTGCAGACTCTCCTTGGTGTTTTCACCAACAAGACAGCCTCCTGCGCGTGTACCGCCTGGAAGCCGGGCCCCGCTCCAGAAGAGTCAGGAATAGCTCCAGAAATGCCAGGACCCACTCCAGAAGAGGCAGGCTGGCTCCAGAACAGGCAGGGCCCCAATTCCAGAAGAGACCAAGCCTGCTCTAGAAGAGGCAGAGACCATTCCACAAGAGGACAAACCTGGTCCAGGAGAGGTAGGGCCCACTCCAGCCAATCTGCTCTAGAAGAGGAAAAACCTGGTCCAGAAGAGGCAGGGCCCACTACAGAAGAGACAGGCTGGCTCCAGAACAGGCCGGGCCTCGCTATAGAAGAGAACAGACCTGCTCTAGAAGAGGTAGGCCCCGCTCCAGAAACTTGGTCCAGAAGAGGCAGGGACCACTCCAGAAAGAGACCAAGCCTGCTCTAGAATAGGCAGAGATCACTCTAGAAGAGGCCAAAGCCTGGTCCACTAGAGGCAGGGTCCACTCCAGAAGAGGCAGGCTGGCTCCAAAACAGGCAGCCCCAGAAGAGACCAAGCCTGCTCTAGAGGAGGCAGGCCCTGCTCCAGAAAAGGCCAAGCCTGCTCTGGAAGATTCCGAGACTGCTCTAGAAGAGGCAAAGCCTGGTCTAGAAGAGGCAGGGCCCACTTTAAAAGGGACCAAGCCTGCTCTAGAAGGGGCAGGTCCCTCTCCAGAAGAGGCCAGACCTGGTCTAGAAGAAGTGGGCCACTCCAGAAGAGGTCAAGCCTGCTCCAGGAGAGAAAGAACCCACTCCAGAAGTGGCAAGGCCAGGTCCCAAACAAGTAGGACCCAGCGGAACAGAGGCCTTCACTGGGAGGACAAGAAGCAGGTGGAGGTGAGTCTCGGTGCACCCCCATCCTCAACCTGGCCCTCCCTGCCTGCCCGATTCCCAAATCCCCTGTCCCGTGAGGCAGGGGCCACATTTGTGGTAACTGTCCTGTGAGGTGGGCCTCATTGTAGCTCTGATGTCTCACACGGTCCCATCCACGGAGGTGTGTTGGTCCAGGTTCAGTGAGAGTCAGACGCCTGTTAGACCAGGACGCAAGAAAAGACCACTGACTCCAATTAAAATCAAATTAAAGCAGGCTTATTATTTCGAGGGGCCGGGCTGCCTCTCCCTCCCAAAACGGCGGGAACAAGACAGCCCCGAGGCTTCTTTGTGGCCCAGTTTTATAGCCCAAAAAGTTACACAAAGGGGGGTTACAGATAACAACACTCTGAGGAGCATAACACAAGTTTACATTTTTGCTGGCCCCGGCATCAGAATTTATGGAGATCTTAGAGACTCAGAGAGGGTCATTATCCGGCCAGGGAAGGCCAGAATTCATGAGGCGTCACTAAGGTTTAGGAAAGGGTTGTTATCTGGTCAGGGAAAACCGGACATGGGTGAGTTCAGGGCACGGGCAGGCATTCCTAGTAGGTTCAGAATTTGCAGTAATTTATAGTAAAGCCGAAATTATCTTTTCATGGTTTTATGGCGAGATGCCCAATTTTAAGAAAAGATCAGGTTGGGTCTATCAGCCAACGCAGGGAAGCACCAGTGTAGTGTCCCTTCAAAAACTTCTGCCCCCCAGGCCTCGGAGTGTGGCCTGATTTGGAAATAGGCCCTGTACAGAGACAACTGTTTAAAGATCTCAAGGTGCCGTCATCTTGGGTTACGAGGACTCTGAAGTCAATGGCTGGCGTCCTTATAAGCAGAAGAGAGGACACAGAGACACAGAGGAGAGGTCATGTGACCATGAAGCCAGAGGTTACAGTGATGTGTCTAGAAGCTGAGGAGCTCCATGGATTTCCAGAAGTCACTGATTTCCAGAAGAGGCAAGCAACGGCCTCTCCTCAGAGAGTCCGGAGAGAAACACCTCCCTGACACTGGGGTCTGGGGACTCCTGGTCTCCTGAACCGGAAATACATTTTGCTGTTTATGTGACCTGAAGATGGTCATTTTCATGGTGTCTCTGGGACATGGACACAGCTTATAATAGAGAAAATGGGGGTGGGCAGGCTGGGAGAGCTGCTGGATTGGTGCGGAGTCTGACCCCAGGGAAGGAGAGAGGGAAGGAAATTTGTCTACAAATGTCTTCAGCCACTGGGCAGCCTCAGGTGGACTCAGTGAGCCTTTGGGGGAATACTGGAGCCAGAATGGGTCCCTGGTCTTCCAGAATGAGTCTGCTGCAGGAAGTCACTGACATAGACGGGTCCACAGGAAGTCCAGCCTCAGGGCCAAGATAGCTTGGGACTTCAGGCCCTGCTGGGGTCCTCCAGGGGATCCTCATGGCCACAGCGTTGAGGGAATGAACGGACAGCGGAAGGAAGTTGCTTGAGGAAGACTGGACACTGCTGGAGGGAGAGGTCTTTCTTGAGGGATTGAAATCTGAGACCCGCTGCTGAAGCCAGATTTAAAATTAGGTAGTCAGTGTAGTTAGGTAAATCGGGTCTAATACCGAGTGAAATCTAAAATGGAGGCCATGCTGAGAATGATTCGGGAAACGCAGGACAATTCATGGAATGTTAATGAAGTCCGAAAAGGCCCTAGGCCAAAGTCCACCTCAAAGAATTGTTAATGAACAGCCCCCAGCAAACTTAAAGATAGCCCATCACAAAGAAGTGTCCCACCCCTCGGGCTTTCCAACCTACATTCCATCCCCAAAACTATAAGAAGGGGAGACAACCGCACTTCCACAGATTCCACCTCTTGGGCCCCCTTCTTCCTCCGGGAGAAGTCTTTTCTGCTGTCCTTTAATAAACTTCTAATTTCTACTCTGACCTTGCCTCAGCGTGCTTCTTTGGTGTTATTCTTCAACATTGGGGAAGCAAGGACTTCGGTCAACAGCGGTAACACAGCCACAGAAGCTTCTGGAAGGGAGAAGGCCTGTGTTTGTTTTGAGAGCCGCGTCAACAAATCACATAAACGCACAGCCAGTGAGTCACGCTGCTGCGGAGGCCGCACTCCTGCGCCTCTGATCTCTTAAAATGAGAGAACTTGGTTCCCTCACAGTTTGGGAGATGTGTTAAGAAACTGTCCATGTGGTGCACGTCGGTTATCCCAGCCACTCGGGAGGCTGAGGCAGGAGGATCGAGAGTTCAAAGTCAGCCTCAGCCACTGAGGGAGGCCCTGTCTCTTAATAAAATATAAAAAGGGCTGGGGATGTGGCTCAGTGGTTAAACACTCCTGGGTTCAATCCTGGTATGAAAAAAAAAAGAGAAAAAGAAAAATAAATAGTCCGTGGGATCTCACTTTCTGACACCAACCCTCATTTCTGACACTGATTGCATATTTGAGGGTCCCCAAGATAAGCCCCCAGTTACAAAATTCACTAGAAGAACTCACAGAGCTCATTGAGAGCCATGAGACTCACAATTATGGTTTATTACAGGAAAAGGACAAGCTGAAAATCAGCTCAGGGAAGAGGACTGTGGAGCAGAGTCCAGGTGGGCTCCACACATGGAGATTCCGGCTGCCCCTTCCCATTGGAGTCAGGGGCAGTGCTACCATCTCCTAGCAATGATGTGTGACAAGGTGCAAGGGATACTGCCACCCAGGGAAGCTCACCCCAGCCTTGGTGTTCAGAGTTTTTATGGGAGTTGGATCCCATAGACATGGTGGATAGGCCATGAGGCTGAGAGCCTTCAACCTCTCTGGAGGTCAAGTTCATTTTTCACCGTCCAAAGCCCCCACCCTAAATCCCACTGTTAAACTATTTGGTCTGACCCAAAGTCTCCAGGTAAACAAAGACACTCTTAGGTCTCCAGGAAGGACATTCAAAGGACTTAGAGCAGATGGCAAAAGCCATACCTCTCTTTGGACAAGATTCATTCTGTACTACACACCAGTCAAGGGAACCTGGGCAGTCTTTGAAAGCTCTTGGTACCTTAGTTTCAACATCTGCAAAATGGACACGTGGATATCTTTCTTGTGACATTGTCAGGGAGATTATGTAAGACAGTGTCCACGTGAACTTCCACTGCCCAGGACACAGCAGGCACTTGAGGAGAGCTTGTTCGGTGAATGAATGAATGAATGGGAGCTCCCCCCACGTCCCCTCCCTGCCCGGCTGGTCCTCAGGAGGGGGAGGGGCTTCAGAGGGCAGGGCTGGCTCAGCCCCAGGCCTGACTCACAAGTGAATCATCCCCAGCCTCAGGGACCAGAAGATCTGAGGGTCCCGGGGAGTAGGCTTCTTAAAGGGTGAGCTGGCAGCCTGGCTGCCGAGTAAGAGCGGAGCTCATTACGTGTGGCCTTTTTGATGAATTATAAAGGCTCAGCCTCACGCTGAGAATGTAGAGAGAGGGAGGCGAGGCCACGGGCAGGCGTATATATTTTATTTCTGAAGGGAGAGGAATTTCTGACTCTTTCCTGGGAGAACCAACCTTCGTGGAGAATAACCAAATAGGAACAGGGCTGAGAGGTTCTGTGCCGGAGACAGGAGGGCTGGCTCCTCAGGGAGGACGCTGCAAGACCAGGGGTCAACTGCTTCTTTCTGAGCCTGTGTCCAGGGCCATGTTATCTGCTGGAGGAGAGAGGGAGACGACTCCGATCTCCTCCCCGAACGTGTGTGTGTTTTTTTGTTTTTCTCTCTCCCTTGAGAAATATGCTGATAGGCGTGGACCTTTGGGGGGAATGGAGGCCCTGACCTTCTGGATGGGACTCTGCCACGCAGCCCTCAAATGGGTGGTGGGCAATGGGTGGTCCTTGGATCTCCACTTCTCTATCCTTTACTCCTCTCCCTGTAAGAAATTCTCATTTCTTGCCTGGATCATTACGGTCATTCCTGCCTTCGTCACTTCCAAGTCTAGTCTCAGCCCAGCAGCCTGTTAAGATCTAGGTGGGTTATGTCACATTCCTACTCTAAGTCTTCCAGGTCTCCTAGTCTCCCTCAGAGTCCTGAGCTGCTCCCTGACTTCACTGCTTGCTCATCCTTCTGTACTGTGGAAGGGGACTTCCGGGGCAGCAGAGGTCAAGGGTGTGGGATAAAGATGCACAGACAGGTCCTCCCAGGCTGGAGATGCACATCCTGTGATCAGGAACCAGAGTAGCATCCTGGACTCTGAAGGTAAGCAGGGGCCCCCTCTGCCAGTGTACCTGTGAAGAAGCAGACATCTCCCCATTGGAAATATATTGACCGCCATTTTGTTTCACACACTGTTTGGCTCCAGATTCTTTATAAGACTCGATTCATTTCACCTGAACAACAGCCCATGAGACGGGGCACTACTGTTGTTTTCAAATGTGTGCATTTTTACTATTTTCTCTTTGGCATCATTGCAAGTATGGTCAGCAGCAGATAATTCTTTGGAAATTCTTCCTGGGACAGGCAGACAAATGTGAAACCTTAGATGTGAGCTGGGGTGGAACATAACCCTCAGTTTGTTTGATCCAGAAGACTTGACAGCCACTTAGCCTCAGAATGAATTTGGATGAGTTGCTATTCCACCCTTTCCTGGTTGGGTGTGGGGGTACAACCAGTCAGCAACTGTGCAAGCCCCAAAACTTGCTCATCATGGGACAATATTGTCGTTGCGACACTCACGGCAGCCATGCCGGGCCCTCTGCTCAATGCTTTGTGTGATTTGTCTGCTATAATTCTGCCAATGACCCAGCAACTTGAAAGATGGGAGCTCTGTTTTACAGATGAGGAGACCAAGGCTCAGAGTGGCTGAATAGCTCACTCCAGTTCTCTCCGCCGAAAAGCTGTAGAGTTGGCCTTGATCTTGGGAGATTCACTTTGATCCCTTTACCACTCATCCCCACGGGGGCTTTCTGTCCAATGCAGGGAAGATGTGCACACTCATGGGTGAATCGGGGATGTCCCCTTCCCCTCTCTGCCTGGTGAGGAGCCCAGGCACTTCTATGTGGCTCTGGTAGATGACTCTCACCCAGTTCAGCCTCTTGCACCTGTTCCCTTCTACATTTTTGCCAAGCTCTGTGCCCCCAGGTTCCCCTGTCACAGTCTTCTAGCAGCCCAGCCACCCCTTATCCTGACTTTCCAGGCTCTGCCTGGGGACCAGTTTCCAAAAATAAACATTAACTCTAGCACATGGCTGAAGGGCAGGACAGCTGGGAATTAGGGGGGATGGCACTGCAAGACAGTCAGCAGGCAGCTCTCAGGGATGGAAAATTTTACCCGAACTCTCAGAGATGTGGCCCAAACCCTCTTCTGACTCCTATCTGGGGATGGGCGTCTGGGACATCTTGTCTGCCCGCAACCCACCTGTAACCTCTGAGCGGTGGTGAGAGGCTCTTCTCTTTGCAGAGGCAGATCTGTGTGGGGTCATAAAACCTAATACAGTCGCCTCCAAGAGGCTATTTTAATAAAAGTCATTCTACACCCTTCTCAAGACAGGCTTGTCTGATGAATACCTTGGATGAGCCTAATAAAGTTATAGGTGAATGGAAATTAGGTCTTTAATGGGTCCAGTCGCAGCAAGGGGTGGTTCGTGGAGCCTTTTTATGAGACCAGAATGGAATTCCCCCTCCTTCTATATTCCTTTAATTCCACCTTGGAGCAAAGGTTCTCACAGCTAAGGCTAGAATATTCTGCAAATCTCCAATCCTCTGATCATCCACCTCCTTTTTTTGGTGGGGGAGGGGGTACTGGGGATTGAACTCAGGGGCACTCAGCCACTGAGCTGCTTCCCCATCCCTATTTTGTATTTTATTGAGAGACAGGGTCTCATTGAGTTGCTTAGGGCCTCGCTTTTGCTGAGGCTGGCTTTGAACTCGCGATCCTCCTGCCTCAGCCTCTAGAGCTGCTGGGATTACAGGCGTGCATCACCACGCCTGGCACAAGCAGTCTGTTTTCACAAGGTTTCCAACTTGCAACCTTGGTCCAGACTGGGTTTTCCAGCCTCCCACCTCCACTTCCTCCTCCACATCTCGCTCTTCCACAGAGGGCAGGTCTAGTCTGTGTATGGGGTTTGCAAATGTCCTGAGCAGTGGAGTCTCGTGCACCAGCAGGGGGTCCCTTTTGGTGACTGCTGGTTTGCACTGAGCTTCTCCAACATCACATGGAATATCGCACATGGAGGTCCCCTGGAGGTTTCCAAATCCCAGGCAGCCCTGGAGGGGGGTGGGTAGTTATGGCTTGGCAGAAATGTTGCCCCAGACCAGAGAACCAGAAGTTTGCACAACCAGAGTGAGGACCTCAATGTCTCCACCCTCCATGCTTCACCAGGCTGCTACTCAGGTTGGGAAGATGTCCTGGGATGATTGGGGGGTCCTCTTGCTGCATTGGGGTCCTCTTGAGCTGTCCCTTGAGTACTTGACATAGAATGTGCTGTTGGGTGAGGCTGTGGCTGTTCACTGTCTTTTGAAGACCCAGAAAGCACATTCTGTGTAAGTTAGAATAAGGGAAAGTGGAAATTTTTCTGAAAATGACCTGAAGGTAGTTACTCATAGTTTTCAGAGTACAAACATTCACAGGACTTTCTTCAAGTCCCCACAGGGGCTGCCTCCCAGGCAGAGGGTTTCAGAGCTTCTACAACTATGACGCGTGAATGACTGGACAGATGAAGCCAAGTTCTTGGCAGAGATATCTCTTCATGTCACATTCATTTCTCAAGTTCATCTGCCGGTTATCATCTTCGGGGTTGCTGACTCACACATGAAGCTCATACTAGGGTTTGAATATTCCCACCAAAACTCCGGTTGAAAGTGATCCTCATTGCCCAGGGTGGTGGCGCACGCCTGTGATCCCAGCAGCTTGGGAGGTTGAGGCAGGAGGGTGGCGAGTTCGAGACCAGCCTTGGCAACTTAGTGAGGCCCTAAGCAACTAAGTGAGACCCTGTCTCAAGATAAAGAATCCAAAGGATTGGGGATTTGGCTCAGTGGCAGAGCAACCCTGGGTTCAATCCCTACTGTTCCCTCCACAAAAAGGGATCCCCCTTATGAGGCAGTAAGAGGTGGGACTAGCTGAGCCCTTTAAGAGGCGATTAGGTCGTGAGGGCCCGTTTCTCATGAATGGTTTAATCTACTTATGGATTAATGGATTCATGATCATCTCAGGAGTGCGTCTTTAACAAAAGTCCTTTTGGCAAGGTCTCTTAATGTGTCCCTTTTGCTGTGTGATGCCTTGTGTCACCTCAGGACTCTACAGAGTCCCCCATCAGAAAGAAGACTCTTACTAAATGCAGCCCTACGACCTTGGAAAAGGTCAGCTTCCAGGACCAAAAACTGAATAACCCTTTGTTTACTTATTTTTTTTTGGGGGGGGTGGGACTGGTTATTGAATCCAGGGTGCACTATCATTGAGCTACATCCCTAGCTCTTTTTATTATTATTATTTTTTTCATTTTGAGACAAGATCTCCCTAAGTTGCTGATGCTCGCCTTGACCTTGAGATCTTCCTGCCTCAGCCTCCTGAGTCACTGGGATTACTGGTGTGCACCACCGGGCCTGGCAACCTTTGTGTTTTAAATGTGGTGTTCAGTTAGAGCAACAGAAAATGGGGCAAGACACCTCAGTGTCCTTCCACTGGCCAGGAACAGCGTGCCAGAGCCTGGGGATTCCAGGATGAGTTACAAGTGGAGTTCACGGCCAAGGGCGGGAGGCAGACGTGATGGAGACACAGGTACTCAGTGTCCAGGCTGGGAAGTACAGCCAGGAGGGGCCTCAGGTCAGCCAAGGAGAGCCAGAGACTAGACCTACAGGAGGGGAACTGGGTGAGACTTGGGGGGTCACTCAGCAAAGGCTGCTCAGAAGGAGGATGCTGAGGGTTCTCCACTTATTGAAAACTTGTGATCATTTCTATTTGACCTTGGAACCATCTATGCAGAGACAGTCTGCCAAGACCAGATTGCAGGGAGAGAGTTCAAAAGGTGCACGTTTGTAATTCAATAATGCAGCTAAAACTTGGTGTAAATTCCCTCTCTCTCTCTCTCTCTCTCTCTCTCTCTCTCTCTCTCTCTCTCTCTCTTTGTACTAGGATTGAACCCAGGGGCACTTAACCACTGAGCCACATCCCCAGCCCTTTTAAAAATGTTTTATTTAGAGACAGGATCTCAGTGAGTTGCCTAGGGCCTCACTGCTGAGGCTGACTATGAACTCATGATCCTCCTGCCTCAGCCTCCTGAGCTTCTGGGATTACAGGCATATACCACCGTGCCTGGCTAAATTCCCTCTTAATTTCCTTTCTTGGCTTAAAGAAAATCATTTATTCAGTATGAAACCTTTACACTATGTGTTCTGTGTGTTAAGAGTAAATGTAATTGAATATTGGTTAAAAAAAATAAACACCCAAGTTTTCCAATACATAAGAACTTATGTCAAGCACTTTTGGGGCGGATGGATCTAGCCAGTTGGGGAGTGGGCTGGTATGGCCGGGTGGCAGTGTAGTGGTCCTGACTGCCCGATGAAGTCACCTGACCTCGTCAGAATCCTAGTGCCATGATCACTACCCTCTGCCACCTGTCACTAGATGCTCTGACTTTACTGGCCTGGATGGGACTTGGGCGTGGGGATTAAAACAGGTCTCACTGAGGATTTCACTGGCAAAGCCTCCAGAGGCTGGTGTTGATGCTGGGACAGTTGGGTTCCGCTTCTAGTTCTGCCCCTGTCTTTCAGGGTGACATTGAGGTCCGCAGGGTGCCTTTCTGAGCCTGTTCTCCAATAACTCCCTCTATCAAGTGCATTTTGAGGAACCCTAGTGACCAGTCACCCCCCATCAGCAAAGATGGGCATTCAGGTCTGCATGAAGGCCACCCAGGAGGAAAGGGTTCCCCCCTCTCTCTCTGGTCCATGGCTCTCCCTCTGGTCCACGGCTCTCCCTCTGGTCCACAGCTCTCTGGGCTCCTCTTTGACTGCATCTGGCTCTCTCAGCCTTGCATTTTGAGGCCAGAGACCTTCTCAGAGTTTCTGGTCCTTTCAAGAGCCTCTTCCTGTGCACCAGGAGGGGGCGGGCGGCAGGGTGTGCAGACCGGACTCCTGTGCTTTGGCCTACTTTCCTGGCTGGCTCTGGCTCTAGCTGCAGCCCAGGGGCCTAGGGAGCTTGTGATCTGTCTGGTGCCATGAGCCACTTTTGACCGTGCCCCAGTTTCTCCAGCCTGGGGGTTCAGCTGCCCTCCCGTGGCCTGGAGAAGCAGAAGCGGTGGAAACCCCTGGTGGGGCGTGGGTTCGGTTACCATGGCGATGCTTCATCTCTCAGCCCTCTGCCTCCTCCCAGGATGGGGCTGGTCCTGCTGGGCAGAGATCCACGCTCTGACATGGACCCTGCCAGGAAAGGGAGCCTGGCTGGGCCACGACAGTCACAGTGTCTCACGGGTGTCGACTGCATCTTCTGGGCTGGGCTGCCTGTGGCTCCTCTGTGTGGGGAGGAGGCTGGACAGTCACCTCTGTAGACAGCTGGGGACGCTGCCCCTGAGCACATTCACTGGCCCAATGGTGATGCACTGTCAACGATTTGTCACGTGAGACGTGGTCCTGGCTGGTGTCAGAAAGGCTGTGTGGTCACAGTCTGTGGGGTGGGTCTGGCTCGGAGCCTCCCGCCATCGAGAGGGAAGAAGAGCGTGAGGAAGGTGACAGACAGTGGTCCCTTGTCTGTGGGTTCACTTGTGCCCCAGATCTGGCACCTGTCCAGTCTCACCTGGAGCCTGGCTGCCCTGCTCCACCTCTACACACCTCCCCCGGCGTCCACCACAGCCTGAGCTCCCACGTGGGGCAGCTGAAACAGAGTGCTGAGTGGGCTCAGTGATACCTGGCCACTCAGGAGGTGATGGGTGCACACCCTGGGTCAGAGGACTGGGAACAACACTTTGCACAAAGTCAGACCGGTTTGCACTGGAGAAGCGATCCAGGTGTTGATTAGCTGTGTTACTTTGGGAAAGTCACTTGACTGCACTGAGCTTCATCTTCCTCCTCCAGATACTGGGGCTGGTAGAGACGGAGCCCATGTCCTAGGATGGTGGTGGAGAGGATGAGCTGGTGCAGTAAAGGGGTGGGCGCTCACACCTGTAGTGATATGTGTGATTAATAATCTCGTGTTGATGGGTACATGTGGCTTCTGGCCCCAGCTGGTCCAGTGAGGAAGGGAATTCGGGCCTGGAACTTGACTCAGGTCTCTGCAGTGAAGATCCTGCATCAGTTGTGGCCAAGGGGAGGGCCTTTGTACAGAAAGATGAATCCTCTGATTTGTCAGTGGGATCCGAGCTGGGAGGAGTTAGGATTCGTATGAGCCTCCATCCTCCCACAAGGACCCTCTTGGACTGTAGTTTAGCACATTGATGATGACCTGGGCTTTGGCAAAGTTGCCCTGAGTCCTTATTCTGTCACTGTATCAGCTAGAAATTTTCATAAAGTGCCACGTAACAAACCAGCCCACCTGGTGGTTCCCAATAGTAAGCTTTTATGTCTATACTCACGGGTCTGCAAGATTAGCTGTAGGTCCCTGGACCAGGCTAGGTTTGACAGAGTGGCTCTGCTTCAGGCAGCAGGTGTGGCTCAGGTCTGCTCTACTCCAGGGGAAGTGCTTCTCATGGCAATAGCATAAGAAGAAGGGGGCCAGCCC
This sequence comes from Spermophilus citellus, assembly GCF_964194105.1. Lineage (NCBI taxonomy): Eukaryota > Metazoa > Chordata > Mammalia > Rodentia > Sciuridae > Spermophilus > Spermophilus citellus. The sequence goes on from NC_138187.1 coordinate 33,144,785, forward strand.
AATCAGGCAAGCACATTTTGAGCCTTTGCTCCTCTGACATGGGCTCACATACACTTGGCAGAGTCACCTGTGTAAGCCCAACACCAATGGGGAGGGAGAACTAAACCCAGTGATCCCCCTTTATCTGTGGTTTTGCTTTCTATGGTTTCACTTACCTGCAGTCAACCAAGTTCTGAAAATATTAAATGGAAAATTCCAGAAATAAACTATTCAAAAATTTTAAATTGTGTGCCATTCTAAATAGTAGGGTGCAGTGTTACACCATCCCACTCTTCCCCACCCAGAATGCGAATCATTTCTTTGACCAGCATATCCACTGTGTATATGTTATCCTCCCATTAGTCATTGATATCAAGTGGCACACTATCACAGAACATGTTAAAATAACCCTCATTTTACTTAATAATGTACCCCAAATTCAAGAGCAGTGATAGGAAGGAGGTACTGGGGCATCAAACATGGAAGGAGAGATTAACTCTGGTACTGTGGGACAGCACTGCAGAGCACATAAGGAAAAAAAAAAAACAGCAAATACAGGAATGGGTCCACTCGGATCTCTAATTATGAACCAAGGGGCCCCCTGGTTTGCTTCCTAGGTGGGCGTTCCTCACCTTTATTTCTCCCTATAAGTCCTGGCTGGATTCTGTTGACTGTGGATCAAGTTCTCTCTTCTCTGCTCTTGTGTGGGAATTCCCTGCGCAGATCACGTGCATTGCCACCACCATGCCAACCCCTCTCCAGACGCGCCTGTCCCCCATGCTTCCACAAGTTTTCTTTCCAAAGTGCTGGGAGGAGAGTTATTGATCCCTTAGGCACTCATCCAACATGGTTGCAATTCACAACCTATAATTAGATGCCTATTGTTTACCAGGATGTGCCTGGGTACCAGGGGACCCAGTGTCCCATCAGATGCACCCACAGGAGTAGGGGACACCTGGGCTGTTGGGGGAAATCCCACCTGCATTTCTTGGACAGACTTCTGTCCTGGCCGGTAGCTCATCTTTAGAACCACCTGTATACATTTTCGATGCCTTGGCCAGGGGGCATTCATCTTTCTGGTATCCACAGCAAACAGTTGGCATCGGTGCAAGATTCAGGCTGGAGCCAAACGGCAGCTTTTCCACAGAACACTGCCACCTCGGGGGGAAGTTCCAGGGCCTGGGAAGGCTTCTGGGGGTGCCTGGAAAACCCCCGTTTCATAACCGGAACCAGCGTGGCCCCCACGGAGCCAGCCCCACACCCCACGAGCCGCGGTCCTCCCAGGCTGGAGAATCAGAAGTCGGCCTTTTTGGTTTTTTTCCCCCTTAACTTCTGCTGACAGCCCGAGAATCCTGTGATTTATACGATTAATATGAGAAGCAACATCATTATTCTGTTAATATATTATTCATTTCACTGGTGATCTATTCTCCCCACACCCAGCTCTGTGAGTCAATTTTCCCTCCCTGCGATTTTAATAGAGCTGCATTTTAAATGGGGAGAACAGTACATTAAACATGTATAAGATGTAATCTCATTTAGAATGCTCTCTTCCAGCCGATCCGCCTCATAAGCATAAAAAACAATGCTGCCTCCTCTTATCGGGACCCACCCGGGTGGGCAGGAGAGGCTGAGAACAAAATCCTGTCTCTAATTAAGGTATGTGCTGAAACTTCTGATGTGAGCCTTCTCCTGGGTAAGGGGAATCAGCTCTGTCCCAGGGCATGGAGATGAGGGAGGCCCCTCTCCCTCTTCAGATGTCCCCTCCATTCCTGCCAACCACACTGCATTCCTGCCAACATCACTGCAGAGAAAAAAATCACAGAAGGGGTCCTCTCCAAGAGAACTGGACCTTCATCTTTTGCTTAATTAGAAAGTATATTTGTGCCAATAAGCCTCTTTTCTTTATAGAGTACCTAGCCTCAGTTATTTTGTTATAGCAAAGAAAAATGGACTAAGACAGGGTGCATACCCTGCCTTGTCTGGCCCTGTCTGTGATTTAGGCTCAGTGGCTCACACCTATAATCCCAGCGGCTCAGGAGGCTGAGGCAGGAGAATCTCAAGTTCAAAGTTAGCCTCATCAATTTAGTGAGGTTCTAAGCAACTTAGCAAGACCCTGTCTCTAAATAATATATAAAACAGGGCTGGGGATGTGGCTCAGTGGTTAAGTGCCCCTGGGTTCAATCCCCAGTACCAAAAAAACAAAACAAGAATGTACATTTGGTGGCTTCAGCCTCTTTTCTTTGGCAGTGCTAGGAGTTGAAAGCAGAGCCTCACACTTGCTAGGGAAGCACTCTACAGCCCAGCTACATCTCCAGCCCTTTGGACAAATTTTTATTTTCAGACAGGGTCCAGGCTGCCCAGGCTGCCCTTGAACTTGGGATCCTCCTGAGTATCTGGATTACAGGTGTGCACCAACCACCCTAAATCCAACCTGGTCCAGCACAGAGCTGCCCCAACCAGCTGACGCTGGCGAGATGCAATTCTCATGCAAGCTGAGGCCGTGGGCCTATGGGAGTTTTGAAAGGTCCCAGAGCGTTGGGTCATTGTCCTTACTGCGGTGATGGTATGGAGGAGCTACTGAAGAACCCACCCAGTGTGTTCTGACCTTCACTGACTCACTCAGTTTGCAGCCAGGTGGTGACCTACACTCTGGTGAGGGTGCTCTAGAGGCACAAAGACAGGGTAAGGCGGGGTAGGAGGGTGGCAGTCCTTTGGCCGGAGATACTCCTCTTTACCCTTCAAGACCATGTTCAACTGGCCCTGTGCAGGTCGTGACCAAAGGATAGCCCTGGCTCTCAGAGAGGATCATGAGAGCCACAAAGGATGACTGAGAACAAAGCAATGTCTCGGAGGAGAATGGAGGCCTGCCTCAGTTTGGGTCCACATAGAAGCAGTCCCCAAGAGAAGGAGTCGAGTGCAAGTAGTTTATTTGGAGGTGCCCAGGAAGGCCAAGAAGCTGGACCTGAGACAGGAGAGACTCGGGCTGGAGTGTGCTCTGTCTGGACGTGATCTGAAAGTGTTTCCCAAGGGCTCGGGTACTGGCAGCTCCATCCCCAGGGTGACCATGTTGAGATGGACCGATGTGGGTCTGGAACCCTTTGGAGGTGGGCTGAGTACTAGATGCTCAGTTCATGGGGACTGCTGTCCTTGGAAGGAATTGAGTAGTTCCATGAGAACAGGTTGTTAAAAACGGTCCTCCCTGGGTTCTGGCTTCTTTTCTCACTATGTGATCTTTTCCTCTTGCTGTGATGCCATGATGCCATCTGCTAGGATGTAATCGAGTCAGGGGGTCTTTTGCCAGAGCTGGTGTCATTGCTGTTTGAACTTTCAGCCTCCCAAACTGTGAGCTCAATAAACCTCTTTTCTTTATAGAGTACCCAGCCTCAGTTATTTTGTGATAGCAAGGGAAAATGGACTAAGACAGGGTGCGTGTCCAGCCTTGTCTAGCCCGGTCTGTGATTTAGCTGTTCCAAAACTCTTCTCTGCTGGGAGATGAGCCTGGCACAGCCATCCCCAGGTCAGCAGCTTCCTTTCTTCCTCTTCAAGCTCCCACAGCTTCCCCCACCATTGATTCAGCCTGCGGGGATCCTCCATGCTAGGAAAGGGGATCCCAGACGAATGTGAGCGTCGGCTCCTGGAAACATGGCAATGACATTGGAGACGGTTTCTCCATCTTCTTCCCACAGGTCTGCTTCTCTGTGTGCCTTTTAGTTCCCAGTGTTTGGAGATGCCTCACCTCCCTTTCAGGTCGGAGCAGACTCTATAGTGTGGTGCCACCATCCCATCTCCCAATCCCCTCTTCCCTGTTCCGTGAGAATGAGCTCCTGAGTGAAAGGAGATTCTGGCCTCAGAACCCAACCCTGGGCCCATCGCGGAGTGTCCAATGGATGGTGGCCCCTCCCCAATGCATGGACTCAGAGGGGTGACATCACCCATGGTTTTCCCACCTCTCAAGGCTGCAACTTCTCCTTCCTTTGTCTTCTCACTCTAAGATTTATCGCTCTATGTTAAAATGGTATTTCAGAGAGAGTCCCAAGCCACTGCTTTGAGAAAGAGTGGCTTTCCTAGAGTGACTCTTCTGGGACGTGAGGCACGCTGCAAGTTTACAGTGGACACACTTGTGTTTTTCTCTGATTAATCTGCCTTTTGTTCACAGGAATCCGTCCCAGCTAAAAATGTAGATGATTGAGCAAAGAGATTCTAGTTTTCTTCCCTTTGGTACCAATCCTCACAGTTCTGGCCTCGGGAGAATCCTGGAGACGACTCGGCCATCATTGTCACATTTGAGGGTCTGTGGTTGTCACAGAGAGGCTCAGAGAGTTTCAGAATGCAGGGGGACTCAGGGACGGATGCTCAGTGATCCCAGGTCAACCCCGGTCTCCGCTGCCTGGCTCCTGACGTCTGGAGTGGGGGAGGGGCAGAGGCCACAGGAGCTGCAGGGTGTCCCCACCCTAGCCTGCAGTGGCAAAGCCTATTCCCAGATCTTCTGGCCCTCTTGGCACCCATGTCAAGCTGATGGAAGATTCCAGAAGGGGGAGATTTACATCTCTAGGGAAGGTAGAAAACCCTTTTACCCATGTAAATCTCTGCCCTGCCATCAGCTATATAGAAGGAAAGGGGAAGTTTCCCCACACATTTTAACTTCTTTAGTTAATTTAAGGGGAATTTTTTTTTCCCTCTCAGTATCATGGCTTCTTACAGATGACTTGGCCTGTGCTTGGTGCCAGAGTGTCTCACCATGCTGTTCTGCAGTTCACAGGGTCCTCGATTCAAAGCCCATTTCTTCCTCTTGTCAGCTATGTGGCTGTGTCAGCTTGCTGTTGCTATAACAAAACATCTAAGATGATTAGCTTATAAAGAGAAAAGGTTTATTTTGGCTTATGGCTTCAGAGGTTCCAGTTCATGGTTGATTAGTCCTGTTGCTTTGGACTTGTGGAGAGGCAGCACATCATGGTGAGAGGACATGGTAGAGAAAACTGCTTACCTCACGGTGGCCAGGAATCCAAAGAGAGAGAGGAAGAGGGAGGTCTCAAAATCCCTTTCCAGGACATATCCCTAAGACCTAAGACCTCCCATTTGGTCTCACCTCTTAAAAGTTTTCACTACCTTCCACCAGTACCAAGCTTGGGACTTAGGCTCTACCACATGACACTTTGGAGGACAAGTCACAGCAGGGGCCTTTGGCAAGCTACTTCCTCTCTGGAAGGCTGCTTTCTTTTGTACAGGATGGGGCTACTCATAATATGACCCCTTCCTCAGAGGGTTGTCTGACGTGAAGCGCGTGCACAGTTAGTGGAACCGGGCACCCAGAGAGTGGCCCACTAAGACATCTGGGTGACATGGCTTATAATCCCCCCTTTCTGCTTCTGGCTCATGAGACAGTGCGAAGGGTAGGCTAGAAGGGCGGGTGTTCCCCAGGCTGCAGATTGTTTCCTCTCAGGAAGGGATTAGGCTCTGGACAGAAGGGACCACGGTGGGATGTGGCCCTGAGGTTTGTGGGCTAGCCTGGGAACCTGGCTGTCTGCATGCTGGACTCACCCATGCCCAGGGGCTCCCTGGGGATGGGACAGTTCTCTGCTGGGCTCACATCAGGGGGTCCTGTGAGATGTCCTCGCGCAGCCAATGAATGATGGCGAGCTGAGAAGAAGTTCATGGAAGAAAAAGTTCTCCCTTCCTGCCTTCGTGGTCCCCATGTGGACCTGCTGCGTCCCCAAACCTCCCTGGATCTCTGAGAAAACAGCATCTCTGCTGTGTGGCCTTTCGGGCTGCAGCCCAGGACCCGAGGCTCTTGGTTCCTCGTTGTCTCTGCCGGGCTGCATCTGGGGCCCAGCCTGGGCTCTGGTCTCCTGGGCAGGTTGGTCTCTTGGGTTCCGCATGTGGCAGATGTGGCTACTTGGCAGGAGAGACCCCTCAACCCTTGTGATCTGGGCTTGGAAACCCCCGAGTCCTTCCCAGGCCCATGTAGTCACCTGCCTTCCTCCTCCCCTCTCCCCTCCACCGTCTCCCTGTCCTGTCCTCCCCCCACCCCAGCACCTCCACTCCACTCTGCTAATGAGTCCCAGGGAGATGTCACTGTGCCCGGCTCTGCCTTTCTGATTGGTGGACGAGGGGCCCTGAGAGCCCTTGGCATGTTTGGCTCAGCTGAGTGCGGCCCTGACTTAGTGTTTCCATAGTGATGTCACCTGTGGCAACAGCCCTGGCTCATTGCCAGGACAGATGACAGCCAGTCAGAAGTGCATGCAGAGGCACCTGCAGCTGCAGGGGACAGGGACACTGAGTAAGGACAGATCTCCTGCCCCTCTCTGCTCACTCAGGGTCCGGCCTGGAGTGCTGTGCCCCAGTGGACTCTCCATCCAACTTGCCTGGACCACCCCAGCAGGGGACATAAAGATGCAAGAGGAGTCCTAGTTGGGGACTTAAGGTGGAGGGGCAGATCAGGCCAGGATGCTGCCTTCCAGAGCAAACTTGAACAGGACTGTGTCCCCTGTGGCCAAGTTGAGGGCTCTGGGCTACCTCATGGAGCTGCAGGGTCACTCCGTCTCCTCGATAGTAGGTGTGAGCTATGGAGGGCTTGGTTCCTCTGGGGACAGGTGCCATCACTGTGCTCCCTGGGTCTTTCCTTCCCACAGTCCAGGGTTGGACACGGGTCCTAGGCCTTCCCTGGGGTTCTCTCAGGGTCTGGACCAAGGTCCCTGTGCCAAGTGGCTTCTCTGTGTGGCCGCTGGCTTTGATGGGGAGAAGCTCCACATCACAGTCCCAATGGCCCTTGTTGAACTTTATCAGAAGGGCCTGCTGTGGTCACATGGGGACCCCCGATCTTGCAGCTTCCTCAATTCTTAGTTCCAAACAGTGCAGACAGACCGCAGAGCAGAGGCGGCTAGAGACTGGGAGCTCCCCCAAGGGCCTCTTGCGCTGTGCCATCTTGTCTCAGTTCAATATGCTCCTGAGGTCACTTCCTGCTGACCTTTCCTACAAGATTTCCCTTGCTTCCTCCCTCCCTCCTTCCCCTCCTCCTTCTGAAGATTTTAGCCTCGGGAGAGGTAGAGCGTGAATGACTGCTCTTTTGCTTACTTATCTGTCATGGAGCAAATGACTTCCAAAGAACCATGTAGCTATTTCTCCTGGTCCTGGGGCCTGGCTGGGCTGGGAGGGGGCAGTTCTACTGATCTTAGAGCCTCTCAGTGCTGTGGTCAGATGGTGGTCGGCCTAGGTCCCTGCTAGGCTTGACTGGGACAGCTGGGCTTCTCTCTGGGTCTTGTTTCTCCATGTGGTCTTCCTGGAGAGCCCCTGGATAGTTTTAGAGAGTGGCTGTTGGGGTTTGGTAAGGGTTTGAGTGTGTTCCCCAAAGGTTCACGTGAGGAAAGCCTGGTCCTCACTGTGGGCAATGTTGGGAGATGGTGAGACCTTAAGAGGTAGGTTAATTAGGTCATTGGAGGCACCTCCTGCAAAAGGGATTTACTCAGTTCTCGTGGGTCCCCAGTTAGTCCCTGAGAAAGGCTGATCATAAAAAGGCATGACTCCCTTCTCTCTGGCTTCCTGTTTAGCCATATGGCCCTCCCTCCCAAAGGAGTCCCATCTTGATGTGATTTGTTATGAGGCCCTCACCAGAGCAGGAACCATGCTGTTTAGACTGTCTGCCTCCACCACTGTGAGCTAGATGAACCTTTTTAAACAAAATGACCAACCTCAAGTATTTTGTTATAAAGTGGAAAAATGACTGGGTCAATGACTCAGAGGTCCCCACAGTGCAGGTTTCAACAGGGAAGAAGTTGAAGGTCAGAGTCCTGGATTTCTAAAGGCTAGACCCGAACTGGTACTATTCTGCCTCAGACTAGTCACGGGGTCAGTTTGGGGTAAAAATCCAATATGTCCCAGTTAAATCTCCTGGGCCCCAACACATTGGTTGGTCAGTGGTTTGGAGAGGTGTTTGGGTTAGTGGCTTCCAGTGTTCACAGAGGATGTGCAGGGACTGCCTTTCAAGCTGCCAAACACCTGTCCCCCTGATGTGCTGTCCTGGCTGATTGGAGGTTCTCCCAGGAGCACACGCTGTTCCCAGCCACAGGGTTATGTAGAAATGCCCCGCTCTTCCACTCTGAGCCCTGTTCTATACCTCACCCTACCTGCTCTGTCCAGGTGTGGTCAGTGCTGGGCAGGGCAGCAAGGGGGATGCGGCCCACTTTCTCCCTCTCCTCCTTTGCTTGGGTGGCCACAGAAGCGGCAGCCCCTTGGTTTCCCATTTTAAACCAACACATCTCTATGATGTCCCTCAGTAAAGCTTTACTCTTGCTGACGCCATAGCCTGAGTGGACTCTGTGGTGCTCTGCTCCACGAAGTTACTCAGGGCCCCAAGCTCCTTCTGTGGAATAAATGGCAGCATTGTCCCCAGGGCCTGGGAATCCACAGAAGGGAGTAAGTAGGGAGGAGGGCTTCCTGGGCCAGGCCTGCACGGGATCCGCTTCCCTTCCACCTGCAGGAACCTGACTGCAAGGGATTCTGGGAAATGTAGTCTGGCTGAGTGCCTGGAAGGAGACTCACCGGGCACGCTGCTCCAAGCACTGCCAGGCCACAGCAGACACCTGGAGGGAGAGCTGGAGATGAGACGCATTCCTTATAAGAGAGCAAGATCTTGTCCACAGCCGTGCCCTTGGTCTTCCGCCCCTAGACTGTGTTTGTGCTCAGGATCAAGCTCAATTAGCATGCAAATCTTTTATTCCAGGACCCCATATTGGCCATTCATTTACACATCTTGTCCCTGGACCCCTCCAGCTTCTCCTCCCTGAGGCCCCTGATGCAGCTCCCACCAGCCACCCCACATGCTAGACCCCCCTGATCCTGGCCCCTTCCCACCTTGCACAGGAAGGAAGTCAAATTCCTGCCCTCTCCTGGGCACCAGTAGGCTTCCAGCTCTGGATATGAGCCCTGGTTTGTTTGCTCAGCGTGGAGGCTGGAAAAGAACATCCCAAAATAATAACAGCCACAGCAACCTAACTCAAACTAGGCCTGCGCCCGCTGAGAGCTCCCTGCACCCCCTGAGAGGTCTGGAAACTGGGCAGGGTCCTGGCAGAACTGAGCCTCACCACCCCAGCAGGGAAGATGGACTCAGACCAGGGAAACTAGGAGCAGGGATGTATAGGGGGCCCAGGGAGCCAAGGGAAGGCTCTGACTGTTGGGGCTGGGCACTGGAGGAGAGGGTGTGCCTGTCCGGGGAGATGGCCCCCTTCCTGGCTGCTGGCCTACTGGTGGCTGGACAGCACAGTATCTGGATGCTGAACTCTGTGGCTATATCACTGTAGGCTCCCTCTGAGGCTGGGCAGCTCCTGGGTTTTCAAACCAGTCATGTTACTGAACTCAGCTGCAGGGAGTCTATCCATGGGGACCCTCCCCGTACCCCGGGGGATGCCCCAGCTTCTGCCATCCATTGGGTCCCAGTTCTGGGACTAGGCTCCCACCTCAATTCCAGACCTTTTGGTCCTACCTCTCACCTGCTGTGAGACCCTGAGCCAATCACTCAATCACTCTGAGCCTCGATTTCTTATCCATAAAGTGGGCACAGTGGCAAGGTGGCCTGGAGGGATTCAAAACCACCCCTTCAGTGCCCACATCTGGGATGCCTCTGGTGACTGATGAAGAGTGATGACATGGTAATCAGGAGGCTGCAGAGGTACGTGGTGGCTCCCAGAGCTTGTCCCTGGTGTGAACCCCTCCCTCACCCCCCACCGGGTCCTGGCCAGCTAGATGCCAGTAAACGAAAGGAACAGTCCTGCTACTTCACGATTATTTGTTTCTATAATTTTTTTCCTGGTGCCAAACTCATCTTTCTTGGGCCTCATCTGTCTAGGGAGGGTAGCAGGGGGTGTATATTCCAATCATCAAAGAGTCTTTGATTAAGACCCTCCAAGCTGATCTCAGTTGGGCTTTAAAGTACCAGCAAGTGACAGCCCAGGGGCTGGCTGACCCCAACATCCCCAGATGCTGCCCATCTGGGACACTTTTGGTTTTTAAACAGAGCTGAAAATGTCTGCTGTCCTTGGACAGCCCTTGATGACATTCCACCCTTCTTTTACAAATGAGGAAACTGAGGCTTGGGGGTGGTGACAGATGTACTTGAGGTCCCTCCAAGTCACCATTAAAAAGGCTCTGTGAGGAGGAGCTGCTCTGTGTATCCTGCAGCCACACGTGGTCCTCTGCCCTGCTCCACCCCCATTCTGCACAGCTCACACCCTCTGAGGGCCAGTCTCTGGCAGAGTAGGACACAAGGAACACCCCCAGTCCCTTGGTGTCCTTGGGTGGCTTTTAGGATATGATGCTAAGTGCTTTCCTAGGGCCCTTTCCTCTGAATTTAATCTCATGTGACAAGTGCTCAGAGCTGGGGCTGGGGATGTGGCTCAGGTGGTAGCGCACTCGCCTGGCATGCGTGTGGCCCGGGTTCGATCCTCAGCACCATATACAAACAAAGATGTTGTGTCCGCTGAAAACTAAAAAATAAATATTAAAAAAATTCTCTCTCTCTTAAAAAAAAGCCATTTCTTAAAAACAAAAACAAGTGCTCAGAGCTGTTCTGCCTGGTGGTTTAGTGAGATGAAGTGGGTTGCCCCCTAGACCCAGAGCAAGGCTGCGTCAGCCCCCAGCACCAAGGACAGCCAGGTCTGGGTTTGCCCAGGCACACAGAGGATGAGGCCCCTGAGGAGGGCACAGCCCCTGGAACCTCTTACATTTACTTGTGTTTATTTTTATTGCAGTGAAATATCTATAACAAAAGCTAAAAGTTAGTTACTGCTTTTTATTTTTTATTTATTTTTTTAGTGCTGGGAATTAAACCTAGTGTCGTGCATGCAAGGAGGCAAGCACTCATCCACTAAGCCACATCCCCAGTCCTATTTTGTATTTTATTTAGAGACAGAGTCTCACTGAGTTGCTTAGCACCTTGCTTTTTTGCAGAGGCTGGCTTTGAACTCATGATCCTCCTGCCTCAGCCTCCCGAGCCTCTGGGATTACAGGCGTGTTCCACCATGCCTGGATCGAATCCTACAATATTTGTCCTTGTGGTGGCTGGCTTATTTCGTTTAGCATCACTTCCTCTGGGTTAATCTGTGATGTAGCTAGCATCAGAATGTCAACCTTCTTCAGGTTGAATGATATATTCTATTGTCTGTGCATATTATACTCTTATCTCCTGAGAGACACTTTTTGGGTATTGTGAATAATGCTGCTATAAACACGGTGTGCATATATCTGATGGAGCCTCTGCTTTTGGTTCTTTTTTGCATATACTCCAAAGTGCAATCATTAGATCTCAGGGTCATTCTAGGCTTAACTTTTAGGGAACACAAGGGTCCACCTGCATGATCCAGGTGAAGTTTCCCACAACCTGGTGAGTGGAAGGTTTATTTTGACTTGAATAATGTTCTGGAAACCCAGTGTCCGGCAATAAGTGCTTCCTCTTTCATCTTTCAAAACTGATGGTAAAAAAGACAAGGCCAAAAAAAAAAAATGACCAGTCTTCACCATTTTGAAGTGAACGATTCTCTATGTTAAATTTATTCACATGGCTGGGGAACAGAGCTCCTGGATTTAAATTTTTCAGATTTGCAAAAGTGAAACTCTACCCAATAAACACAAACTCCATGCCTCCCTCCAGTCCTGGTACCCAACATTTCACTTTCTTTCTTTTTTGGTACCAGGGATTGAGCCCAGGAATGCTTAACCACTGAGTCACATCCCCTGAGTTGCTTAGAGCCTCACTAAGTTGCTGAGGCTGGCTTTGAACTTGTGATCCTCTTACTTCAGCCTCCTGAGCTGCTGGGAGTACAGGCGTGCACCACTGTGTCTGGCCCACTGTCTCTCTCTATGGATTGGACTACTCTGGGGATCTCATATAAGTGGAACCCACAGTACTTGTTCTTTTCTGCACCTGCTTTATTTCATTTAGCAGAATGTTCTCCAAGTTCATTCATATGGTAGCAAGAGTCAAGAATTTCCTTCCCTTATTTAAGGCTAATATTCCATAGTATATAGACCATCATAGTCAGCCTGCCATTGACTTGTGGATGGATGATTGAGTTACTTCCTCCTTTTGGCCATTGTGAATGATGAGGCTATAAACATGGGTCTACAAATATCTCTTTGGGAGCCTGCTTTCAATTCTTTTGGAATACATAGCCATAAGTGGAACTCCTGGATCATATGACAGATTTGGTTTTAATTTTTTTCTTTTTTTTTTTGGTGGGGGGAGGTATACCAGGGATTGAACTCAGGGGCACTTGACCACAGAGCCACAACCCCAGCCCTATTTTGTATTTTATTTAGAGACAGGGTCTCACTGAGTTGCTTAGTGCCTTGCTAAGTTGCTGAGGCTGGTTTTGAACTCACGATCCTACAGCCTCAGCTTCCCTAGCCGCTGGGATTACAGGTGTGTGCCACTGCGCCCAGCAGAAGAGAGTTTTGATGGATAGACAAGATGACTCAAAGTCTCTTCCAGAGGAATTTAATGATTGGAGGAGGGAAGGAGGTTGACGGGGGGTTGTCTCTGCTCCATTCTGTGCAATTCAGGTTCTAAAACTTTCCCTCAATGCTGACTTTGCAGTTATTGAGATCCACCAGGCAGGGAAAAAAAATAAGTTCCATTATTCAAAAAATGTAGTTTAGCAGGGTTAACAGCCCTGTTTTCTTGCACAGTGAACAAATGCTGGCGATGGCATCGTATTTCACGACACACTGGAAGCATCCCTACCAAATGCATCAACTCAAAGGGACTGGACTCAAAATCACTGCCCCCCCCCCTCCACACACACACGGCCCCTGGGGGAAAGTCTATTGTAATCCAATTTTTTTAAAATTTATCTATATATATATATTTTTTTTTTATTGGTTGTTCACAACATTACAAAGCTCTTGACATATCATATTTCATACATTAGATTGAAGTGGGTAATGAACCCCCAATTTTACCCCAAATGCAGATTGCAGAATCACTATTGTAATCCAATTTTTAAACGGAAAAGAAAAAAGAAAATCCCCAGGGGCGCTTCTGCTGCAGAAAATACTCCTCAACTTGCTTATGGCTTTAGAGATAATCTCTCAATCGTTGCCACATGTCAGCCTCGCAGGGAAGATGTTGGTGGCCCAGTGCAGTAGGGAGAATGACCAGCAAAGTCAAAAAAGACCTGTGACTCAACCACCCTGGGACAGCCTGTCCCGACTTAGGGAATAGTGAAAGAAAAGATCTGTGGGGAGAGCCCGGGTCTGCCGGAAAAAAAGCTGGGAGAGATTATGTTCAATCTTTTATTTTATTTTTTTCCTTGACATCCATGTGTCCATATGGTGCCCTGTTTTCCCTTCTGACCCCTCACTCTGGCTGTTGGGAGCTCTTGTTGCCAGGACTTTGCCTTTTCTGGATTAGGTGGTCCTGGGGACATCTGGGAATGTCCCAGGAAGAAATCTTACCAAGAGAAAGGTCAGAGAAAGAAACCATTGGGGTGGGTGCAGAGCTCACCTCTGTCCATAACCCAAAGGACTTAGGCATGAGAAGGAGCCCTTAAACAAAGCCCCCGGGAGCACGGTCCCCTCCCACTCACTGATGTTTATGTGGAACACCATGGGGACAGAGAAGTCCCCTTGCCCAGAAACCTGGATATGGCCCAGAGGTTCTAATGACTTATCGATGGGGGTCCCTGCATCGGGTGGTCCCTGCGCGGTACTCTTGTTAAAGTCTGAATCCTAACGTCGAAATCCTAACCGCCAGCGCCCCAGAATGTGCCTGTGTTTGAAGACTGGGTCTTTCAAGAAGTAGTGAAGTTCAAGTGAGGTCATCAGGATGGGCTCTCACCCATGAGGACTGGTGTCCTGATAAGAAGGGGAAATTGGGATGCACAAGTATGGGGTGGGGAATGGCCATGTGGGGCCCCAGGCTTACAAGCCACGGAGATCAGCCACAGAAGGAGCCCAGCCTCCCAACACCTTGATCTCCGACTTTGAGTCCCCAGAATGGTGAGAAAATAAATTTCCATGGCTTTTAAGTCCCTCCGTGGTCCTTTGTTACATCAGCTTTGTCAAGCCAGCACCTCTACAGCCCAGGAAGGGCGGTCACGTCCTCCATGAGGGGCACGAGGCTTGGTGAGGTCAGACCCTTGTCTATGATGACCTGGCAGAGCCAGCTGGGGTCCGGCGCTGCTGCTCTCCTCCTGCAGGCTCCAAAGGAGTCCGTTTCTTTCCAGGATGCTCCAGGCTGGAGAGCCTGCTGCAGAATCAGCTGGGGTGCCTGGTATGGGTCAGTTTTTCTTTTTTCTTCTTCTTCTTCTTTTTTTTTTTCCAATTGTGCCCAAAGGTGCTGCCTACACCCTCAGTTACTGTTTGGGCTGGACAGATGCCTTTGCCTCCCAACTGATGAACCGCAGGCCCCCCTCAATGACAGCACGGCAGCTAGACCAGAACCAGATGCAATAGCATCATCGCTCAGGGTAGGACAACACAAGCCAGGGAGTCCCCGGAGAGTCTTGGACTCTTCACAGTGACCAGTGGCTTGGCTCAAAGCCTAAGGATTGGTGGCAGCCGGTCCATGTCTTTTCCCAGTGTGTGGGCTTGCACAACACTGTGATACTATGATGACGTATATAGGGACCAGCTGCAGTCTGGGCTGAGTCCTCTTTCGGGGAACGCCAGACCTCTGGCTACTCGCGCAAAAAGATCCTTCTACCATCTTGTTGTATTAGCTGTAAAAATTTTGAGTGCTTTAAAGCCCTCCCCAAGGTTTTTATTAGTGAAATTCGCAGTTCATTTTAGGGAACCCAGTGATCACCCCACACCAGCATCCTGCATCTTAGCTTGAGTCAGAACCCCCATAGAACCTTCCTCCCCAGGAGTCCCAAACACCCGTGTGCGCCAGAGTTCTTAAAACCCTATTAATAATCAATATCTCTACATGTTGCCGAGAAAGCAGGGGAACGTTCTCCCTTCCCAGGTCAGGTTATTTGCCATCCATTTCCTTAATTGTTCTCCCTCTCTCCTCCTGGAGACAGCACCATGATGCACACGATCAATATGCGATTTCTTTCCAGGGCTCCGGCGCTGGTTGGTGAAATCAGAGATTGGTGTGACTTCCCCAAAGAGAAAGCCATCAGTTGAATTGTCCTTAGACTCTATTGTCACATCAGGCTCTATTTCTTTGATGCAGTTTTGAAGTAGGAAAACAACAACAACAACAACAACAACAACAACAACAAAAAACCCAAAAAATAACCAGAACACTTACACATTTGTATTTCAGTCAGTGCAGCCTGTACCTCCATCTGTAACGTCATCCTCAAATAAAAAGAGGAGAGTCGAGTGTCTATAAAATACACACACACTCACTCACACACACACGCACACACATGCATGCATGCATACAGACGCGCGTTCACGCGGCAGGTGGCAAGATAGCGGAAATGCAATGTGCCGGGCATCACCAATACCAACGTGTCCACCCTGGACCACTACCTACTTGCTATATGTTTAAAGTTGACTAGCGTAAAACTGACCTGGTAATTTGCATAAGGGCAAGAGAGGCTTATAGGAGGGAAGTGCACCAGCCACACTCCCCGCCCCCACCACCCAACAACATGCACAGGTGACTGCAGGAGCTGGATTAGCAATGACCAGGAGCCAGGATGTAAGCGCTGGTTGCTGCTGCAGCTTGAGGCTCTGCTGACCAGACCCATGAGGAGCCTGGATAGCCGCTGATCCTGGGCGGGGCGGGGAGGATCCAGCTCCACCAGCCACTGCAGTCTATGGCTGTGTGGAGCTCTAATCTAGGGGTGCAGAATCGGGGTGCATGGTGGATCTCAGGAGTCTGCAGAGGTTCTGTGTGTGGCGGTGTGTGTGCCCCTGCCAGAGCTCAGAGTCATTGCCTGAATCTCCTCCGAAGACAGCCTGGCCTCTCTGCAGCGTTCCCGTGTGTGGGTGGCTCTGGCAGCAGCCTCCTGACTGGCCTCTCTGGACCGCTCCTTCTCCTCACAGCAGGCACAGAAATCCCTGGGAAAGTCACAGACCTCCTCACGCACCTGCGTGGGATCCTCTTGCGCTGTCCCTTGCTCTTAGCCGTGAGCTCTAAGACCCTCATCTTCTTCAGTGGCGCCAAGACCCCTGACCATTCTGCCCCATCTCAGCTTCTCTCCACCCTTTGCCTCCTGCTGTCCATCCCAGCCACTGACGAATCCCCCTGGAGGCTCCATCTCGGTTGTCTGTCCTTATGGGGTTTCCCAGAGCTTTAAATGCTAAAACCAGGACAGTCCCAGGTAAGCCAGGGCCCCTGGTCACCTGAACCCCATCCTCACTCCCATCTGCCACCCCGCTCTTTCCTCATTTCTGACCACCCCTCTCGCCAATTAGGTGGCCTTCGTCTGCTCTCCCACAGGATCTCGTACTTCCTGCTCTAACACCCACCTGGCCAGGACCATGGGCTCTGCCTACTGCCATTGCTAATGAATTCTCTCCAGTCTGTCCAATGCAGCAGCCCACACCACACTTCCTGCCTAGATTAGCCGGGCGGGGTGTGTGGTCAGGCAGGAGCGTGTGGTTGATTCCACCCTGGGGATCCCCCTGTGTGGCATTGACCCAGCCCCCTGCCTGCCTGGACACCTGGGTCACACGGGGCACCTCTATGGTTCTGGCATTAGTCAGGAGTACTAGATTGCAAGTAACAAGGGGAAAAAAATTCTAAATACACGGGATCTCCAGAAAAAAGCAATGAGGCAGCTCTGGGTGTAGCTCACAGGACTGGAGGGGAGGCAGGAGAGGAAGTTCCCCATCGGAAAATCACCCTGGGGCCGGGCAGGGCCTGGCTGTGCACACTGATGGCCAGGGGAATTATATTTCAGGGCCCTGGCATCTGGTGGGTGCCAGGCAGGCGGAGAGGGACGCCCCCACTGTGTTGGTTTTTCGGGGCTGCTGAAGCAAAGTCCCACACACTGGTGGCTCCAAGGACTGGAACTCCTTGTCTCGCAGTTCCGGGGCCTGGAAGTCTAAAGTCAAGCTGTCGTCAGGACCAGGGGAGGGTCTCTTCCAGTCCCTCCCGCCTGCTTCCTGGAGTTTCTTGGCTTATGGCGGCAAAACTGCAGTGTTCTAGTGGCATTCCTTCCGACGGCGTGTCTGTGTCTCGATCTATTTTTATTTATTGTGTGTGTCTGTGTGTGTGTAGAGATTGAAACCAGGGCCCCGTGCCGGCTAAGCACATGCTCTGCCACTGAGCGACACCTGTGGCTTCCTCTTTTTATAAGGGCTAGGGACCCACCCAACTCCTGTGCGACCTCACCTTGACAAATGACACCCTCCATGACCTTATTTCCAAAAAAAGCCATGTGCTAAGATATTGGGACTTAGGACCTCCAACATGAGTTTTGGGGGGACACAATTCAACCTTCAACATCCACCAGAACCATAGAAGAAATAGGAGGCTCCTCAAAACAACATGAGGGATCCTCCCCCGTCCCTGCCCGCCTGCCAGAAAAAGGGAGAAGATGAAGCAGGCAAGGGAGACCTGGCTGCCCTGGTGGCTGAGAGGGGCTCCTGGTGACCAAGCAGTGCTGGAGCTGTGAACAGCCATGGTCTAAATGAGCTACTAGTTTGCTCCTGATACGACCTCACTGGGGTTGTAAATACCAGACTTCAGTCCAGCCTTGGGTGGGGGGAGTTCTCTACTTCGCAGGTGTTTGCTGAGCGTCTACAGCAGTAACAGGACAGATACAATTCCTGCCTTCTTGGGACATCTGTTCTGGGAACAGCTTGTTACCTGTGTCTCCTCCCAGGAGGTGGCATGGCATCACCTTTCCTGCCCCCAGGTCCTTTCTGCTGTCATTCCACTGCTTGGCAACAGGATTCCAGCAACACTGGTCCTGGGGTGCAGAGACAATATCTCCTGCCCGCCTACGGTTCTGGAGGCTGGGAAGTCCAGGTTCAAGGTGCTGGTCGACTTGGTGTCAGTGGGGGTCTGCTGTCTCATAGCTGGCCCCTTCTTGCTCCGTCCTCACATGGAGGAAAGGGCAAACTAGTTCCTCTGGCCTCTTACATGGCCACTGACCCCATTCCTGAGGCTCTACCTTCTAGTGGATGTGTGTGTGTGAGACCCCCATTTTGGGGTCAGGTTTCAACACAGGAATCTGGGGTGACGCACACGTTCAGACCACAGCCTGGTGAGTTTATCAGACGCAAATTGTTCGAGAACCTCATTCATTTTGTGCAGTAATTAAATAGAAGCTGTTTGGAAATATGATTATAGATTGGCCCATCAAAGCAAATTAAATCTTTGAAGAGTAATGGCCTAATTAGCTTCAGAATTCTGCCATTAAAAAAAAAAAAAATCCAAATGCCCTGTTGTCCTGAATCAGGAAATACCGGGGCCCAGCTGTAAAAGGAGTCAAGAGACATTCATATCAGAGGGTTGTGGGTTCTGAGAGGATGGGGCACTGCTGGTGAAGACACGTTGTCAAGATGGTTCTGGCTGGCTAGGCCGGAATAGTGCCTTATTTATTTCTTCTTCGCGGGGTCTTCTTTTTTATTATTTGGGTATCAACTATCCACTCCTGCGCCTCTTGGCTCAAAGTCTTGATCACACCTCTCCCTTTCCTGCCCAGCCCCAGGATTCAGTCTTTCCCCTCCTCTCTTCTGAGAGCTGACCCTGCACCTCTGTCCTCTGTGTTTTCTGCTCCCCTACCCCAGATCCTTTGCATGTCCATAGCTTTTTTGATAGACTGAGAGATAAGGTGGTCAAGGTTCTGGAAGGTTCCAGAATCCACTGAGGTTTCCCCATTCATGCCTGGGCCCCGACTCTGCCCATGGGCTCTGGGATCTCTTTGCTCAGCCAGGATGGGGCTCACCCTGCAGAGTTATAGACCTTGCCCTCAACAGTCACAATTCATTTTTCTTATATATATATTTTTTAGTTGTTTTCAGACATTTATTTTATTTCTTTTTACGTGCTGCTGAGAACCGAACCCAGTGCCTCACATGTGCCAGGCAAGTGCTCTACCACTGAACCACAGCCCTAGCCCCTCACTTTTCTTTCAGTAGCAGCTTTTTGATTTTTCCTGGGGATCCTTTCTCCACTGGGGTCCATGCAGTTTGGGCTTGTTAACCCCAACCCCTAGGCCCAGGAATGGACATTGATCCGGGCCAGACAGGTCAGAACCTGCAAAGCCCCTGAATCAGCTGTTCCCAAACCTCCACTGTGTTGACAGAGCAGGACCTCTGCTGACGACCATCAGTTCTGAGGTCCCCTCTCTTCCTTAAACACCTGCTCAGACCCAGTGTAGGAGCTGGATTTGAGCAGGTGTTCAAGAAAGGTGCACACCTAGGAAAATCTGCAAAACCGGGCCTGGCCTTACTCTGCAAGTGGAGGTCCAGGAATGTACACTTGGTAAAAGTGCCCTGGGTCATCCTGGTCTGCCCTGGATGGGGTGACTTTTGAGCACCCCCAACCTGGGAATCCTCTGATCCTCCAACACCCCCAAGTCCCTCCCCCGCAAGGCAGCTGGAGCTGAGAACATTTGATTTATTCATGTTCATTACGGGTGAGTTTGCAGAGTTTGTGGGACTGATGCGCCGGCAGTCCAGGCTGCAAATGAAAACCAAACACGTTCTAAATTATAAAATGCACAAAAAAAAAAAAAAAACCCTCAGAAACTGGGCTTTTTCCATTCAGATTCTGAGGACCTGATGCCGTATCCTTAGCAACACAAATACAAGTCTTTCTCCCACCGGCCAGCCTCGGATGGAGACGAGGAGGCTTCGTCCCAGGATGGGAGGCCGGGCCTCTCCAGCTCCTGATACCTATTGATTGGTGGGACCAGAGGGAGGAGGGAAGAACTTTGTAACTGAAGCAACTCGCAGGATACAGCATGAAAAATGCAGACCTCGGGGTCACGTTGGCATCATTTGTGGAATTGTTGCAAAAGCAATTCCCGTTCCTCCATTGGCTTAGTCTTTTTGATAAATGGGCCCTCTAATTATACCTCCTCTCGAGATGTCCAGCAACAAAAACTCTAAGCCTGGAAGATAAAATAGTTGCTTTGTCATCACATTATGCGAAGGCAAGGAAGAGCACATTCAGGATAAATTCAGCTTTGTGTTTAATTTACTCCATATTGATTTTCATCAATGAGATTGAAGCAATTACCTTGGAGCTAATTCTTAGTTAAGAAAGAGAAGTTATAAGTTACACGACGCAGGCTTCAAAGTCTTGGAGCTCTACGATGTTCAGAGCCTGAGGGGCCAGGTGTCTACCTGGCACTTGTATCTGTTTTTTCCAGGTACCACTGGCACTAGGAAAGACATGTCTCTGAGCCAGGAGTTCCCAGAGAGAAGGGAACCCTACTCAGGTTCAGCCAGGATTCATTCTCTCTCTCTCTCTCTCTCTCTCTCTCTCTCTCTCTCTCTCTTTTCAGTACCAGGGATTAAACCCAGGGGTGTTTAACCACTGAACCACATCCCCAGCCCTTTATATATTTTATTTGGAAACAGGGGCTTGCTAAATTGCTTAGGGCCTTGCTAAGTTGCTGAGGCTGGCTTTGAATTTGCAATCCTCCTGCCTCAGCCTCCCAGGCCACTAGGATTAGAGGAGTGCACCACTGTGCCCTGGCCAGCCGGGATTCTTGGTATACAGGATGGAAAAGAATATCAGCAGAGGTTTATTTAGGAAAGCTGGTACACATTCAAGGGAGAAGGGGGCAGTCTTAAGGGAGTCGTCTTTGGGGTAAAGCAAGAAATACATACTCAGGGAAGAATGCAAGCTATCTCCAGAGGGACAGACAGCAATCTGGTGTGGGATGCTAATATTTACCGCAGGCTGGTTGCTAGGGTCTGGGCTAGAGGTGGGGCAGGGTGGAGCTACACAATTTCCCATCAATTTTCCTGCCCCTGTGCGTTGCTCTCTCGAGTTACAAGGGCTTAGGTCAAGGGCAAGTTGCTCAGGAGTTGCAATTCTTTATGGGTGCTCTCTGAATTTCAAGGATATGGGCACGTCCTCCAAAACTCTGTATCTTTTCCTTTATTCCCCAATTTTTATCCACCACCTGCCACAACCATTGGGGTGGAGATGGGGAATGCAGAGCTCCTCTTGGCAGGTGCGAGGAAGCTGGATCCTGCCTCCCTCAATGAGGTCTCCAGGTCAGCAATGGAGGGGGCTTTCCCTGGGCACTCAGCGGGAGACCCACCTCCTCCTGAGCTCTGCAGGTGTTTATTAGTACCTGCAGGGTCTGGCCTCAGACTGATTGCTCTTTGACAAAAGGGTCTCTCTTTGCTTGCTTTTTTTTGTACCAGGGATTGAACCCAGGAGCCCTTAACCACTGAGCCACATCCCTAGTCCTTTTTTTTTTAAACATTTTTTTTTTTTAGTTGTGATGGACATAAAATCTTTATTTATTTTCATATGGTGCTGAGGACTGAACCCAGTGCCTCACATGTGTGAGACAAGTGTTCTACCACGGAGCCACAGCCCCAGGGCCCACATCCCCAGACCTTTTTATGTTTTATTTTGAGACAGGATCTTGATACATTGCTTAGGGCCTCTCTAGGTTGCTGAGGCTGGCTTTGCATTCTCCATCCTCCTGCCTCAGCCTCCCAAGCCGCTGGGATTACAGGTATGCACGACCATACCCAGGTTCCCTTGGCTCTTCCCCCTGGGAAACGCATTGGTGTGGTGGGGAAGGACCCAGAAACCTCCAGAAAAAGACAGACTTTCAAACAGAAAGACTTAGAACAAAAGTACGTTGAAAACTGACGGGGAGACAGAGGAGAAGAGGGCAATCAGCTTTGGCAAGGCCAACCCAGGGCAGCCCTTCGGGGTCCCTGCCTTTCAGATGGGGCGAAGGTCTCCCAGCTTCTACTGGGGTCCCCCGCTCCCCCTCGATTGTGCGGGCTGGTGGAGCAGGTCCGGGGTCCTGGGTCCCTGGAGTCGTGTTCAGTAGCTGCAGCTGCAGCGCGTGGTGAGGAGAGACTGGAGTAAAACCATGGTAACTCTAGTACTACGCAGGGGAAGGACCTCCTAAAAATGGGCCCTGGGCCTGGAATGATCCTCACTGAGAGGAGGAAGCCCACACAGCCTGTGCTGGGCGCAGCGCCTTGAGTGGGAATATCTTTCCTGCGTGTGCACATTCGTCTTGCTTCAGTGCATGCGTCAGAAACTCCCAGTTTTCTTTATTTTTGACTCCACAGGTCCACGGCGGCCCCACCGCCCAAGCAGGCTATGAGGTGGACCCACTGGCTGCAGAGGACAGGGACATTGCAAGGGGCTGGATCCTGGGATCCTGCGCTCTCCCCTCTCCTGTCTGTGAACCGTGGAAGCTGGGCTCTGTGTGGTCTGTGCCACCTGGAATCACGCCCCTGTCTCTTCCCTGGGGTGGGGACATTTATTTGCCTGTGACTTGTGGAAGCGCCTATTTTTATTGTATTCTATCCTTCCACATGGACTGGCCTCCAGGGAAGGGTGAGATAGGCCTGGGAGCACAACTGTGGTGTGGCCTCAGGGCAGATGCGGTCACCAGGGGGTGGACAGGCACAGCTGGGACCTGCAGAGAGGTGCTTGCCATAGCTGGGGGCAGACACGGATCGGTAGAAGGCAGGTGTGCCAGGCAGGGGGCGTGTCTCCGGCCTAGGCTTTGGACTTTTGTTCTGATGCCCTAATCTCTGGAATATTCTGGAGTCTTGGAGGAGGCCTGAAGGTTAGGGAGGGTCTTTGCTGACCTCCACCCCTAGGTCTCTTGGTCAGAACTGCTACCTGACCCTACAGGAGTCCGATTGGACAAAGCCTGGGTCACCTGACCACAGCCCCAGGAGTGGACACTGCACCCCTCTTCTCCCAATCTGAAGAGGCGTGTCCATGAGTGTTAGCCCCTGGCTGTGACGGAAAAGGCTCACTGGGCTGGGCCAGCTTTTCTGTCTTTTATATTTTTTTGGTGGGGAGGAGGTACCAGGGATTGAACTCAGGGGCACTTGGCCTCTGAACCTCATCCCCAGCCCTGTTTTATATTTTATTTAGAAACAGAGTCTTGCCGAGTTGCTTGGTGCCTCATGAAGTTGCTGAGGCTGGCTTCGAACTCGGGATCCTCCTGCCTCAGCCTCCCTAGCCGCTGGGATTATAGGCGTGCATCATCGCACCCAGCCCACTTTGCTTTCTGGTCAAGGACAGCATATGGCTCCCTGGGCCACACTTCCACTGTCTTCAGGGGACATCTTCAGGCCAGGAGAGGAGTCAGGCAAGGGAGAGGGAGATGTTTGATCAGCCAGGTGTGGAAGGTATGGGACCCTGGGCTACAGTATTTCTAAGGCTGACAAAGTTTGGAGAGCCAGGGAAAGTCAGGATTGCCTGTGAAACACAGACTGAAACTTGCAAAATTACAATCAATACGAGTTTGATGAAACATCTTCAAATGTCACATCACGACCGCTAGTCAGAAGCCACCCGGCTCAACACTTAGGCTGCTGGTTGGAAATTGTATTTAATGAGGGACACGGGACAGGAAAGGAGCCGGGGGCGAGGTGGGACTGGCCTCCGGATTCATTTCCTGGAGATACTGTCACACATTACCATTAATTGGGTGGCTTAAAACAACAGAATTTTTCTTGCTTTTTCTTTTACTGCTCTGGAGGCCGGAAGTCTGAAACCGAGGTGTTGACAGGGCCATGTTCCCCCGAAAGCTCTGGGGAAGTTCCTTCCCCGCCTCTGTCTCTGGTTCTACTGGTGGTACCCAGCCTTAGAGTTCCTTGGCCACCTTCTCTGTGTACAGGGGCTTCTCAGTGTGTGATGGGGTTCTTTCCTGATAAACGTGTCTTAAGTTAAAACTGTCATTTGTGGGAAAAATACATTCAATACACGTCACCTATGAACCCCACGGCTCGGCCTGGCTGACCTGCTCAGGATACCTAACTTTGGCTCACAGTTGGTCAATCACCTTACAGAAGCCTATTTTATACTAAAATGTTGATGGTCTCATGGGCTCTATTGAATGCTACGTTGGAAGTGAATGGGGCCTGGGGACACTTTCCTGCCATCATACAGACAAAACATCACACATGAGGGACTGCCTGTGTCTTTTCCTCTTCTTATAAGGACACCCTCATCTAGAATGAAATCACCTCAATGACATCTCCGAAGACCCTGTTTCCACACAAGGTCATGGTCTGTGGTTCTGGGCGGATATGAATTTTGGAAGGACATTTATTTCTTCCTCTCTTTTCAACTTCCAAAGTTAGAGTGTCTGGGAGTCAAGGAGGGCTTAAGAGGAGGGTGAAAAGATTGTCCCTCAGCTTCTCACATGGGGACAGGGGATGGTCCCAACCAGAGCCCAAACCCATCCAGCTGTCCATCACTCTGGGTGCTGGGACGGGAAATCAAGGCGGGGACAAGAATGAAGACTGGTGGCATGGCTTGATGTGGTTCTGCGGGGAAGGACAGTGGGGACAGAGACAAGGAGTGTCTTTGGAGTGATGAGGCAATGCCATTCAGGACAATCCTAACCACCACCAGTCTTTGGGTATTGGCTGTGGACCTCGAGCAGCGCTAAGCATGACTGGTTTGGAGTCACAGAATTCTCCCCAGGAAGCATCGATGGCCACCTGATGGCCACCTCTCCATCGTGGAGGAGATGAGGAGGCTCTGAGAAGTGAATCAAGGTCACTCCTGGTAAATGGAAGTTTGGGGATTGGAACCCAGAATCCCGGCCATCTGGCTCCTGGGGGCTGCGGGCATCCTGATGGCCAGATGCTCACAAGGATGACACAGAGGTGGCAGGCTGCAGGGGGAGATGGCTTTGTCAGATTGGCCAGATCCTGGTGGCGGGAATCAGAAGCAGCCCTTGGCTGTCCTGCTGGGAGTCTGCAGCCCAGGGGCCCCACTGCCCGCGCATGCGCCCTTCCCCTGACACCGCGTCCCTCCTGGGCTCTCGGGGACCACAGCAGCCTACGACTATTCTCCCACCGGTTCTATCCGCATCAGTTGTTTGGCACAAGCCTTTGAATGGTTGATTTTTTTTTCCTGCGCTAAATTCATTTCCCAGAAAATGTCAAGCATCACCAAGGCCACCGAGGATGGGACGCGCACTGCTCTCGGTCCTTTGTTCTGACTCTCTTCTTTTCATACACAAATGCGGTATTTTGCTTGGCAGCTCTCAAACCGCTGTACCTTGAACTGAGCCAATAGCTGGGACCGCTGTCCTCCCCACCCAGGCTGCCCCCACTCCCGTCCCCCCCCCCCCCCAGTTCCGAGGCCCTTTGCAAACAATGGCTTCAGATATGATTCATGGTCAAGTTTCTCCAATCCCAGCTGAATGGTGGGCCTGACCTGGGCAGCTACAGGACCCTGTGTGAGTTTTATCATTGCTCTGACCCCCCAAACACCCAACAAGAACAGCTGAGAGAGGGGAAAACTCATCTGGGCTCATGGTTTCAGGGGTCCACCCCTTGGTGGGCCGACCCCATTGCTCCGGGTCCAGAGGCTGTCACAGAGCAGAGAGGTAACCACAGGGAAGATGGAGAGTTCAGGTGACGGC
The DNA here is from genome assembly GCF_964194105.1 of Spermophilus citellus. Lineage (NCBI taxonomy): Eukaryota > Metazoa > Chordata > Mammalia > Rodentia > Sciuridae > Spermophilus > Spermophilus citellus. The sequence goes on from NC_138187.1 coordinate 33,170,281, forward strand.
CTCTTCCAGCCACACCCACCTGCCCACAGTGTCCCCGCCAAGTCTGTCCATGCAAATTAGGGTGGGCTGATTAGGTCACAGCCCCACAGTCCAGTTGTTTAGTGACAGGGGTCCCCTTTATGCTTTGAATATGGCCCTTGCTCTTCGGCCACGGTGACTCAGGTTTAAAACAGACACTTGTTTTTTTCTCCTCCTCTCTCCCTCCTGGCCCTAATCTCTGGCCATCTCTGATCTTGTCCTCCCTAATCTGGCCTTGGAGGGGGCAGGGTGACCTTTCTTCCTGTCTAGGCAATATGTGTCCTTGAGCATGCACACTGGAACCAAGTAATTCAGACCTCTCCGACCTCTGGGATGGAAGACCATCTAAGAAATTACTATTTCCCAAATCAGCAAGTGCATTACAACTCGGGACAGAGGGCGCCTGAAATACAGCTGTTAAATCACCTCTTTGCCACCCCTCCTGTTCCCCCTGGTGGGGAGAATCATGGAATCGGGGACAGGAGTCCCCCTCTTTCTCCTTTGCTAGCAAAGCAATGAAACTTCTTTTTCCGTCTTCTCAAAACCTTGTCTTCACTCTCCAGTTGGCAGGGGGCTGAGGACTGAGCTTTGAATAACAATGTCACCTCCTGCTTTGGGGGGACACCTCATATCCCACCCGTAACCGACCCTGGGTTGTTTGCAATAGGAGTCTGAGTGGTGCCCAGCTCCTGGGTCGGAAGGGGCCTCTCCTCCTTGCCCCTCCCACCAGGCAGACCTCCCAGCAGCGCCAGCCTCCGCTCCCAAGATGGCTCCCAAGATGCCCCCATCTGCTCCCTGGGGGTCCTGTTGAAGCAAACCCCTGGAGGGCTGAGAATTTCATGATCACATCAGCAGCAGAGCAAGGAGGCTACGGGCATTTTAAAAGTGAGATCAGCTTTGCATTGGTGGGTTTTCTTCTTGGCTGCATCTTTTTCTGGACCTGTCCCCTTAGGCCCCGGGCTTGGTGCTGGGTAAACAGCTGTGTTTGAGGGTAGGATGAAAGATGACTGGTAGGCGACCCACTGGGATGGCACCAGCTCAGGGGGTGTTCCTAAGCTTGGAGACCATGCCTCGGGATATAACAACAAAAATACTGATCCTCCATATTTTATGTTCCATCCACAGTTGTTAAATTTTTTTTATGTTTGTTTGTGTTTTGGGGAGTACTGGGAATTTAACCCAAGGGTGCTCTACCACTGAGTTATATCCTCAAATCCTTGTTTTCCTTATTTATTTTTAAATTTTGAGGCAGGATCTCACTCAGTGGCTTAGGGCCTTGCTAAGTTGTTGAGGCTAGCCTCAAACTTTGGATCCTCCTGCCTCAGCCTCCCGAGTTGTTGGAATCACAGATGTGCACCACCACTGCACCCGGTGCTTTTTATGTATTAATAGTTAGTCTTCGAAACAGTCCTACTGGTTGCCAGCAATACCTTTGTCTAAGGTGGCTCATAGCAGGGGTTATGAGTTAAACTGTGTCCCCTCAGGAGAGGTTGAGGTTCTAACTGCCAGTCACTGAGGGCTGGATTTGAATCTCCACCGTTTCCAGCAGCTCCTCATATTCCTTTCGGCATAAAAAAAGAAACAAAACACCCCTCCTCTGAGGCTCAATGTGCTGATCTACAAGGTGGGGGCTCTTTCATCCTTCAAAATCTATTTTACTGAGCACCAACTACGTGCCACCTGTGAAAAGTGATCTTATTCGGAAACAGGGTCTTTGCAGGTGAACAAGATGAGGTCATTAGGGTGGGTCCTAATCCAACATCCTGGTGTCCTTGGAAAAGGGAGGGATGTGTCCATAAAGATATGCACGGAGGGGAGACAGCCATCTACAAGTCACCGGGACAGGCCTGGGACAGAGTCGCTTTCACAGCCCTGGGTTGAAGGAACCAGCCCTGCTGACACCTGGCTCTTGAACTTCTGGACTCCAGAACCGTGAACCAGTGCATTTCCGTTGTCCTGCAGAGTGGGGGACTCTGTTGTAGCAGCTCTAGCAACAGATTAAACGGCAAGTGATTTATGAAGGATCCACTCCCATGGGAGACGGGAGAGGAAGTGGGGGAGGAGGGGGTGGACGAGGCGAGGCCTCAGGTCCTGCTTGGGAGGAGGTGGCCATGAGAGCTGGGGCCACAGAAATAAACCGTGGCTCATGTTTGCAATACGATGTTGATTTTAACAGAACTTATGGTGTATAAATTGTGACCTGAGCAGAGACATCTGAGTTGACCCTGTTTTCGAATAAAGTCACTTTTCACAGGATCTCAGTCCTTGTTGCTGCCCTCGAATCATTCATTCACTCACTCAAAAAAGCATTCATGGAGCCAGGCATGAAGGCGCACACCTGTAATCCCAACTACCCACCCAGGAGGCTGAGGCAGGAGGATGGAAAGTTTGAGGCCAGCCTTGGCAACTTAGCAACTTAATGAGAACCTGTCTTTAATAAAAAAAGGACTAAGGATAGAGCTCAGTGGTAGAGTGTCCCTGGGTTCAATCCCCAGTACCCCCCGCCAAAAAAAAGATATTTATAGAATGCCTATTAAGAATTAGGGATGAGTTTTGCCAAAGAAGCCTAGAATGAATTTATTTCTTAACATTTGGAGTAACTATTGTTTTGAAAATCTCTCTTCTGTATGGCTCATTTATCAGTTTCATATATAGTTAGGTTCATTTTAAAAAATTTTCTTCATCATTTTAGGCACCCCATACACACACATACCTTGTGGAGTTGATTTTTGAAGTTCAGGTGAAAACTGTATAAAAAGTATTGCTATAGCCCAAGAAGTACCGAATCCTCACCTGTCCTTTGTGAAATTAATCAATTTCATTAATTGTGAGGTTTATCCTCCAATATTTCTGTTTTCAAACATTAGTAGATACAGCTGGATGTGGGAGCACACACTTGTAATCTCAGGGAGGCTGAGACAGAAGGATCGTAAGTTCAAGGCCAGCTTCAACAACTCAACGAGACTCTGTGTCAAAATAAAAAGTTTAAGGGCTGGGGATGTAGCTCAGTTGGTAGAGTGCTTGCCTCGCATGCATAAATAAAATAAAAAATTTAAAAGGCTGGAAATGTGGCCCTCCTGGGTTCAATCCCTAGTACTAAAAAAGTTATTAGCTATATATCTTATTATTTTCTTTTATACAGAACAAAGCTCCACATTAAAGACTTTTTCATCTCTCTTTTTTTTTCAGTATGTAGAGATCCTTTTATTTTTAACAACTGCACAGTATCCAGTGTGGATGTACCTGTTGTTCACTGCCTTCCTTTGGGTGAGGGTTTATTCCACGATCCTCCCACAGCCCATCTTGGAAGTATCCACTCTGTGTTGTTGGAAGTGGATCTCTGGGTAGATTTTTGGATATGGATTGCTGGGCCAGGGGCAAGTGGTAGGAGATCAACAGTGACCCTCTTTCTGTGATGCTTTTCCATCAGCAGGGAAGGGGTGGAGAGCAGTTTGTGTTAGTCACCTTCGCATCACTGTGACATAATACCCGATAGAATCACTTTATGAGGAATAAAGGTTCATTTGGGCTCAGGGTTTCAGAAGTCTCAGTCTGTGGCTGTGTGGCTCTCTTGCTTTGGGATTATGGTGGCACAGTACATCATGGTGGGAACTCATGGCAGAGGAGGCCTGTCCATCTTAAGGCCGCTAGGAAGTGAGAAGGAGAGGCTGAGGTCCTAATGGCCCTTTGAAGGCCACATTCTCAAGTTCTAAGTTCCTTCTAACTTCATTCATCCATCCATCCATCCACCCAGCTAACCACCCATCCATCCAATACTTCTGGTCTAAACTCAGTGAGACCACCATGCTGGACCCGGGGACCACAGTCAGTTTTTCCAATGATAATGCTGTGTAAGAAGTTACCCAGAAACCCCAGTGACTTTCAGCAAGAAATATTTATTTTTCTCGTGCCTCACTCTTCTGGGTTCTTTCTGAGCCGGCTTGACTCTGCCGCATCTGATAGGTTTGGGTCAGCTCCAGGGGTCTTCCTTGTTCTGGAACCACAAACAAACTAGCTACCGACTTCTGCTCATGTGGCATCTGCTGGAGCAAGTCAGAGGTCAAGGTCAAGGTCAAGGAGCCCAATAGTACCCCACCCATGGCAGGAAGTGTTTCCGGTAAGAGAGAGCAGACAGGTCATCTAGTTACAGGATGTCTGACCAGAGATGGGAATTTCTGACTTCTGGAGGCCAAGAGGAGCCACCCTGGGGTTCTAGCCACGTTGTCATGGCAACCGCTGTTATGGTTACTGATGAGTTGTGGTGGGGGTGGGGCCAGGGCGCTGCCCTGGACAGAAGCAGGGCCTTTGCCCGTGCTCCTGGGTAGGTCCTGGGAACTCCCAAAAGCCTCTGTCACATTTTCTGGGTTTCAAATGTTGGGGGCACAACCGGAAGCAAGTTCCCTTCTGCCATGCTCTGCAGTTCTGACAGAGAGGCTTGGATTTAGGGTCTCGGCGTCTATCCTTAGCACAAGGAGCTTTCATTTCTAAGCTTTATTGAGCATTGTGGATTTTTTTTCTTTGCTTTTTTAAAATAATGACCCATCTAGAACTTCTGAACAAAGTGTAATAAAAGTGACAAATACTGGTACACGGTACACAGGTTGTCACTTTGGATTTACTGTCCCCCAACTTTTTTTCTGGTAAGTCGCACTAAATTTACGCTTTGGGTCCTAATCCATCACTCTATCTTTTAATGCAATATCTAATCTCACCGCTTCTTTCCTTCCTTTAATACAGTTTCTCTTGAGGTGCATTTGCGGGCCTGATTTTTATCATTTGCAACGTGTTTAAAATAATGCATTAGCTATAAATCAGAGAGCTTTATTGGGATGCTTGCAAACTCGCTTAAAACACAATAAATTTAGTGCCTTTGATTCACCCTGGGAAATCTGACAGTAGGAAGAGTAAGCTAGGCCCCTTTGAACTCTGGGGACCAGGGACTTCTCTCTTCAAGGTGAAAATTGAATATCTTCTTCAATGAAGGAAATTTTCAGCTTTAAGACTTCTGTGGGACCAGGATTCAGGAAATGATGTCATAAAACCCAAAACCACGTGGGCTGGTAGAATCTGCTAGGAGCCAGATAAATCTTGGTACAAATCTCAACTCAGGCACACGCTGTGTGTCCTTTAATGAGTCACACAACCTCTCCCACCTTTAAGCTGGAAACTGATTGTCTCCCTCTAAGACTACGATGAGAATGAATGAGGAGGCCCACTTGGGCATGCCTAGCATAGAGGAGGTGCTCAACACAGGTTTTGTTCTGAGATGGCCCCTCAAGGACTCAAAACTTCCTGCCCTGTTCCTCCTGGGACGGGTTCCTCTGGGAAGGAGAGGGCAGGCCTGCAAATGTATTGGGTAAAAGTCTCTGGGGCCCAGGGCTGGGAAAGTAGCTCAGTTGGTAGAGTGCTCGCCTCACATGCATAAGGCCCTGGGTTCAATCCCCAGTACCACAGGAAAAAAGTCTCTGAGGTCCATATCTACATCACAGTGTAGAGGAGGGTCCCTAGTCCACCTCAGAGCCTGCTGCTGGAGATGGCAGGGCTCCCATATCCCTGTCCCTGCCTCTAGGGCCTTCCCCAGGGTGACCCTGACCCTAGGTTTTTTTTTTTTTTTTTTGGTACTGGGGGTTGAATCCAGGGGCTCACCCACTGAGCCACACCCCCATCCCTATTTTGTATTTTATTTAGAGACAGGGTTTCCCTGAGTTGCTTAGTGCCTTGCTTTTGCTGAGGCTGGCTTTGAACCTGCGATCCTCCTGTCTCAGCCTCCTGAGTTGTTGGGATGACAGGCACCACCACACCCAACCCTTAGTTTTTCTGGAAGGAAACATACCTGGGCTGACCACAGAGTCAGGCTCCCTGAGATCTTTCCTCCTAAGTCTACTTGCGACCTGGAACATTCCACCCAGCCTCCCAGCCAGCCTCCCATCTTACAGAAGGGGAGACCAAGGCCCCATGCTCGGAGTGGGGGGCCTGGTGTGTGACGCAGGCAGGTGCCAGGAGCCTGGGTCATAGTCTGGTCTCATGCCAGCCCCTGACAGTCTTCAGAGGACCCAGCAGGACAGAGGTACCCAGGCTCATGGTACCATGCAGGACACGGTGTCAGGTCCACAGCACAACATGATCCAGTCCCACTAAATCTTGCAGAGGGGTCTTCTACCCACAGGTACATTTCCCTCTCTCTCCCCCACCTTCACTCATTCACCCAACATCCTTAAGACCCTGGCTAGATGCCAGGTTGGAGGCTGAGCACGAACCATCTCGGTCCCAGGCCCTGCCCCTCCTCCTGCTTCTGGACCTCTTACTGTTTGAATGCACAAAGCATGTTGGCCTCAGGACCTTTGCATTGACTGTTCCTTGTCAGATGGTTCTTCTCTTAGACACCCTCACAGCAAGGAGTGTCCAGTCCAGGGGAAAGGCCAGTTGCTAGTCTGGACATAGATGCTCCCAGCCCAGTGTGGACAGGACTGGGGTCAGGGAAGGAGGAGCGGGCTTTTCTGGCCCAGCCTTCTCTTGCAGCCTCTCCTCCCGGCTGTCTTGTGGATGGACCTGCATACCTCCTATCCAGTTGTCCCTCCTGGGAGCCATGTCAGCTGCGTGCCCTTCCTGGGGCGGAGAGATGGTCCAGGAGCAGGAGGCCCACATGTGGCTCTCCTGCTTCTGGGGCTGGAAACGAGGCCACCCCAGCCTGGGAGCTCCTTCTAGAAGCCCCGCAGCTGAAATCAAGGGGATAAATGTCTCTGGGCGTCATTACCAGCGAGACATTTGGGGAACATAAATCTCACCAGGAATTAGTCATTCTAAATGGCTCTGTGTGGTTTTAACTTAGAATAGCACCTAAATTATTCAGCTGGGGAGGGGGAGGGAGGGGGCAGGAGTGAGCTGCCGGGCCTGGTGGCAACCTTGAGTCAGGGGCGGAGAAGCTGGACATCTGTCTGGGGGTGGCCCTGGGAGCTGGTGGGCTGCCTGGATTCCTTCTGAATTTGGCAAATGCCTCTGGGATGTGAGACGGGGAGGCACGACTTGGGCAGCTTCCAGTCCCTGCTGCGGGGCGGGGAGGATGAAGGACCCCATCCCTGGAGCCTGGCACCGGCCCCGGCTCCCTCCTGCCACCTCTGGCCTTTCTGCTCTGCTTTGCAACCCAGCTCCAGGACGGCTCCAGAACTCTCTGGCCCTCCCTCTGTCCTTAGCCCACTCTGGGGAACCCAGGGCCTCCAGGGCCTGACCTTGCACAGGGCCACTCGCTCTGTCCTCCTGGGGGACTCTCCTCCCTCTGTTCCCCAGAGCACCTCCACCTCCGGCTCTGCCTCCTGCCTCCCTGGCCAGTCTCTCCAGGGTCTCCTCTGCTCCCCGATGACCTCCCATTGTCTGGGCCTCGGACTGGGACCTGGGGCCTCTGTGCTGACCTCTCTCCCCACCACTGGGAAGCCCAGTGGGTGGGACGGCCTCAGAGCCACGGATTCATCCATCACCACGATGTCGGTGCCTCCAGGCCAAGCTTCCTGGAAACCGCAGCCTCAGGTGTGGACTTGACTTTGGACTGCTCTGTCAGGATGTCCAGTCAGACACCTGACCCTCGCCAGCCCCCAGACGCATCCCTATACCACACCCACCCGCAGGGGACGTCTCCACACAGGTCACAGCAGCTCCACGCTTCCAGCTGCTCAGGCCCAATCCTCAGTGACCTCCTCGATTCCAGTCTCCCCCAGACCTCATCCGTATGGTGTCCGGAGGGTCCCACAAACCTCTCCCAATGGCTTCCAGCAGATTCCTCTGTATCTAATCCATCTGCAAGTTCCACTGGCTCTACCTTCAAAGCACATCCAGAACCCAACCTCCTCTGCTCCTGCCCTCACCCAGGGTGCCACTGTTTGTCCCCTAGGTCATTGTATGACTGTTCCCTGGGAGCACCCCAGCCCTCCACTCTAATCTCATTGGAGCAGACTGAGGCCCATGGTGGGTCACTCCCTTCCTCCTCTGTTCAAAGCTCTCCAAAGGTTCAAGTCACAGAGCCAAGTCCTTCGAAGGGCTAGAAGGCCTCCATCACTGACCTATCTTCTCTTTGCTCAAGGCACTTCTGTTACTGGTCTCCTGGATGTTTGAACATGGGAAGCATGGCGGACCCCAGGGCCTTTGCACTGCTGTTCTCTGTGCTGGATGAATAGTCTCTCAGATACCCACGTGGCTCTTCTCTCAACTTCTTCAAGTCTCTACTCTCAGAGAGGCCAACCCTGACCACCCCACTTAAATTCAAATTTCAAAACCCTGAACTCTGTAACCTTCTTTCACCAGTCTGGTTTTTATTTTGTTTTTGTAACAAGGATTTAACCCAGGGACACTTCAACACTGAGCCACCTCCCCAGCCTGTTTTTTTTTTTTTTTTTTTTTTAATTTTGTGACAGTGTCTCACTAAGTTGCTTAGAGCCTTGCTAAATTGCTGAGGCTGGCCTTGAACTCATGATCCTTCTGCTTTAGCCTCCAGAGCTGCTGGGATTATAGGCTTGCACCACCAGGCCTGGCACCCAGTCTTTTTTTTTTTTTTTAAATAGCATTCCTACTCTAACATACTATATAATTTACCTAAATATTATGTGTGACTTTAGTTATCTCTTTCCCCCACTAAAATCTAAGTTCCATGATGCGGAGGATTGTCTTTCTGTTCCTGTGTATCCTCTTTTTTTTTTTTAGAGAGTGGGGGGGGGGAAGAGAGAGAGAGAGAGAGAGAGAGAGAGAGAGAGAGAGAGAGAGAGAGAATTTTTAATATTTATTTTTTAGTTCTCAGCGGACACAACATCTTTGTTGGTATGTGGTGCTGAGGATCGAACCCGGGTCGCCCGCATGCCAGGCCAGCATGCTACCGCTTGAGCCACATCCCCAGTCCCCTGTGTATCCTCAGTGTCTTAAAACGGGTGCCTGGCACATAGTAGGTGCTGGGTGTAAAACTGTTGCTCAGAGGCCTTTGTTTGGATGTAGGAGAACTTAGGACCCAGTTCAGCTTCCAGTTCTGCAGGAGGGTGGCAGAACCTTGGAGCCTCTGTCCTGTCTGACACAGTGTCCTGACAGCATAGGGATGTAGAAGGGGCAAAGGGTCCAGCTTTGGGCTTGGGATGCAGCGATCATTCTAGAAATGCGAGGCACAGGACGGTGTTGGCAGAATGATTCATCCCGAGGACAATTTTGCTGGGACAACGTTCCATCAGCTAGGAATTCATCCTTCGCTCACCTCGGGCTCTTCTGCCTCCAGCCTGAGGGCATTGCCAGATGACTGGATGAATGTCCCGCCCAGGAACCATCAATTCCTCCCCCAGATGGCCACCTGTCAGCGACAGGCGCTTTACGACCTGTCGTTTGATCCAGGGTGCTATAAAATTCAGTCACCTGCCCGGTTCCCCTTGACAAGGGCCAAATGCGAGGGCTCTGTCGCCCACCCCGGAGTGGTTTGGCTGTGTTCATGGGGCCTAGGGCGACAGCGTGTTGCCGCTGGATCCTGCTCCCTCTTTTGCTGGCATCTGCACCTGTGCAGGGAGGGGACATCCAGGTCCCCACTAATGAGGAGGTCGTGAGGGTTGTGGGCACGAGTTGCTCCAACTTGGAGCTAATTTTGTTTTTAATTGTCTATTCTGAATAAAAAAAAAACAAAGTGTCAAAGATCGCAGCAAAATACAAAGTCTGGTGGAGAAAAATGAGAACTTGGAAAAGGAAAAAAAGGACACAGGGAAATGTGACCTGCTCTGTCACCAATACGGTGGCGTCTGTTGGGGAACCTGGGTTAGGACAGTCCCTGGATGTGATTATTGTATTCCATGTTCCCTGTTTTTCTGCATCGATTTCCAAAAAACCTGATGGGGTTGTGGGGGTGACATTAGGATTTGTCACACCCAAGCCTCAGTCTCCTTTTTCTGCAATAATAGCCTCATTTTCATGGCAAACAAGCTCAGCCAATCAGCACACAGCACATCCGGAGCTTGTGACCTATCCGCATTTAGTATAGCCCATAGACCTTGAGACACGTGACCCCAGATTAGCAAATCAGTGTCTTCTGTGCCCCGGGCTGCAGTGATTGGCTCAGAGATGGGAATCATGACTCAGTTGGTCCAATCAGAGCGAACCCCAGGCACGGCTGGGGTCTTCAGGTCCGAGTGGCTCTGCTAGAGCGCTCCCTGGGGGCACAGGAGCAAGCTGCCCTGGAGCCAGAAGGCGGGGGCTTCGGGAGCACCCTCAACCGGGCTAGGTGGGCGTTGGATTAGGACTCCAACGTCCTCAGGCAGAACAGCAGCCCCGCAGGATTTCCCAGTTCGTTAAGCGCTAATTAGCCCATTGCACTTAAGCTCTAAGAGTAATTACCCCATATCAGGACGTCCTCACAATTCCACGTTTCCCAGAGAAGTAATGCACCCTGAAAGAGTTATCTCAGGGTCTGCTGTCGGGGAATGTAACCTCAAACACAAAGAGCAGAGAATGCCCATCCAAACGAACCAATGCGGAGGATATCATAACCAAGAGAAGCCAACCGTGCTTGAAGTCCTCACTCAGGATGTTTCAGTAACTGGAACTCATCTTTCCCTTATTGCTTAGGTCAGTTTGAACTTGGGTTTCTTTCATTTGCAACCTATAGAGGACAACTAATATTCACATAGACTCTTTTTTTTTTTTTAAGAGAGAGAATCTTTTTAATATTTATTTTTTAGTTCTCGGCGGACACAACATCTTTGTTTGTATGTGGTGCTGAGGATCGAACCCGGGCGCACGCATGCCAGGCGAGCGCGATACCGCTTGAGCCACATCCCCAGCCCCTCACATAGACTCTTCTATTTTATTTAGTTGTAGATGGACACAACACCTTTATTTTATTTATTTATTTTTTTTAATGTGTCAAACTGAGTGCTTCAGACCAGCCAGGCAAACGCTCTACCACTGAGTTACAACCCCAGCCCTCCTATGTGCAGTTATGAGAACACTGAAATGGGGTGGAGAACCAAGCAGATTCCTGCTTCCCAAGGGAGGGTAGCCAAGTTCCCTGTGCTGCACACCCTGGCTCACAATGGGAAGGGGTTAGGGAAGGGTCCATGGAAACTTCAAGAAGGGAGGGAGGGGTGTCACTGATGAGGCCCTATGACACTGATTACTACAACAACATAACCATTAACTGGATGGTTTATAAACATCAGAAACTTCTCACATGCCAGAGGCTGGGAAGTTCAAGTTCAAGGCATTAGCAGCCTTCATGTCTGGCAGAGGCTTGCTGGTTCCTGGACAGCTGTCATCTTACCGTGTCCTTACATGGCAGAAGGGATGAAGGTTTCTTCAGGACTCAGGGCACTGAGCCTTCATGAGGGCCTAATCAACTCCCGGAGGTGATACTTCCTAACACCTTGGGAGTTGGGATTTCACCTATGAACTTGGTGTGGGGAGGGGGCACAGATTAAGAGCTCTTTAGCTTTGGCCTGCTCACTGTGGGAGCACTTAAATTCTTCCCGGTCCTGGGTGGGGAAAAACAGTTCCAGAAGCTGCTGTGTCACATGCTGTCCCCAAGTCTCAGCCCCTGGGAGGACCCCAAAGCTGGGCTCAGCTTGTTAAAGTTGTCCTCAGTCTGTAGGCAGGGTTGTCCCCTCCCTTGACTGTAGTACTCAGTATCTACCAGAGGCTCCCATGCCCCCGGCTGAGGCTGCTGGTGAATCCCGGTTCCAGATGGAGCTCCATGCTGGTATCTTGCAGTGTCCCCAGGTGGTTGGGGGAGCTGTTGTGGATGGAGGTGCCTCCTGAGCCCCTCCATGAGTGTGACAGCTTGCTGTTACTGTAACAAGTAACCAAGATAATAACCAGCTTAGAAAGAGAAAAGGTTTCTCTTGGCTCACACTTGGGGATGTTTCCTTCTAGGACTGGTTGGCCCCATACTTGGGGCCTATGGTGCAGCCACACGTCACAGTGACAGCTTGTGGCAAAACCATTCACATCACGGCTGGGACATGGAAGAAAGGATGAGGAAGGGGCTGGGGTACCAAATTCCTCTTTAAGGGTCTGCGCCCAGTGACCTGAAACCTCCGCCTAGTCCCCACCTCTTACAGGTCCCACCCGGCCCTAATAGCATCCAGAACTAGGACCAAGACTTAACACATGGGTCCCCGAGGATGTTTATCCAAGCATAGAGGGAAGTCCCCTGCTGAGTCACAGCTGGCCAGCAACCGTGGCCTGAGTGTCTGTAAAAGGCCATCCCAGGGCTTTCTTGTCAGCCGTTGGCGCTTCATGCAGAACTCTGGGTTCCTGGTCCTTCCTGCGACTGGAGCAGCTGAGATGTACCCAGTCTAGTTCTAGGGGAGTTCCTGGCCCCCTGGTGGGCACTGAGACATCTGGGCAAGTGAGGAAAGGACCTGGTGTTGCCAGGAAGGAGGCCACTCTTGGCCGGGTCAGGGAGGGCTTACCCAGTGAACTGGCTCAGCATGAGGCTGGGTCACAGAGAAAGGGTGCAGTGGGGTGAACAGGGCAGCCAGGGAGAGCAGAGGATTCTGGGAGGAACAGAGAGTCTGACGTTGGCCTGAGGAGCCTGGATTGGCCAGTCTGGCCAGGCTGGGGCAGTGTGGGGGCGGGCAGTCTCTGTGCAGCCTCAGGCAAGAGCTCGGGGATAGGACCCTGTGTGCCTTCCCTTGATCTTCCCAGTGTGGCAGTGCACTGGGGGGACAGAGCCCAGAGTAGCCACCGGTCCATTTGGTTTGTGAAGACAGACCTCATCCGAGAATGGCAAAAGGGACCTGGAATTGAGAACCGAGGGTGGATGAGTTACTGATGATTTATTTTAGTACCCAGTACAGCTAGGCTTGGAGTCAGTCCTACTTCTAAATCCTCAGTCGGGTAAACCAAGGGATTCCCCCACCTGCCTGGAGCCCTAGATTCAAATTTGCTCTATAGGTTCTGTATCTGCTGTCAGAAGGATGCTAATGTGTCTACCTGTTCCATGCGTCACTTTGCTCCTCTCTAAAGTGGGGGCAACACCTCTCCTTGAGGATTCCAATAAGCTCATATAGAAAAGAGTTGGCAAGGCTGAGAGCAGTAGTGCTCACCTGTAATCTCAAAGACTAGGGAGGCTGAGGCAGGAGGATCGCCAGCCTCAGCAACTTAGCGAGGCCCTAAGCAACTAACGAGACCCTCTCTCAAAATAAAATATAAAAAGTGCTGGGGGTGTTGCTCAGTGGTTAAGCACCCCTGGGTTCAATCCCCAGTACAAAAAAAAAATTAACAACAACAAGAACAACAACAATAATAATAAAGTGTTTGTAAACTGTGAAGTGCTGAACAGTTACCCTGAGGATGGTGACCGTGCAGGTCTCTGTAGCGGGGGAAACTGCTTAGGACTGGCATTAAGCCAGGAGTGACCCTGCTGGGGGGTGGAATTTCAGGAAATGGGTCTGGACCAAAGCCAGGTGAGCCAGTACTTGTATTGCTATGGGGACCTCGGGGACCCCTGCATGCAACACTGCCTGTGCACAGTAGGCGTAAAGAATGCAAGTAGAGCGGTCCCCCCAGACACACGAGGTGTGCTTGCTGCAGGAGACAGTCTCAGAACACAGTCCCTCTCTACCATACGCCTTGGGTTTTGTGAAAATCCCTGCCCAGGTTACAGCTCCTTCTGCCAGGAGGCCGTGACCGGATTTCCTGGTTGAATGATAAATAGTGGGTTATCACTAGAGAGCCCCCAAGCTGTGTGGGAGTCAGGGATACCCCAGGGCCACGGGAATCCAGAGCAGACCCAGGAGGCGCTTCCTGCAGATGCCTGATCAGGTCTTCAAGTTGGCAAGTAATTAACTTGCCTAATTAAGGCATGCAGGTGCAGGCTCCTACAGGGGACGAGCCGGGGAGCTGTGTGACACCCGCCACCGAGAGGGTCTCATGCACGGTTGGTACAGCTCACCAGGGACAGCTGGGAGAGAATTAATTAAGACGCAGGTTGGGGAAGCCCAGAGACCCCAGGAGTAGAGGCCTCACCATGCCACCAGCTTGGCAGAGGGGCTGGGGCCCCAGGGTACAGCAGGGGGTGAGGGGAGCTTCTGGGGTGCCCCACCTATGTTTGTTTGGAAATGGGGAGTGAAAGAGCTGGCAGTGCCTGCCAGACACCCAGGATTTTGCATTTTGTTCATAGAAGCCCCAAGGTGGGACCTGCCCAGTGCCTGCTGTCCTAGGTGCTGTAGATGGCAGCGAGGAAAGCACAGGATCCCTGCTCCCTCTGGAGGGACTCCAGCCTCACCTGTCAGGTGGCACTAAGTGGTAATGCCCAGGTAGGGGTTCAGGGAAGACCCTTTAGAGAAGGAGACGGTTATGGGCTGAATTATGTCCCCCAAGTTCCTATGTTCAAGTGCTAGCCCCAGTACCTCCAAAGGTGGCTGCATTTGGAGACTGGGGTTTTTAAAGAAGCAATTAAGTTAAAATAGGATCCTGACGGTGAACCCTGATCCAATATGACAGGTGTCCTTTCAATCAGAGGAGATCAGGACACAGGCACACACAGAGGGACCACCGTGTGAGGACACAGGGAGAATTCAGCTTCTACCAGCCGAGGAGAGAGGCCTCCGGAGGAACCAGCCCTGTCCACACCTGGACATTGAATTCCTCGTCTCCAGGACTGTGAGGCAAAATTTTTCTGAGTCCCCCAGTTCATGGTGCAAAGGAATCCGGGGACCTTGGAGTCAAGACCTAGGAAAAGGAGAAGAGTCAGGCTGCCTGGGCAGCGTTTCCAACCAAGGCCCTGGGGTGGGAGCTTGCTGGGCACGTCCAGGGTCCAGCAAGGAGGTCACTGAGACAGAGGCCCTAGGGGGTGGGAGGAAGGGGACCCAGTAGGTGTCTTCTGGTGTGCTGGGAAGGGGGGAGGAGGGCCAGGTCCTGCCTGGATGTGTTCCTAGCTCCTGCTGGAAGTTGGCAGCCAGGGTCCAAGCGGGGGGGGAGGGGGGACAGGCTCCATTGAGAGGGGACAGTATTCCCAGGAGACCTCCAGACAGGTTTCAGAGGGACAGCTGGCCTTGGAGCAGCTATGGCCACCCTGTGAAGCTGAGTTCTTCCTGGAGTGTGTCAATCTGCACACACGTGTCCTGCCATCTCATGGAGTCCACCTGCTCGAGGTCCCAGTGTGTCCTGAAGAGCAGAGGCCCCGGTGGAGGCCCTGTTCCCACAAAGGCTCAACGCGGGTACAGCTCAGAGCCCTGGGGACTCTGAGCACGGGACAGAGGGAGCCGAGCCAGCCAGATGGGCAGTGCCTTAACCAGACCAGATCTGCCTCCACTCCCACCCGGTGAAGGGCAGCCACTGGCCCCGGCCTGAGGTTCAACACCTGGTCATGCTAGAGTGATATGGGCCACCTGGGTCCACAAGGCTTCTGTCTGCACCCAGGGCTCCTTCAGATGCCCGTAGACAAGCTCAACAGAACTTGCCCTGAGAGTGTACTCCCAGGATGCTCTCTGCCACGCTGGCCTTGGGGACCAGGTCCCCACGGTGTGCTGAAACTGCCTGGGCCTGGGAATGGTTCAGACCCCTCCTCACCCCCCACCTCAACTCTCGAAGCTTCTCCCTAACCTCTCAAGGAGAATTGGCTTCTCCCAGGAGAATCGACAGGTGACTTCTTGGGAAACGGTGACTCCTGTCTCTCTGTACCCAGATGCACCTTGTCCAGGGCCTGGCTCTCCCCTTCCTGCTTCTCCCTGGAGCCCACCCTGGGCTGCTGCCTTGTTGTCCTGAGTGTCCCAAGAGGTTGGCCAAGGACAAAGTCCCCTTCATCTTTCTCAGGGTCACCTTCCCCTGCTCAAGCCTAGCCACTTGGGATCTCTCTGCTTCACCTGGTGGAGAGCTTTCTGAGTAGAAGCCTCATTTCCTGTACCTCTGGGGGCATGGCCACAGCCCCTGGGCTGAGGATTTGTGTCAGGCTGGCTAGAGCTGGTGTGTTCCTCAGCATCCGGGGAGTGTCTTGCTCCAGCCAAGATCTCTTTTCCTTGAGAGGGGCCCTCATGGTGGAGAAGGCCCTGGGCTCACCTCACAATGAGGCCAGAGGCACGAGGGGTTCCAGGAGGGAAAGTCTGGGCGAGTTTGGGGGCTTCCTCAAGACTGCGGCCCTTAGAAGGTTCTCCCCCTGACCCTAGTCCACACTCGGCTTCCCACAAAGATGAACACTCCCGCAGCCACATTCCTACCAGTTGACGGCTGCAGGGGAGCTGACTTTCCATGTTCCTCTGTCTTTCCAGACTTGGGGGGTGTTGGTCTGCTCTGCAATCTCGGTTCCCTGAGGGGTCCCACAAAAGCCACTAATTTTCATTTCATGTAGGTTTTTCTTCTGGTAGGAATGGGAGGATCCCTTCCTAGCCCTCCACATGTCAGAGCTGAAGCCAGAAGTCTGTAGAAGACTCGCTGATTTTCTGCTAGACTTATTCTGTGCATTTGATGTATTTTGGGTTTGATGCAATTATAAATGGCATATTTTTTTTTTTAAGAATTCAATTTAATTCTCGTTTTTCCTCTCAGCACTTGTTACCCTCCACCACCAACACTCTCTTCTTTGTTTCCTGTCAGTCTTGGCCCCTAAAATAAATTGAATGGAGAGATGATGCTCCCTACACAGACATGCTCCCTGACAGACAAAGAGCCAGAAGGTCAGAGAGGAGATGGTAACTCGCTCACAGCTGCACAGGGTTAGAAAAGGCAGAGCTGGGATCAGGTGTGTCTGATGTCAAGTGCCACCCTCCCCTTTCCCCTCCCCCCACCAAACATTTCCAACACCACTGTCATGGGTATGGATCCCACATGGCACCACAGGGATTTGAACCGTCAGCCTTAGGGGTCCTGGAGGAGGAAGTCAGGATCTGCCGGCGGCGCAGCCTGTTCAGGGCCCACCTGATTCAGCTCTTCCCATAGTCTGGGTGGGAAGCTGTGATGCAGGACACAGGCAGGCTAGGAGTTGGGCAGGATGGAGTTGAATGGTAGCTTTGACCTTGACCTTTGACCTTGAACTTAGGCAAGTCACCTAACTTCCCTGAGTCTCTGTTCCCTCCATTCCCACCTTACACCTGATGTAAAGTGGTGGTGATAACAAATACTTCTGGGGGATTTTGTGCAAAGTCAAGGGCAATGTTGGGGACAGAGGCCTCAGCCTGATGCAAACCTGGGACAAACTGCAACTGCAATGATGATTACAGTAATTTTCAGGTCTCTCTGTGACACACTCCTGCTGTTGACCCTTGATAGCCGCTACATGCAGAAGAGCTTCAAGACTGGGTGCCCTCAGGCTCACATTTGCCCTTGACCTCATACTGGCAATTGCCGGGGTTTTGTGGTTTTTATTTTTATTTTTTTCCCTTTTTCTCCAACTGACAGCTTTTCAGTTTCATCGGCTTTATCCCTTGTCGGCCTTGTGACTTCGTCCCTGGTCATAGCAAGTCCTCGGGACCCACAGCCTTGGAGGAGCCCTTTGTGTGCACCCAAGCAGCTTGGCTTCCCATGCACAAGGCACACTCATTTTGTCTTTGATTGGAAAATGAGCAGTCTGCTGTACCTTAACTTAATTTAGACACGAGTCCTCGATTTGTCAGAGATAAGTGATGGCGGGTGTCCGGGGAGCACAGTGGAATGCTCTTCAGGTTTGTGTTGTGAACAGATGAGCCGTTCCTGGCCCTGGGAGCGGGCTTGGGTTGCAGGTTACCCACTTTGCATAATGAGAAGGAACCAGGCTGGCGGGATACACCAGGGCATGTCCTCTGGAACCTTCGAAACCACCTTCAGAAAACGCCCTGCCTCAGGAGAGTGACAACTTAAGGTGTCACAGGCTGCTGTGTGTCTCCAGGCACGTCAGAGCCCAGATGTGGGGTTGGTCACCTGATGCCTCTTCCTGCTCTGTCCATGTGCCCCTAAACCACCCCCGGTCCCAGTGGCTCAGATGATTACAGATGCTTCCCCTTCCCCCACAGCTGGCAGCTGACCGGGCCCCTGATTACAGGAGACTCAGGGCTGGGGTGAGGTGGGGGCATCTGAGAAGGTATTAAAACCCAGCTTTTCGACACACCATCTGTACCGACGTCCTGGATAAAGCCCTTGCCTCTCTAGCACCAAGTCAGATGCTTTGAAGGGACAAAGCAGTCTTGTAGCAGAGACAGTCCCACAGGAGCAGGGCCCCGGGCTTCACTGGGGGAGCTGACAACATGGGCCTGGAGACGGCTGGGTACCTGGGTGCCCCTAAATCCACACATCAAAGTCCTCCACGGTGGTACCTCAGCACATCATGAACTGGTTTATAGACAGGGGTCTTTGCAGAGATAATATGAGGTCAGGAGGGCAGGCCCCAGTCCAATATGACTGGTGTCCTCATAAAAAGGGGACATGTGAGCACAGAGATACAGACACCTGGGGACAATGCCAGGTGACTGCTAGGAACTGCCGAGATCCAGGATGGAGGCCTGGAGCAGGTCCTTCCCTCCCAGCCCTCAGAAGGACCCAGCCCTGCGGACACTTTGCTCTTGAGCTTCAGGACTCCAGAATCGTGACAGGATACATTTCTGTTCTTTCGGACCTGCTTGGGGTACTTTGTTCTGGCAGCCCCAGCACATAAATGCATGCTGGATGGAGGGAGAGGACATTGGTGACGTGCCAGGAGAGGGGTAGCTCATGGGGATTGGAAGATTAGCTGCAGGATGAGGCACCTTTGATGGGGGTCTTCTCTTCCTGTCTTAAGAGGCTGAATGAGGCACAGTCCCTCCTGTAGGAAGGATTCCTGCCCCGTCCTGCTCCTAGGCTGCTCCAGGCAGAGTGGGGGGTGGGGGCATTGCCTTGTTTGTATAAGGTAAAAGCTACAGAAAGCCAAAGGAAAGATGAAAGCAATTAAGAAGCACTTTCCTGGCTGGGTGCAGTGGCGCACGCCTGTAATCCCAGCGACTCAGGAGGCTGAGGCTGGAGGATCGTGAGTTCAAAACCAGCCTCAGCAAAGGTGATGCAGTAAGCAACTCAGTGAGACCCTGTCTCTAAATAAAACACAAAATAGGGCCGGGGATGTGGCTCAGAGGTTGAGTGCCACTGAGTTTAATCCCCAGTGCCAAAAAAAAAAAAGAAGCATTTTCCTAAAATGTCAGTAGCTGATCTCGAAGTGAAAGTGTTACTGGAGTCCCCAAATCAGGTCTGATCACTAGCTCCACCCGCCCCCCAAACACACACAGAGAAGATAATAGTGAAAAGCAGGAAAGGGACTTTAAGCAGGAAGATGAGGGGACCCTCGTCCTTAGCTCTGTCTTCCAGGGGCTGACAGTGACTTTGAGGTTTTATTAAAATGGGGAATGAGGGCAAGTTTCAGGGTTTGCACAGCTGGAGACTTTTCACAGCTGCCAAAGCAGGTGATCTTGGGCAGGTGTGGTCTGTCCATCACAATCTCAGGCTTGGTCAGGCGGAGCCTTGTCCAGGACAAGAAAGTGGCTGCTTCTGCCGAGTAGCTTCACTCAGCACAAGACGTTTCTCCATCAGACCTGTCGCTCCTGGAATCCAAGGTGGTTCAGAGACCAAAGGAGACTATGCACAATGAAGGCAGAGATGCCACGCCTTCAGTCACCCTTAGCCACCTAGGGGACACTCACAGGCAAAAGTGAAGCATCTGAGTCCTTGTTACAGAAGTGTGGCCTTTTCTCTGAGGTCCTAAGTCAGCCAGCCTGTACTGTTGTCACTTCCTTGGGGATGTGTCCCGCAGTGGAGAAGCCTCCAGCAGAGGGGCAGCTTACCTGTCCCTGCTGTGTGTGATCTCCCTGCCACCCCAGGGGTTCCTGGTCTGAACAGTTACCCCCCACCCTGGAAGCCTGACTCCAGTGCAGAGGATGAGGTCTGCCAACCACAAAATGTGATGGGGAACCCCGCACTACACCGATGCCAGCTGCCCTGGAGTGTCTTCCTGGGCTTGCAAAGTTAGGGAACCTGGGAGTGGTTTGGGGAAGCCCTGGAGCCTTCCCAATTTAACTGTAGTTGGCTAATTGTGATTACAGCCCTGCACCACCAGGGGGCAGTGGGGAGAGAGCAGGGCTGGCTTGGGGGAGGAGGGCGGGGGAGCCCCCTCCTGTGCAGCCAATCAGTGTTCTTGTCCTAGAAGACAGAGGGACACTCCAGACTCCTCATCATTAGCTGTTCCTTTCCTCTGTGGTTTTGGAATAAGACAAACAGCCCCACCCCACCCCATTCTGCCCTAGCAGAAGGTGGATAGAGACACCCCCCACCCAACCCCCGGGGGTGGGAACCAAGCTTCTCCATCCCGGCAGGTTCTCCTGCACCTCCTTAATGATTCTTCTGCAATATTTTCGGAAGGAGTGTTTTTAGACCCAGAGTGAAAGTCTTTAGACTTGAAGATGCCCTCATAATCGAATAAGTCACCCCATAGCCAAGAGTCATTAGAGTTAATGAAGCCCACACAATGATCCATCCCTGCTGCAAATCCGCCAATGAATGCCATGTTCAGGAATTGGTTTGGGGGAAGGACATCCTGTTTTTTCCTGCATGGCCTGGACATCTCGCACGATTCCCTTTTATTGTACCTGTGCCACCCCTGGGCTCTTATGATTCTGTGGTCATTCAAATGACAGGCAAGACGAATCACACTTCAAAACCACCACCTTAGAAAATTAATTTCTCCCATTTTTTGGAGAGCCACTTGCCGAGTGTTTTCTCTGTCAGCGGGGAGCAGGCTCGGGGCCTCGGTTGGTTTCATCTGGATCCATCTGATGGATTCTTCTGAGGATTCCACTTTGAAAACGTAATTGACCATACACAAAACAAAGGCGGCTGATGGGCTTGGCACGAGAGAGAGTGTGTGTGTATATACAGTATTTGATGGGCTCATTTTGCCACGTTTTAATTACAACACTGAATAGCATTATAAATTTGTGTCCAATTAGGCCCAAGCCATCAACCGCTGAATACATTATAAATTTTGTTAAATCAGCCCAAGCGATGTTATAAGCTCGGCCGTAACACCAAACAAAGATGCTGCTGTCGGGTAAACTTAATCCTTCAGCCCTTATTCCAACACAGACATGTAGCTATAAAATTGGCAAAGAAATAGCCACCTGGTCATCAACATGGGCATGGATACAAAAGCAAAGCATAGATATTGGTCAAATTATATAGTTACATTGTGTGCATACTGGACGGCAAATTCCACCATGATGTTCAACTCAGGCACCAATAAAAATATGGAAGAAACATGAAGCATAAACATGTTGCAAAAATCCCATACGAGATCTGTGATATTCTCTGCCTGCAAGTCTGTGAGCTGCAGAAACAAACAGGGTCATTCAGGCAAAATTGAGTGCCCTGTTGAAGAAAAGAGGAGGGATCAGAAAGGTTTAAATGGATTCTCGACATCTCCCACCCACCCAGTGGCAGCAGGTACTTGGAATGAGAAGCACTGGCTAATTATATCTCTTTGTCTTTTTGTTTACTTGTTAGAAAAAAAAGGGGAGGATGAAGACCTGGGCTCAACATCACTGGAGTTCACAGGTGTCTTGCTGTCCTCTCCTTCCCAGCTCCTGGGAGTAGCACTCCCGTCCTTAGGCCAGTCTGTGCAACCAGATCTTGGCAATGATATATAAGTGGTGGCATGTGACACTTCTCCAGTCTCTCTTCTTCCTCGGCTCAGTGACTGAGAAGACCTCCCTCTGCCTGAATCCCTGAGTGACTGAGCGGAGGAAAGCACAGCCTGCCCCCGCTCCACACCCCCTCTGTATGTGCCAGACATTCTGTACGTTGGAAAGAAGTCCTTGCTGAGTGAAGTCACCTGGATGTTAGGGTTACTGATGTGCAGTCTCTCCCGTCATTACTAATACAAGATTTTGAAAAGAATGAAATACGGTAGAACTCAGAAAAAATGCTATTTTGGATCAGCCGCTTATTGGTCTCTGATTCGAGAGTTTTGACGAAGGTTGAGAGAGTCTCTTAGAGGTGTGGGGTCATTATTTTGGCTTCCAATGGTTAATGTACAAATCTGAACCTCAGATCTATTCCTTGGCACCTGTGTTACCCTAGGGCATAATTTTGACCCCAAACGTCTTAAGTCCAATGCTTATAAAAGGACCCCAGGACTTCCTTCATCTATACATTCTGAACATCAGGATGTGTTGGGGACTGTGCTGGGAGGTTCAGGGGGACACTCATAATGGCAACAAGACTTAGCCGTTTGGAGAGCTTGCTGAATGTTCTGTGTGCAGGGAGACGCTTCAGTCCCTTCCACCCTACGTGAGGCAGGAACCAGCCTACCCCAGTTACATCGTTGACTGGAGCCTGAGCCCCAAGGAGCTTGTCAAAGTCATTACCTCTGGGAAACAGCAGAGCTGGGATCTGAGCTTGGCCTCTGCACTTGAGACCCTGCACCGTAGCCACCGTCCAGTGTCGGGGGGGGGAGACCCCCCCACCAGCCGCTCCTCTGAGTGCCTATTCATTCCCTCAGCTCTTCACTTAAGCCCTTCAAAGAACTCCTTCCTGCTTTTAGGATAAAGTTGTGTAGCATCAGCCTGGCTTCAAGACCCACGATCAGCTCTGCTGTCCCACCCCGGCAATACTGAGTTCCCTCCATATCCGCGGAGGATACCTTCTAAGAACCGCCAGTGGACGCCTAGACTAATGATGGTACCAAGCCCTGTGTATATTGTGCTTTTCCCCATAGACACATATCTATGCTAAGCTTAATTTGTAAATTAGGCACAGTAAGAGATTAATAAGAATAACTAGTAACAAAGTAGAACAATTATAACAAAATACTATAATAAAAGTTATGTGAATATGCTCTCTCTCTCTCTCTCTCTCTCTCTCTCTCTCTCTCTCTCTCTCTCCTCTTGTCTCAAACCATCTTATTGAACTTCATTTTGGACCTCCATTTTTGGCCTCCATTGACCACAGGGAACTGAACCTACAGGAAGTTAAGGGGGGGACTCCTGTGGATGAAGGGGTGACAATTCTAGCAGATCCAAAATGGTCGTCCGCTCCCTGCTGGGGCAGTCACAGTCTCAGCAGTGACAGCCTGGGTTCTGAGAAGTGACAAACCCACACATTCCTAATTATGGGGCTGGCGGCTCCCTGGAGGCCCGTTCCCCATTAGCAGAGAGTCATGGCTGCCTGCAACCCACCGGGCGCCTTTTAATCCTGAAGAGCCATCATTAGCACTCTGCGCGTCCTTTGTCATTAAGAGGACGCAGCTGAAGGCAGCACCACTTCTTTCCACCTGAGCTTGGCCCCGTTCCTGGCCCCCTGCAGCTTGGACGTGTGCAGGTATCCAATCCGTCTACACTGAACTACCATTTTCCAGGTGCACCTGAGCTGCTGGATCAGAACCTGGAGGGGACTCTGTCATTTCAAAGGTTCCCCGGGTGGCTGGGGAGGTGCCCAGATTGCTGACTCCCAACCCAACTCTGTGCTGTCTCTCTCCTTTCCATCGCTACCTGCCCCCAACACCAAGAGGGTGGGGTGTGTCCAGGTTGATGCAGCTGCAGCCTGGAAGTGACCTTCTCTCTCTGGGACAGCTCTTCTTCATCCTGGCTGCGCACTTGAATCCCAGACCCTGTGGGGTGGGCCTGGGCATCAGGACTTTTTGGAGATCCTCTGGGAAGTCCAGTATGCAGCCCACTTTATGAACAGCTGCCTGAGGGACATTGGGGGAGCCTAGTCTCAACTCCCCTCTCCCCATTCTGGCTTCATAGTAATGTAGAGAAAAGGGCCCCAGACTTGGAATAAGGTCATCTGGATTTTAGCTGGATGGTGCCTGCCCAGTGGCTCAGGAGGCTGAGGTGGGAGGATCCCAAGTTCAATGCCAGCCTCAGCAACTTAGTGAGGCCCTAAACAACTCAGGGAGACCCTGTCTCTAAATAAAATATAAAAAAGGGCTGGGGATGTGGCTCAGTGGTTAAGCACCCCTGGGTTCCATCCCTGGTACTATCAACCACAACAACACACAACTGGTTTTGATCCTGATTACCAGATTTGGGATAACGGGAAATTTACAGAACCTCTCTGGTCCTCAACAACCCCATCTGTAAAACTGGGATCATAATATCTCCTTCACTGGGCTCAGGCAGGACTCAGGTGTGATCAGGTCTCTGAACATGCTCAGAAACGACAAGGGACAGATTCATAATTGTATCAGTCAGCTTTCCATGACTGTAATAGATACCTGAGATCATCAGCTTTAAAAGAGGAAAGGTTTCTTTGGGCTCACAATTTGGGAAGTTCCAATTCATGGTCAGTTAGGCCTGCTGCATTTGGGACTGTGTCGAAGCTCCCACGAGGGTGGTGAGAGTGCATGGTGCAGGAAGCCGCCCGTCTGATGGTGGCCACCAAACAAAGAAGAGAGACAGGAAGAGACCAGCACCCTGCATCCGCTTCAACCATGCCCTGCTTCTCAAAGTTTCCACCAAGTTGGGGACCCACCTGTCGACACATGAGTCTTTGGGGGAACATTCCAGATGTAAACAGTTGTGGTCACTTATTGCTTGTTCATCTGGCAAACATGAGCTGAGCACCACTGTTGACCAGGCACAGAGCCAATGACTGTGGGGAATTCAGAGTCACCAGCTCCTGTCTGACAATCCGCCAGGAGTGCTCTCTGTGAGCTCGTGGGGTCTTCTCTTTCCAGGTCACATTGTCTGTGGACCCGCTGGGGGACGCACCCAGGGACATCCCAGAAAGGTGCGAATCCAACCTGGAGGAACACCTATAGCATTTAAGAGGGGCTGAGGGAAGGGTGCTTCTCTGGACTTTAAAATTATTATTTTTTTTTCTTTTTTCTTTTCTTTTCTTTTTTTTTTTTAGAATTGAACTCAGGGGCACTCAACCACTGAGTCACATCCCCAGTTCTATTTTGTATTATTTATTTATTTATGTATTAGTTTTCGGTGGACACAACATCTTTTTTTTTTTTTTTTTTTTTTTTAAAGAGAGAGTGAGAGAGGGGAGAGAGAGAGAGAGAATTTTTAATATTTATTTTTTAGTTCTCGGTGGACACAACATCTTCGTTGGTATGTGGTGCTGAGGATCGAACCCGGGCCGCACGCATGCCAGGCGAGTGCGCTACCGCTTGAGCCACATCCCCAGCCCTGGACTTTAAAATTAAATCATTGAACTTTCACCTGTTTATTTTGGGGACCTGCCAGGCAAGCGCTCCCCGACTGAGCTCCATCCCCAGCCCCTGAAGACTTTGAGCTATCACCCCTCCCTTCTCTCTTTCTCCTCCTCCTTTAGGCCTCTTTGAAGTGTTTCTTTTTCTCTCTGTAAACACAGACACCATTTTCCTGTATCAGCATCATTTCTTATTCACGACTTTTTTTTTTCCCCCCTCCAACAATAAAACCCTACTCGGAGTCTCCCTGTATGAGGATATCTGGAGTTATTTGCATTCTGACAGTTTAAATCAAATATTTTAAAACCAGTCATGGGGAAGGCAGTAAATCCACGCCTGGGCTTCCAACCAAACAAATAATAAAGAAGATCTCACATCCAAGTAATAAACAGCGGCGATGCCGGCGCCTCATTAGGGTTCAGGATTCGTGATCATGATGGACAAGTATTTTAATGAAAAGGGAGAGGGTGGGGGGAAAGCAAAATGTTTGTTTTTCTTCCTCTTTATTCAGCCTTTTCCTCTTTATTTGGGCCTCCTTGCGGTGACTTCTCGATGATTAGCTCTTGGGGTGAGGGAGTTCCAAGGCATTCTGGTCTTGATGAATAAATATGGTCAGAGAATGTACTTGTAGGGGCAGCAGGAGAAGGGAAATAGATGTCTTAGTGAGCAAGCACCGAGTCTGAGTCACAGCAAGGAAAAAAAAAAAAACTCCCACTCCTTTTCCTCACTGGCCACCCACCTTTTTTGGGGCCAAATCATGCCCCACGTAAGGAGAACTTCCATTGTCCAGGATGGATCCAAGTGTCGCCACGGCGCTTCCTTCCGTAGGCTCCTTAGCAGGTGTGGCTCCGGGCACTGCATCAGTGACCAGAGGCTGTCACAAATGATAGCAGCCACCCCCTTGTTCGTAGTTTTGATTTCTGCAGTCAACCCACATCCAAAGTATTAATGGAAGATTCTAGAAAGAAATGATTTGTAACTTTGTAGCTGGGATACAGGCAGTTCTTCTGAACAGTGTGCCCATCTTGATATGCTGCGTGTCCCCCGGCCACTCCATACCCATCCTGATGATCTGATCTGCTGTCTCAATGTTATAACTGCCTGTGTTCAGGAAGCCCTGACTTTAGTTAATAAGGGTCCCAAGGTCCAGAGTAGCGATGATGGTAATTCAGACATGCAGAGAAGATGTGAAGTGCTTTCTTTAAAGGAAAAGACAAAGGGTTTGGTACGATGCATGGTTTCAAGCATCTGCTGGGGGTCTTGGGATATGTCACCAATGAATAAGAGAAGAACCATCGTATCTTGATGTTTGGCTGCTTAAAACAATGAGCACTTATCATCTTGCACAGTTTTTGTAGATCAGGAATTGGAGTCTGGCTTACCTAGGTGACTCTGGCTTGGAGTCAAGTTCAATCAAGACACTGCTGGGACAGCTTGCCATCTGAAGGATTGGCCAGAGATGGAGAATTTGGCGATTAAACACTGCAGTCAACCCGGGTCCCAACGTATTAATGGAAGATTCTGGAAAGTCACTTGTAACTCTGTGAGAGGAGGACTCCATTCCTCATGATGGAGAACTCCCCTCAGGGTTGCTTGGGAATCCTCATAGCACAACAGCTGGATTTCCTGAGTGAGGAATTCACGAGAGGGCAAGGCAGAAGCCGTGCTACCTTTTATGACCTAGTCTCTGGAGTCACATGGTCATTTCTGCAATATCCTATTGGTCACACAGTTCTACGAAGCGTGGAGGGGATTACACCAAGATGTAACCGGAGGCAAGGATCACTGGGGCCATCTTGGAAACTATCTACTCCAGACACAGAAGGTCTTCCCCAAGAGCCCGCTGAGCAGGAAAGGAAATGCTTTGAAGAGCATCATGGCGAACCACGGCCAAGCCTGTTTTCATGTTTTCAAGGAGGTCTTTATTGTTGTTTTTAACAAAATAGGAAAGGGGAAGGCAGGACAGTACATTCTATCTTTCGGGCTTTTACTTATCAGTTGGTAGTAGCTATCTAGAAAGATGGGGAAAGAACTCTGAGTCCCAATCCAGGCTCAGTGAAGAGTGTGGCAGTTGATTGGTGACGTCTGCCATATGTATGCGTAGGGGAACTGGTGACACATGCCAGATGAGCCTTTGTTAGTCTGACTTACCATGCAGGGCTCTGCAGGGGTCCCAAGAGCAATGAGACATGGAAAGGAGCAACAGGCACTGGGTTAATTGTGATACCAGGGGAGTCACCATACCTGGGACCAGACGGGTGTGGTGGTTACCATCACCTGCAGCACAGCTGGAGGGTAAAACTGCCCCACCCAACATCTGTTCTAGGTCCTGAAGTGTTTAATGTCAGAGTTCTGTGGGCCTGAGACCCCAGATGGTCATTGCTCAAGTGCAGGTGTTACCTGGGGAGGTAAAGGTGTGGCCGAGAGCTGGGCCTGGCTGACAGCTACCTCCAGCAGGGGCACCTGCCAGATGCACGGGCTGAGAAGGGGACTGAAGCCCCAAGGGCCGGTAGCAAAGTGGGCACACTGGGTGCATGCATGGGCACCCACATCCACGCAGAGCACGTCCCAACTCGAAGGACAGCGTGACATCGGGGATTTTTAGAGCCTGATGAGGAAGTGTTCCAAGTGTGCCATTACCTTTTCCCTTCTTTGCAAAGTTAAAAGTACCAGGCCCGGCTTCTGGCACAGCTTCCGCCACGGGCTAATTTAGCTGTGATTTGTGGTGAACATTTATGGTTTAATAAAGTGACTTTCCAGTTGCTGTGTTTATCACAACTCAAGCGCAGCATCTCGCTGGGGAAGCATCTGGGGCCGATTATGATTAAAATAAAAAACGCTTTTCATGAGCTGTTTTGTCAAACGCCTTCAAAGTGACTCAACCTCCCCAAGCCCGAGTGGCAGAAGTCATTAGAGAAAGTTCAGGAGAAGAAGGCTGATATACCCAGGGAGGGGCTCTGTCCTGAAGGGCTGTACTGGGGCAGGGCAGCAGGGAGGAACCGGCCTCTGCAAACAGTGTTCATCCCCTTTGGTGGGACACAATAATGTGTTACTTTCTAGTGAGTTTTCAGAGAGCCAGGAAGCTCTGTCACTGTCACTTTAAGGCGGGGGGGGGGGCGCTCCATTCAGCAAACAGAGACCTGTGTAGGACTCTTTGGAAATCAGAACTTTCCATCTATAAATTGATGGAAGACTGAACTGGGTCCCCCTAAAATCCATGTGCCCAAGACCTCAATCTCAGTTCTTCAGTAAACAACTGTATTTGGGGACAAAGCCTTCAGCTGTGACACAGGGTGAATGCTTAGGTCACGTTATGTCATTCTGATGGAAAGTTAGAATGGGGTCGTTAAGTGGGCTGTAATCCAATCAGGCTGGTGTCCTTATAAGGAGACTAGGACACAGACCCAGGCAGAGGGGTGACCACGTGAGGATTCAGGAGGAAGATGGCGTTGACACACCCAGGACAGAGGCCTCCGGAGAAATCCATCCAACTGACACCTTGATCTTGGACTTCAGCCTCCAGGACGGTGAGAAAATAAACTGTGGTTGTTGAAGTCACCCAGCCCACGGTACTTTGTTAGGTTGGCCCCAGCAAACGAATTAACAAACAATGGAGATCTTTAAAGCAGACAGTTGAGAGAGTTCGATCAGCCCACAAAGATGCCCAGGGTGCTCTGCCCAGGAGAATAGCCCCCTCAGTCTAAATTAGCAAAGGCTTTAGAAATAATACTGAATGCTGAAGGTACCAAGTTGTCCAGTCCCCTAAGGTCAGCAAAAGGCCACTGCTAAGACAAAAGTCCCTTTCTGAGAGTTGTTAGCTTCCTCACTCAGGACAGGAAGAGACTGGGGGAGAGATGTTCATACAGCCTCAAATTCATTTCCCTCCCTCCCTCCCTCCCTCCCTCTCTTCCTCCCTCCTTCCCTCCCTTCCTTCCTTCCTGGGATTGAACCCAGGGGTACTTAACCACTGACCCCAGCCTTTTTTGTGTTTTATTTAGAGACAGGGTCTCACTGAGCTGCTTAGTGCCTTAATTTTACTGAGGCTGGCTTTGAACTTGCAATCCTCCTGCCTCAGCCTCCCGAGCACTAGGATTACAGGCGTGTGTCACTGTGCCCAGCTCTTTCTTTCTTTCTTTCTTTCTTTCTTTCTTTCTTTCTTTCTTTCTTTCTTTCTTTCTTTCTCTCTCTCTTTCTCTCTCTCTTTCCTTCCTCCCTCCCTCCCTCCCTCCCTCCCTCCCTCCCTTCCTTCCTTCCTTCCTTCTTTCCTTCCTTCCTTCCTTCCTTCCCTCCTTTCTTCAAACACTGATTTAGCGCCAGTGTGACAGCCCTGCTCCAGTTGACCATATCCAGCAATGCAATTCCCTCTTCTCAAAGTGTGGCCCCTAAGTCCCAGTGAAAAATTCAGACTCTCAGACCCAGGCCCGAGGCCTGCTGAGTCAGTCTTTCTGAGAATCTGCATTTTGAACATATTTTCTGTGTGATTCTGGTACATAAAGCCTGGGCCGTGTGGTGTCCCTTACAACTGGTTGTTTGGCCCCTGCTTGGACATGGGGGGAGGGAGGGTGGCCCAACACAGAGGTGAGCTGTCATCTTCCTGGTCTTGAAACTGCAAATTGAATTCTTCAGCTTCTGTCTCTGGTCCTGGCTTTGCCTTGAGGAGGATTAAAATTGTGGAGGCTTATCTCTAAGAGAGGTCCAGCCTCAACTTCTCAGAGTGGCTCTTCAGAGGGACACAGCAAAGATTCCTGTGACAGCCAAAATCGTTGATTTGTGAGACCCAGATCTGGCCAGCCAAGGAAGGCTCTGGAAGAGTCTTCCCCGTGGAAATCAATGTGTATGTCATATTAAAGCCCATGACAAATATGTGAGGGATGTCTCTAATAACTGTCTAAAAGATCATTTCAATATGGAGTCATTGTAAAACAAAATCACGATTGAGATACTTAAGACTATTTCCCTTGTAGTAAGTCTTCAAATCCTGGAATGCACTTTATTTACATTTATAGACATTTTTCTGCTGCTTGAAGCCTCACGTGGCCAGTGGCTAGTGAGTTTGAGGACAGAGCTCTTGATACCTTGAGAGGAAGGCCAGAGAAGCAGGACAAGGAGTATTGGCTGTAGTATGTGATCAGGGTGAGCAGAAAGGAGATCCCCCACCTTCCCACCTCTGTGGGCCAGGGCAGAGGAGGTGACTCAGGCTTGGGGAAGGGGTTAGCTCTGACCACAGAGGAAGACTGGGACAAAGGGGAGGGGGAGGGGGCATCTGCCTTGGGAGCCCAACTTAAGGGGGTGCCAAAAACTCACCGATATTTTAAAAGGATTTAATAAAGTAAAAATAATTCTGCAATTGAGAAAGTATCAAAATTGTCAATGAAGATAGGATGGGTTCCCACATCTACACCTGCTAATTCCTTGTCCCCCCGGAGAGCTCAATCAGGTCCGTCTGTGTGACAGTCCTATTCCTTCCTTTTCTTCCAATCCTGTCATCTGCATAGGATGGACCCCAATCCTGGCTTGAGGCTGAGTTGGGGACCTTAAGGACTTTCCAGTTAAAGTTATGGTTTGTATCAGTTATCGGTTGCTGCTTCTAACAAGTTGCTTAGTGGCGTAAAAGGACACACACACACACACACACACACACACACACACACACAAAATCCATTATCTCCTGGTTTATGCGGGCCCAGCATTCTGGAGTTGTTTAGCTGGTTGGTTCTCTTGGAGTCTCTCAGGAGGGTGCAGCCAAGTGGTCCACAGGCCCACCTACGCCTGAGGGTTTAGCTGGGGCTGGAGGAGCCACTTCCAAGATGGTGGCTCCCTCAAGCGGCTGGTGTTGGTGCTGGCTCTTAGTGGGAAGCCTCGGTTCTTCTCACATGGCCTGGCCATAGGACCACTCAAGGTGGATTTTTTTTTTTTTTTTTTTTTTTTTTTTTTGCCCAGGGTGGGAGATGCAAGGACAAACAAAGTGGAACAACAATGTCCTTTCTGATTGACCCTCAGAGGTACACTTCATAATTCACAAAACATCCTCTTGGCCACACAGGTCAGTCCTTTTCAGGGAGACAGGAAACTCCATGGAGTGAACACCAAGAGATGAGGAAGATCAGGAACCATCTTAAAAGTTGGCTACTGCATCATTTTAATTACAGAGATTTGTGCGTGGCCCATGATGGTTCCAGAACTTTCTGTGAGATCCTAGGAAAGAGGGAGTCTCCTTTGCATCAATGAAGGGTACCATCATGACCTTGACTCAAGGGGGCTTTCTCCGGCCTTCCATATCTTATGTATTAATGTATGCACCAGACCCTTTTCTAATTATGAAAATAATGTCGGTTCTTGACAAGGGTCCTCCTGATGGTGTAACCCTTGCTGAGGTCTTGGAGCATTTCCTCTCTTCTTCTTGGTCTCTTAGCTGTCCGTGCCTGCATTTCTCTCTCTCCCCCCACCCCCACCTGTCACCCTTTTTATAGCAAGGCATTTAAGCTGGTCTCCTACTGCACATCTACAGTGGCATTAAACTAAAAATAAAAGCTAATGAGTCACAATATCTCCAGGCTCTGGCTCCCTAAGGAGTCTGGAGAGTTGGGGGGCTTGAAGCAGCCTCAGTGACACCTTCTGAAGGTACCAGGTTCACCTGCTCCTCCAGTAGATTGGCCAGACACAGCTGGGGCTGTCAGTCCCTGTGGGGAGTCGGTGGGGTTAGCTGGAGGCCCCACTGAGCACTGCAGTTTTGGAGAGTGAGCTGCTTGCCTCTAAGTCTTGACCTTCTGGTTGCAAGAAGCCTGAGCTAGGGGGCAACTGTGGACACTGTGAGCCTCTGAGCCTAGCCGGGAGGAGGGTAGAGGTTCATACTCTGTGGCCCTCATCCCCAGCACACACCCCTTCATTTTCTAGCGGATTAGGAACAGCAGCAGAAGGAGCCTGCCGGCTGGGGCGGAGCCTGCCGGCTGGGGCGGGGCCTGAGCACCGTGCTGGCCTATTGCTCCCTGACCAAGCCTCTGCCCGCCAGCTCCTCTCCCCTCCTCTCCCACTTTTGGTTCCCAGGCCCACACTGCCTCAGGACCCCCGCTCATGTCCTCATGCCACCATCCTCCCTCCCCGCAGTCACCCAGGCCTGCACCTCCAACCTTTCTGGGAGCCCTGGTCCCTAACTTCCGTGATCATTGCTCTTGCCACCAGCTCCCACGGAGAGCCTGGGGGCCTTGGCATCCGGATGTTAGAAACATGGATCTGGGCTTGGGGTCACACGCCTGTGATCCCAGCAGCTCAGGAGGCTGAGGCAGGAGGATCACAAGTTCAAAGCCAGCCTCAACAACTGAGTGAGGCCCTAAGCAACTCAGCGAGACCCTGTCTCTAAATAAGATATACAAAAGGGCTGGGATGTGACTCAGTGCTCCTGGGTTCAATCTTGGGTATAAAAAAAAAAAAAAAAGGAAAAAAAAAGAACTTTTAATGCTTTTACTAACTCCACGGATGATGGATGAGTGAGGAGTCCCATTTCACAGAGAGGAAGCTGATGTTAAGCAACTGAGCATCTGAGCCCCACGTGGATGATCTTTGTTACACATCACCGGATGCTACCTGCTGCAGGGTCCTAGTGCCCACCTTCTCCAGGAAGCCAGTGCGGATCCCTCGGTCCCCTCCTGTGCTGTCCTGGCTCAGGCATTCCTATGCCTTGCTGGCCTCTGTCTCCCTCCCTCTGTCCCTCCTTCTCTGTTCCTTCCTTGCCCCCGTTTGGTGTCGGGGTCTGATTGTACCCCCCCAAATTCACGTGTCGAAATTCTAACTCTCAGTACCTTGGAATGTGACCCTATTTGGAAATAGGACCTTTAAGAGGTGTGGAAGTGAAGATGAGGGGGTTAGGATGGGAAGAGGGGACCAGGACAGACAGGCCCAGAGGGCAGACTTGACCCAGGACTTCCAGCTTCCTGAATGGGGGTGGAGGGGGATAGACCTGGGTGTGGAATCACCCAGCTGTGGTACCCGGTTATGGAAGCCTGTGATACAATAAATGACATATCTGGCCTTGTGGCTGGTGCCTGGCAAGATCTCCTAAAAGCCCTGGAGTTCCTAAGTGACAGGAGTGGCTTTGGTTACCACAAGGAGTCCCTTTCCCACCACGCCTGACATGCTGCCAATCAGGTGACTGGGGGGTGGGCCTGGGTGGCTTCAAGTGCCAGCTGGTCACCCCAAAAAGACCATGTCTGGGATTAGAGGGTGGAAACCTTCAGCACAACCCCCTCCTCCAGGGGAGGGGACAGTGGCCTTGGAGACTGAGTAACTTGGAAAATGAGATCGGGTGAGTTTAGAGTTGGTGAACACATCACGTTGCTGGGAGGGTGGCGTGGCTGGAGATGGGACAGAGTCCTGGGCACCCTCCCCATTCCCGTCCTGCACATCCACTCTCTTTGGCTATTCCTGTGTCCTTTAACAGACTAGTGAACGGGACTCATGTATTTTCTTGAGTCCTAGTGAATTATGGAGACAGGAAGGGGCTGGGCTGTCCGTTGGAAATATAAGCAATCACTGGGACTGGCACTTGGCTTTTGAAGTGGGGGTTCGTCTTGTGGGATGTGGGCTTGTGTCCTTAAATAGTAGGGCCCATTCCAACTCTGGAAGTTAGTGTCAAAATAGAATTGCACTGTGGGACAGCTGGTCTGTGCAGGAGAATTGGTGCATTGGCAGGTGTTGGAAGAGACGCCACCTACCTGGGGTCAGGAAGGAAAAATGCCCCGGATGGACAGCACCAGCAAACCCACATATTTGGGAAGGGATGTAAGAGCAGTAGGGAGATTTGGGGGACTTCCACTTCCACTCCCTGCTGCTCTGGGGGTCTGTACTTTGCAATCTCCTGGTGCATCTCAGGAGGGAGCAGGGCCACTTGAACTGCAGAGGTGGTGACGTGCTCTGTGAGGGACAGTGCTGGGGACTCTGGGTCTTTGCAAATGTGTTGAAGTTGGATCAACCCAACCTGCAGCCCAGCCCTGAAGCAGCCCGAAGCCACCAGCTCTCTCATGCTCTTGATGAGATTCCGACGCTAGCGCTACAAAATGTGTCTCGAGCTGAACATATTTGGAAACTGGCTTTTTATGTTGCTCATTTAGAGAAGAATGAAGCCTTCCTTGGAACACAGGTTGCAATTATTAAGTCACAGCCAAGGAAACGTGGCCAATATCTCAAGTTTGCAAGGAAGCAGGCGCTGAGCTATTAATTTGGAGTCTGGGCTATGGAGGCTCTCGCTAAACTCACCCTATGTTCTCGCCGTCAGATCGCAGGCCTGCTCAAGTGGGGGAGCATTTTTCATCCAAATAATTCTTGGCTCTGTCAAAATAATAATATACCCCTGCCCCCCCATCTCCAGATCTCCGCATGAGTTCTGGCCAGAAAAAGCAAAGAAATTTCTGTTCTTCTAGTCTCCCCCTAGGCGAAGCAGGCTAGCATTCATCAAGGAGTATATATGGAATTTGTTTCTTTAAAAAAAAATTTTGGTTTGCCTTCTTGCTTGTTCATTTCAAGGAAGAAGTTGCCGCCAAAGGAGAAAGGAAAGGACAGAGGAAGGGAGGAAAAGAGGGAGGGAGGAAGGTGAGAGGAGGGAGGAGGGGAGGGAGGAGGGAGGAGGGGAGGGAGGAGGGGAGGGAGGAGGGGAGGGAGGAGGGAGGAGGGGAGGGAGGAGGGGAGGGAGGAGGGAGAAGGAGAGGGAGGAGGGAGAAGGAGAGGGAGAAGGACGGCACTGGTCTGGGCAATGCATGATTCTAGGGACCCAGAACAATTCTGTGGTTGCCAGGGCATTGGAGGGGGACCAACTATACAGAGACGAGGGGGCATTTTTTAGGATGGAAATGTTCTATATCCCGGCCGTGGTGACACCTGTATGCATTTGTCAGAACCCACAGAAATATCCAGAGAAGGAGTTTATTGTATATACATTATGCCTTAGTAAATCTGATTCCCCCTACCCCTGCAAAATAAAAGGAAGAAGGAAGAGGGGGAAGAGAGGGGAGAGACAAAGACAGAGGAAAAGGATGGAGAGAGAGAGAGAGAGAGAGAGAGAGAGAGAGAGAGAGAATATGAATGAGAATCACACCACCAAGGCAACAGTTGTTTAAAAGTTAAAATCAGGGCTGAGGTTGTAGCTCAGTGGCAGAGCGCTTGCCTAGCATGTGTGACACTGGGTTTGATTCTCAGCACCACATAAAAATAAATAAAGGGCCACCAACAACTAGTAAAATATTTTTAAAAAATTTTTTTAAAAAGTTAAAATTATCAGGGTCTTAAACGTAGAGGGACAGCTGGTCAGGGACATGGTCTGGCTAGGCTCATCATTAGGGAGAGGAGCGGGGACAGCCACCTGGGAGATCCAGGCGTCCAGACCATTGAGGGGTGAGCACCTGTAATGGTTAATTTGAATCATCAACTTGATGGGAGTAAGAGGCTTCTGGGTGTGTCCATGAGGGTGGGTCTAGGAATGATTGGCACATGGGATAACCAACTGAAGTGGAGCGCCTCCCTGAGCGTGGGAGGCACCATGCCATAGGCTGGAGGCTCCGGTGGAAGAAAAGTTGGAAGAAGAAGGGAGCAGCAGCAGAGGCGAGCTCCATCCTTCCTGGACGGGTTCTTGTTGCTGCTGCGATAGTCTGAGGATTTCAGACTCTTGCTTCTTCACTCTTCCAAAGCGACTCTGCCAGTGATTCTGCAGAAGTTTCCAGAAGCTTTGGTCTTGGACCAGGGTAACATCCTTGATCCCTCCTGTTCTGAGGCTTCAGCCCCTTGGACTGCGCGGGGGCTGGTTCCTCCGCCTGCAGATAAACCCCCTTTTATGATCTTACTTCCTGTTGACTCTGTTCCTCTAGAGAACCCCGCACCCTTCTTCCCTACCCGGAAAACTCTCCTGACACTGTGCCATGGTGGCAGAGTCCTGGAAGGAGAATGTCAGAGGGAGTTGGAGATCGTGGCAGCCCCCTCCTCTGCCACCCATATTCCAAGGGGGAAGTGGTGGGGAGAGGTTGGGAGGTTGTCCAGAGTGCAGGGTATCCAGGGTAGACTCCAGAGGCCTCCAGACCCTGGGTCTCTTTCCTTGCTGTGTCCAGCGCTTGGATTCCCATTTCAAAGGATGGAGGTTGTCTCCCTCCTTCCCTTCCCCATGGGGAGGCCTAAGGACAGGAGGCCCTACTTCCTCACCTCTGTGCCTTGGTTCAGACCCTGGTGTTCAGGCAATGGAAACCCAAAGAATGGTTTTCCCACCACCCAGTGAGTGAGGAAATGAACGCCCACCGAGTTAATCAGGAAATGAAATGGGTTTCTGTGTGACTGAGACTCTCCTGGCACACCTGGAGTCGCAGTGACTCAGGAGGCTGAGGCAGGAGGATATCCGGTGTGAGGCCAGCCTCAGCAACTTAAGGAAACCCTGTCTCAAAATAAAAAGCAAAAAGTGTGTGGGGCAGGGGGGCTGGGGTTGTGGCTCAGTGGTAGAGTGCTCACCTAACGTGTGAGGTCCTGGGTTCGATCCTCAGCACCATATAAAAATAAATTAATAAAAAATAGATATTGTGTCCATCTACAACAACAACAAAAAAAAAAAAAAGAAAGAAAGAAAAAGAAAAAGAAAAGAAAAAATATTAAAAAAAAGAAAAATGGGGGTGGGGGGTAGCTCATGGGTAGAGTACCCCTGGATTCCATCTCTAGTACTGCAAAAACAAACAAAAAGACCAAAAAACCAAACCAAAACAACAACAAAAAAACAAAACCAACCAAACAAAAAAATACCAAACAAAACCAACTTGAAGACCTAAGCAGAGAGACAACAGTCCAACAGAAATCAAGTCCATGTGGCCTCTCTGCTGTGGACCAACCCTTGGTCAGCACCTCCAGGGCCTGAACCACTGCCACCAGCTGTCCACCTCTGTAGTCCTGTGGATGTCCTTGGGGCAGGCCTTGGGGACAGAGGAGGGAGAAGACCAGGCCAGGCCTTCCCCAGGGGAGGACGTCCTTTTCCTGATCAGTGGGGTGGGCTCTTTTCCAGGACGCCTGCCTGCCCAAGGCCAAGTTCTGAAGTTGGACATGTGAGGGTTCAAGGGCTTCCGTTTCTTGGAGCACATCTGTCTGGGAGCAGCCACCGTGGAGACATTCCCCAGCAGCCGGTCTTCTAGGGATGTCTCCTCTCCCAAGTCACAGAAAATAATGATGATAACATAAAGTCTTCCTGTCCATCACTGGAAACCAACCGGATGCACAGGGGCAGCAGGTATCATTCTGGGCCTTTCCAGTACTTTCTGTACAATTGAGAGAAGACCTTTGGGAGCATTTTGCATGATGTATCCATATGTGGATTTTGGCACAGATCCACAAAGGAGGTCAAACAATTGTGGGGTGCTGCTCTAACAAAGCCCTTTCCACTCCCATTGACGTGTTTTACGAACCAGTA
Organism: Spermophilus citellus; assembly: GCF_964194105.1. NCBI lineage: Eukaryota > Metazoa > Chordata > Mammalia > Rodentia > Sciuridae > Spermophilus > Spermophilus citellus. The sequence goes on from NC_138187.1 coordinate 33,207,816, forward strand.
TTTTTGTATCCTTATATTTTAAAATAAAGAAAGAGAGAAGGGAAACTGATACTGAATTCTGGCTCCTCGTGGCAAGAATAATTCGCAGCCGTAGATTCATGAACTCACGGCAGGAGAAAAAGACAGCTCCATCCATCTCATGGAGAGAGGCAATTCTAACAAAATTTTATTTTCATGCTTAATAATTATTTACAAAAATGAGTTGGCTTTGATAAATTGGACACTCATAATTGTACTGTTAGTTCAAGCCAGGAAAATGTAATTCTAGAGTTTTATAGTCACAGGTAATTAAAAAATGTAATTTTAACTTATATACTTTTTGTTGAGAGAATTATGATAGGGTGATTAATAAAATACTTTCAAGCATAAAAATATATTGCATTAGAAGACCATTCTGCTGGGGAAATGGAATGGAAATATGAGTTCAAGAGAGAAAAGAAAATTAAATTTTGTTTAACTATTCAGAAGAGCTTGTCTATACCTTCTAAGGGATGATAGATCTCAAATTACTATCGCCTGTAGATTTCACTGGATGCATTTAAAAGAATTATATGACAGCTTTATTTTTTTAAATGCTAATATTTACAGTAGATCAGCCATATTATCCTTTGCAACCATTTAAACTTAGGAAAAAAATTTAGATGCCAATTAAACATAGATACAAAGTATTCAATGCCAATTAAAAAGACACAAAGTATTCCAGTTCTTTGTGGTGGTGGAGGAGGGTGTGAAAATCAGTCACAGTGACCATAAAGACCGTTGTCCTCAGAGAATCCCTCAGAACCTTACTTTGCAGTGAAAATTTTCAGGACCATACTATAGAACTCTAATAAGGAAACTTGATTTATTACATTACATTTTGACTATCTGGAAAGTGGATCATTTTGCTAAAAGGCCATACGTTGGTGAAAGTATCTAAATACCATCAGGTGAGGTGACGCATGCCTGTAATCCCAGTTTGCTTGGGAGGCTGAGGCAGGAGGATGGCAAGTTCGAGGCCAGCCTCAGCAACTTTGGTGAGGCCCAAAGCAACTGAGCAAGACCCTGTCTCTAAATACAATTTTTAAAAAGGGCTGGGGATGTGGCTCTGTAGTTCAAATCCCCAGTACCAAAAAAAAAAGGAAAGAATCTAAATGTCTCCATAATTTGAAATGATGTATGATGGGCTGATTCTGTTACTTTCGTCGTTTGAATCCAACCAGAACATAAAAGTCATTTCTTGAATTTTGAAATGCTGAAAACTTAAAACAGCCGTAAATATCTTTAATGAATTCTCTTTGCTGCGTGACAAGATTAGGCTTCAGTAATTGTAACATCCCTCCATTTATTTAACTTAAAACACTTAACTACGTTTTTCCTTTTTGAAATGGCTAGGACCCCATGAAGGATCTCTTTGTACCAGATATGACTAATCTCCTGTCTTGCTATGAAACACGAATCCCAGCTCCTAACAATCTGAAGGCACCAGAAAGAAATCACTAACCACTACGTGAAATTGCCATGAGAGGATGGGAAAGTCCCTTCTGGACAGCTGGATTCTCCAAAAACACAAGTCAGCAAAAGTGTTCTTTTTCATGGCAGAAAAACAGCATCGGGCATTAAACAGTATTTCCGACGCTCACAATGATTTCTGTAATTTTGAAGTGGCATCTGGAGAATTGCATTAGCAGGAAATTAGCCCTTTCCCATAATTCGCCATGTTTAATGTAAAGTGATAAACTTCTATTCCAGTTTATTATAGAGTGTCTAATGGGTGCTCGGAGCCACCAAGATGGATAATCACCCAACCAAGTGAAAATTAGTCTTTTCCCTACTTAAAATATGGTTTTCGGCTTGACATTTTTAAGTACATTTGAAAAGGAAGCTCGGATCTACGAATAACATTTCAGCTAAACAAAGATTCAGACTTGCTTACATCGGAGGGAAGGTAGGCTGGCCGACTTTCTGTGGGCTAAGATTGTTCCAGAAAAATGTGCGAGGTTCTAATGGCAGGGTGTTGCTAAAAATTCCCACACCATGTTGCATTCTCAAACATGTGATCAGTGGCAAATTGCATACATCATTTCTAGTTTGAAATGCAGCCAACTTTTGTTGATCAGGAGCTCTGGGATGCGGCTCCCTCTGCTAAGATGTAGCCGGGGTGTGCAAGGTGGGCCGTCCTTGAGCAACCGATTTGGTACAGCAGGAGACAGAAGAAATGGTCACCAGCAGGAATTGGGACCTGAGGCTTGGCAGCAATTGTGTACTGCTTTCCCCATTTGGCCACCTGTGTTCCAGGACACCTGGCACCTGTTGTCCCCACCAGGTCTGTCACCTGTGGTGCCTCTCTTTGCACCCATCTGTTCATAGAAATCTCTGTCTCTGCTTTTGAGCAAACTGGTGGCACCCTGGCTTTTTTTTTTTTTTTTTTTTTTTTTACCATAAGGAGTCTGCGCTGTGTTCCTGGGTAATCTGGTCCACGAGCAGGCCACAAGGTGTGCTTGGAGAAGGTGGACATTGTCCTCCAGTGTCTCCCAAAGATGGAAAATTAGGTCATGTGAGGACCCAGCTAGAAGGTAGCCATCAGCAAGCCACCAAGAGATCCCTCACCAGAAATTAAACCCCAATGGTACATGGCTCTTGGATTTCCAGCCGTTTGAACCATGAGAAAAAAAAAAAAAATTCTGCTCTTTAAGCCACACGTTCTGTGGTATTTTGTTATAGCAACCTGAGCCAGCTAATACAGAGCCCACCCGGGAAGCAATCCAAATTCCCACCAAGAGCCGAATAAATGGGTAAATAAACGGCGTTATGTTCAAATGTCATGAAAAAAAAATAGAAGCAAAAACATCAGGGTACTGTAAATTTCCACTTCTGTGAAGTTTAAAAACAGGGAGGACTCATCGTAGGCTGCAGAGGTCAGAACAGGGGTTACCTTTGGGGGTACTGAATTGGGGAGACACATGGTGAGGGTCTTTCTGGAGGGACAGAATTTTCTCCATCCTAATGTGGTGACAGTTACATGAGACATGGACACAGAAGGTCATTGAGCTGTGTGTTTTGTTATAAGTTGTATCTCAATTAAAAGTGCATAGAAAGGAGAGAGAGAGAAAGTGAGGGAGAGAGGGACTGTATACACACAGGAGGAGGAGGAGAATCGTGTTGCTTAGAATCAACTCTGCACTTCTGGAGGGAGAGCTTGGGTTTTGTGCAGAGCAAGCCTGTGTGTCTCATTCCTGCATGTCAGAGGCTCAGCTGACCCATCTCGAAGGGACGGTACAATTCCCTCTTAGAACATGACGCGTGCCCACCTTTGTCCTCTGCCTTGTAGGCGACAGAACCCCTGAAAGCACTTTGGACTTGTAACACTTGAAAGAAAATAAATTAAAATATCAAGGCAGCCAAAATGAGTAGTTAAAGCACGAAGTGAACTCAAACATCAGTTTGAGGCTGAAAATCAAGTCTGACTTTCTTGAAAACTGATGTTAAGAGCTCGGGTAGTTCCCTTTCATGAAAGGGCCATTTAAATATTGCATGCCGGGCCCCTCTCCCCGGAATCGAAGCCGTCCTGCGTTTCATCTTCTGCCTCCATCAAAGGCGGACCGGCTGCATCACAGAGGCAGGGCGTGCGGGCTGCCGGCCTCCTGGGGACGCGCTCCAGGATTAGCATGTGCTCCATGGCAATGCCACGGAGGAGGAGGAACCGTGGAATAAAATCAGGCAGGCAGGATGAAGAGAGGAGGAAGGGCCCCAGCCAAAGCCACAGGTGACCCTGGTGGTGGGTGCAACCAGGGTGGGCTTCCTGGAGGAGGCAGGAGATGAGCCGGACCCACTTAATACTTCTGCTGCTGCTAGTTTGGATTCTCATTAGCAGCAGCCCTTCTGCGGGTCTTCAAGTGCATGAAGTCTGTTTGGGGGAATCGCAAGGAACATCATTAAAAGTGTGGGAAGGGATGATATCCAATTAAGGGCCTGGCGACAAGCCAGCATCTGCCAAGAGCCGCAGGCGCTTCCTCCTGCTGCGAAACTCAGGAAGCTCTTGGACCGTGCCCCTGGGAGTGACCCCACCCAGGTGGGAGCAGCTGGGCGTCTACCCTGTTGGCCAGAGGCTGTTGGGCAGGGGACCTTATTCCCAGCACTTCCATCCTGCCAAGACCACCAGCTGTCCACACAGGTGCCCGTGCCAGGCAGGGAGGTGCAGATGGCGCCAGGTGGAGGCAGGATGGTCTCACTCCCACGACTGCCAGACACCAGGTGCCTGATCACGGCCCAGGTGCTGGGCTCTCCACCTGGTGGTATGATGGGAGGAGACTGAGATCCACCAGGGGAGGGACCCGTCCAGGCGGAGCACTGGGACGAGCCCCGCATCTGTGCCAGACACACGCCCCAGCACTGGACCAGCCCTTTCCACCCTCCATCTCTACCCCCCTGCTGTTCCTCCTCGTTGTCACATCCCTGGACCCATTCCAAGTCCCCGCTCTCCAGGTGTTATGCTAATCTTGAATTTCCTTAAGGAGAGCCCTTCACAGCTCCACTTCAGAGGCGGAGACATATGAATCAACCCACTGCGGGGTCCTGTAATGCATTCAAGGCAGGATAACAAGTCCGCTCTCCATCACTCGGAAACTTCCAGCAATCCCTGAAGGAGGTGTCTTTGAGAAGCCTGCAGCTGTGCTGCTGCTCCGTGAGCTTTTATTGGCTGGTTCTTATTTTGTCGGGGGGTGGGGGGCAAGGTGAGTGAAGGGGAAAGAAGCTGGGAAATGGGAAAATATATTTGCATGCTATCAGATTTTTCAAAAATAAATACGGATCATTCTGTTTTGATTTCCCAGATGCAAATGGTGATGGAGATCCAGGCCTTGGAAGATGCCCTCCCCCACCTTTTTTTTTTTTTTTTTTAAGCAATTACTGTATAAGATTTCACTTTCCACTGTGTCTTTTCCTGGGTAGCCCTTTGGCAGAGACGTTGAAAGCAAGCCAAGCTTTCAGTGGCCGCGGTGACGGGCAGCCTGTTCGTTGATCAGTGCTCGTACTCGAGAGGTTAATTAACTCTCCAACCAGGAAAAGCTTGACCTTGGGCATCCCCCCGAACACCAGCAGCTCATCAAGTTCATGTCTCCCCACGGACCGATCCGATCCACAAACCCACCTAGTACATGTGCAGGGCCGTGTCCTGATTTTGAGGGCAGAAGGGGACTCAATGATGTCACTAGTGTAACCAGGATAGGAGATTACTAGGTGAGGTTCCTGCGGGTGAGGGCATCCAACAATCCAGCAGAATGGGCTTCACTTCAACACTTGATGTAGGTCGCTTGGCCAGTGGATGTTGGTGGCTGGTCCCCTGGCGGCCACTGTGCCAGCTGATACCAATATGGCCTCTTCTGGCCCTACTTATTTGAATCACAGCTTCCAATTTAAGCATCTGATTGGCTGAGCCTAGATCACATGACTGTAAGATGGTTGCAAGGGAAGCTGGGAAAGTGACTATTGGGCACTTAAAAAAAAAAAAAAACATGGAAGGGAGACTCCTAAGCATAAAGGGTAGGCAAAAGATCTGAACGGATGCTTCACAAAACAGGTGCAAGGAACCCAGTAAGTACAGGAAAAGATGATGGACATCGTTAGTCATCAAGGAACTGCAAATTAAAACCACAGCACTAGTGTTCTCCTGCTTGAACAGCTAAAATTGGAAAGCCTGACCACACCAAGTGTTGGCAAGGAGGGGGAGCAACCGGAACTCTCAAATGTTGGCTGGAGAGTAAAGTGGCTCGACCACACTGGAAAAGCATTTGTGAGTCTCTAAGGTTAAACCTACACGGACTCCATAAGAGAAATGAGAATTTACATCCACACAAAAACTTGTTACCCAAATGTTCCTAGAAAATATTCCTATTCAGAATAGCCCACACCAACACATGGCGCTATATCCATAAAATGGAATATTACTCTGCTTCCTAAAAGCAGATGAAAACGTGGATAAATCTCGAAAACATCACTGTAAATGAAAGAAACCAGCCCTTACAGGATGATTCTAGGTTCTTAGGAAACTCTAAGAGAAATTTTCCATAGGGTGATAAAGAGCAGATGGATGAGGGTGTGTTTGGACAGGGAAGGGAGCCCTCTGAGGAATGGAAATGTTTTGAATCTCGATTGTCTGATGGCTAGATATGTACACATGGTCAAAAATGGGTGCATTTGATTGAAGCAAATTGTACCTCAATAAAATGGATTTTAAAGAAGCATTAGGACATGGGGCCCCCTTTCAGATAACCAACTTTTATGACTATGTACAAGGCCACCTGCCAGCAGTCTGAGGTCCCACCAAGTTGGAGGGGGACAGGAGACAGTAATTAGCAGCCATGCGGTGGGAGGAGCCTGTGTGGGTACAGGAGTAGAACTGGACGGACTTGGGGGGAGTTCCTTAAGGCTCAAAGGTGAAGTGAGAAGCCTTTATGGATTTGAAAGGATAACCCAAGTGTGGGGGGCTCCCAGCTCTTCAGAACCACCTGGGGACTGATCATGTCCATCGTGATCAAAAATAGCGAGAGCATCTATTGAGCACTTACTGCATGCCAGGCATGTGATAGGTTATTATGGGGCTTAATCCCTCGGTAACTCTTGGGCTGTTTTCTGAGGTCCAGGTGCATTTTACAAGACGGAAAAGTGGCAGAGTGATGAATGGAAACCTGATTTGTCTGCTTCTTGGTGTTTCCCAGTGACCACGAGGGCACATTTCTCCTGTGAGTCCTCCAGGGCTGCTGAAGCTGACCCTCGGTGGTGCTCCTGCCTCATCCTGGAGGTCTCGGGGAGACACAGCCAGGAGCCGCGATGCTGCCCTACACCCAAGAAACCATGGTTTTCGTTACATCCTGCTCACACCGTTGACAAGTCTCTATTAAAACTCTCCTCAAATTGTCTGAACCTTTTCTGTTCCTAAACTTTGTCCGTTTCAACACATTCCTCACACCCTAAGCTTTTCTTTTCTCCTGGTGTAGTACCTTATTTAATACAGAGGTGGATCATCTGCCTAGACCAATCAGTTGTTGGCCAGGTCAGTCCAACGGGAGCAGAGCTAAGGACTCTGATGGTTCTGTAGAACTATCTTCTTGCTCGGCTTCCCTCAACCTCTCCCCATCACCACCATGAGAAGGAAGAATCCTGTAGCTGCAGGTCTCCTGGCAGCCATCTTGTAACCATGAGGAAAGCCAGCACAAGGACCAAGCCAATAAGCAGAGGAAGGAAGGTGAGAAAACAGCAGAGAAACCGAGTCAGAGTCTGCTCAGATGGCTGTGCCACAGGACTTCAGTTCCTCAAGATAATAAATTGTTTTTTTTATGCTCCGTGGGTATTGACTTTTTCCACCATTTGCAAAATATAGCTTCAAGAGATTTACTGAAGACAGTGACCCCCCCAACCCCTTTCCCTTCCCTCTCTCTTTTTTTTCCCCTAACGAATTCTGCTTTATTCTTTGCCCATTTGCATTTCTCTCTGTGATACACAACTGATCAGATCACCTCTCGAATGAAAATCCGGCGCTTATCTTATTAAAGCAACCGCTCTCATTTCAGGCCTTTACAACCACGTCTCTTCCTCCCCTGGAGCCTGGCTCCATTTTCTATTAACGTGTCAGCATCGGGTTCCCTGAAATAAAGTACCGGAGCACAATTGTTGAGTCGGGCTAATTAAAGATGTGTATCATTGGTGGAATTGTCTCTTTGGAACCGAAAAATTAATTATGTTTCTTTGGCCTGGTGACCAGATGAGAAAAACAAACCAACAGATACCCGTAATTGTTTGCTATCTCCAGTTCTCCCCGCGAACCGTCTCCAGTGCCGTTAGGTTCTTCCAGATTCTACGGGTGCCATGTCCCATGGGATGGAAAGAAACCGACCTCAGGCAGTCGACGGGACCTTGGGAATACTCGCTTGGCTCCTCAGACATGAGCCCGGGAAGGAGATGCAGGGGACATACCGTCAGCTTTGTGTCATGTGACAAAATCAACTTAAAGGAGAGAAGATTCACTTTGGTTCATGGTTTCAGTACATGGTCAGTTGTCTCCAGGTGGAAGGGTACGGCAGAGGGAAGATGACCAGAAAGGAAAGTGGGGGGGGGGGCTAGGGACAAGATATAGTCCCCAAGGATCCATTCCCTTCAACTAATTCTCACCTCCTGCATTTCTACCACCTGCCAATAACCCTTTCTGCCGTGAATTCACAAATGAGGTCACAACCCTTAGGACCCAATCTCTTCCCCGAAGCCTGGACACTTCTGCACGGGGGAACCCCCCAGCCTTCAACACATGCATACGCCTTTGGGGAACATTCCAGATCCAGACTTTTAATAGGACTAGAACTGAACAGTGAAGGTTCAGAGGGCCCCATTCAAAGATGGGCTCAGAACTCTGTGGATCACCAATGGGTTGGAGTTGGCATCCGGAGGGGACCTGGGAGTTTTCTCTGAGTGAACTCCCCCTGGGGGGGGGCAGTCCCCGAGTTTCTGGAGAAGAGAGGCCTTGGGGAAGGTCCTCAGGGATGTGGGACACCATGATGGGATATTGGCATCCACAGAAGCCACCTGAGCCTGGGGGCTTGGTCATATAGATGCGGCTGGTGGCCTCTGTGGCTGGTGACCTCCGTGGCTGATCTCAGTCTCCAGCCCCTCCCTCGAACCCAGAGCTCCTCCCCTGAGTCCTCTTGTTCCATTATCAGGCTGGCCGGAGACACTTACCCCATGGGACATTCTGAGGGCCAATGGCCAACCCCTCTCTCTCTCTAAATATCTTACGTTTTAATTTGCTTTTTGTTTTGATGCTGGGGATTGGACCCAGGGCCTCATGGACGCTAGACACGGGTCCACCCCTGGACTACACCCCGGCTCCGGATCTCTCTTTGGACAAGGAAAATTCTTACCACACACCGTTCAATTTTCTTTTCTTTTTCTTCCATTTGCATCAAGGTTTAACTCACATACAGTGAAGCACACAAACCTGAGAGAACAGCGAGATAAATTTTTGCATGTATACAACCCAGGTGGCTTCACCCACGTCCATACAGAGCCTTTTTAGCCCCCCGAAGCCCCTGGTGCCCACCCCAGTCAGTACTGCTTTCCAGAGGTAACTGCTGTCCTGACTTCCTGTCGCGGACTAGTTTGGGGTTTTTTGGGGGGATTGATCCCAGGGGTGCTTAGCTACTGAGCCTCATCCCCAGCCCTTTATAATATTTTATTTAGAGACAGGGTCTCGCTGGGTTGCTTTGTGCCTCACTAAATTGTTGAGGCTGGCTCTAAACTCACGATCCTCCTGCCTCAGCCTCCCAAGCCTCTGGGATTACAGGCGTGCGCCTCTACACCAGGCCATGGATGAGTTTTTCCTGCAATTAAACTTCAAATAAATGACAGCAAGTGGCGATATGGATGCCATGTCCTGCTCCTTGCCTGTGAGTTTCCCCTGGGCTGCCGTGTCCAGCGGTGTCTCATTCCTTTTTATTGCTGAATAGTTTTCCAAATGCAGGCACCACCACCTCATGCCACCCCTGTGCTGTTGATGGTCGGGTCCAGGGTGGGGGCAGTTATGAAAGAGCTGCGGGGTCCACACTCAGGCTGTGGGGTCCACACTCTGCCTCTGTGTGCCACATGGAGTCCCTGGGCCACGGGGCGGCAGGTTGGGACAGTTCTCCTAAGTGGGCGTCCCCATTCATTCTTTAGAGCTGCTTGGAGCAGTGTGTCGTCAGTTGAAACAAACAGATCTTGAGTTCTGCAGAAGTGGATTCGTGTGCTGGGACAGATGTGGCTCTGCAGCGGGGGGAGGCACACGCCTCTGAGGGCCAGGACACCAGCTTATTCTATGGCTCATGTCTGTTGGCCTCTGGGAGGGAAAAGACAGGGTCTCCTCCGGGATGGCCAAACCTAACATCTTGGGTCGACCACTGTGGACCGTCCTCTCCTTCCTTCAGTTAGTTTAAGGGAGGTCCAAACCCAGAGATGTGCCTCAAGAATGGTCACTTAAGAGGACTCTCTGCTCCAGTGGGACCCGTGGACAAGGGGTTCTAGGCCCACTTCACTCACCAGCTTCTGTTCAGGCTGCTCTCCTTCCCCAGAACATCTTGTCTCTTTCTATCCATCCCACTGTTCTGGTTCATTTTCTGTTGCTATAACAAAATGCCCGAGGCCAGGTGCTTTAGAATAGAAGCTTAAACTTGGCTCGCAGTTCTGGAGGTTCAAGAGCATGAGGTCAGCATCTGCTCAGCTCTGGTAAGGGTCTCATGGTGGATGGCATCACAAAAAAATGGTAGAAGAGGGATTCAGGGGAGGTGCCAGGCTCACTCATAGCAAACCAGTCTCGTGGGCACTAATTCAGTTCCAGGAGATCTGACCGAGTCCAGAGACACAGCATGAATTCATTCATGAGGGTGGAGCCCCCATGACATAATTACCTTCCATGGGGACCCACCTTCTAGAGTCACCCTGGGGAGCCAGCTTCCTGCACAAGGACTTTTGGGGGACACACACACCATATCCAAACTATAGCACCAACCACATCCTACCAGCTGGTGAGGGTCCCCACCTCCTGGAACCCCTCAGAGGTCCCCTCAGCTTGCCTCTCCTAACCCCAAGGGACAGCTGACCCAGTCTAATTTTGACATGGTGTCCCTCAGCCACCCAAACACTGCCTGTCACTCTGGTGCTCCTTGAAGTGCCGTGGAGCAAGTCTGCGCTGGGGGTGAGCTGAGGCGTGCGGGTGGGCTTCTGAGCCAAGGCCTTTGTCGCCGAGTCAACCTGACCTGGCCTATGGGTCTCCCTCCCAGAGTCAGGGGAGCACACAGTGGCCAACATACCCTGGGGGTCTCTCAGCCCTTGTCACTAGATTCTGGATCCGTTCAGGCCAAGGGGCCCGAGTCACCAAGGAAGTCAGATCTGGGGGAGTAAGTGAGGGGTTTTGAATTGGAGAAGAGACCAAACTCCTCGCTTATAAATACAGAAATAAGTGTGTGTAGGGGTGGGGAGGGGACAGGCTCCCCTCCAGCTCCTCCCAGCCCACGAGCATCCCTCTGCAGGTAGAACGGGTGGCTAGAGGTTTCACAATTAGTGTAATGAATGTCACTCCGCGGGCACCCTGCAAAATTGCCAGCTTAGAAGGGCTAAAGTGAGATCTTGTCTGATCGCGTTTTAAGCTCCATGATTAACCAGAGACATGACTCGAAGGCACAAGAAGGCCAAGGAAGGCTGTCAGCCCTCTCTGAGCGGTCACTGACATTTGCGGCTGAGATGTGGGGACAGTGCCACGCTCTGGGCACCGCCCAGCTTGGAGGGGAGCAGGACAGGATTGGAGAATGACCCAGAGGAGGACCCCAGATCGCTGAGTCTATGGAAACAGACTGGTCTTTTGCACGGCTGGGAACCCCTCACCCCCCACCCCTTTTTTTTAATGGCTTCGTTAATCTTTTGCATTTGCAGCTGAAAGCCTGCATTCGGCTTTGCGTCCAATTTATGGATGTGCACGTAAAATTGCGCTGGTATTATATGCCCGCACATAAACCTGGCAACCTCAGAATCTCATTAGTTTTCGCTTTGGTAAATCCCCATCCAGGATCAACTCCACAAAGAGAAGTGGAGTGTCCCCGAGAAGCCACCCACCTGCCCGTCAGAGCATCATCTAATTATGAAACACACTCAAGGACTCGTTAGGAGCTTACACCCCATTCTCTTCATCTCCAAAAAAAAGCAAGCACCTTGGTTGGATGCAGAGGCTTGAATGAATTATTCATTCATTCCATGGTCCGTCATTCATCCGATATCAAATTGGAGAGGACCAGCCAGGGACCAGTCCCCCCCACCTCCACCTGCTCATCGGTATAAGCTAATGAGGTATAATATAGTAGCATTTCAATTAAGGGACATCTCAGCCTGTCTTTCCATTCAACCTGTCCTTAGCTTTGAGGCAAATGAGTTCTGTGGGTTCAATGTCACACGACGGAGAGCTGTTGTTGTAAACATCTGTCAGGGTAAATTGGACGCCTGGAGAATGTAGCCTCAGACATCTTGAGAGCTCCCCCAGGGACACCGAGGCAATTGTGTGGAATCGAGGAGTGCGTCCGTGTCACCAGGATGCCCAGAATCCCCCATGGGAACCACTGGCCCAAGTGTACTGCCTCTCTGACTGTCCCTGCTCCTCTCAGATTCCTTGCCTCTTGCTAAGTCTCCTTTCGAGGTAACTCCAAACGCATTGTCCCTTTGCTGTCACATGGAATCTTCAAGAATCAAGTTCGGATCATGGCCCACCCTTGTGAAAAGCCTTCAGCAGCCCCTGCGGCTCCCAGGTAAAGTCCAGACTCTTGCCTGGATGTGCCGGGCCCCTAATGCCCTGGCGCTTGCTCCCCTCTCCAATGTCACCTGTGTCCCTCCCCCTGAGAGCATGAGGTCCTGCGGCCCTGCTCCCCCTTCAATAGCCAGCGGATCCTGATGTCCTTTACCAAGACAGAATGGAGAACATGAGTCTCCCCCGTAGCACCCCACACAGCTGTGAATCTGCGTGGTCCCCAAGGAATGTCCCTCTCCTCCCATAGGCTACGTCCTGAGGACAGGGATCCTGCTTCGTGGTGGTGGTGATTTGGCATCTTTGTGAGTGTTTGACACATAGTAGGTGCTTATTAAATGGTGAAGGAAAGAAGGAGGGGGAGAGGGAGACAGAAACGGAGAGGGGGGTGTTAGTCCATTTGGGCTCCTGTAACAGAATACTAGAGACCAGCGGCTTATAAACAGCAAAAATGTCTTGTTCAAAGTTCTGGAGGCCAGGAAGTCCAAGATCAAGGTGCCAGCGGATTGGGTGTCTGGTGAGGGCCCACTTCCTAGTTCCTAGATGGCTTTCTCCTCCCTGGGTCCTCACATGGAGGGAGGGGAAGGAAGCACTCTGGAGTCCCTTTTATCAGGACATCAGTCACCTCTGTTCCCAGGACTACCCTGGTCCCAGTGTTTGAGGACTGGTCTCCAGGAGCCTTAAGGCAGCAGGGGAGCAGACGATCACCCAGAGGACCTTTGATTGGGAACTTACTGACAGAAGCGTGATCCCGAGTGGCAACACGACCAGTTGGATCCGGGTAGTTTGGGTCCGAAGGTGGGGTGTGTATGTTGATCGGGACAAAAAATGACGTCCTCCTACTTGGGATGGAAACCTGCTTCACCTCCAGCTAATCAAGGACATGGAACCCATCCCTGGCACCACTTTCTATCCCAACAGTTTGTTTTATTTATAGTTTGCTGGGAAATGATGCAGGAAAAGTCCCCCCCCCCCCCCCGGGTTCCCAGGAGCGTCGTGACGGTTACAGTCAAGATGGCCGCGGTCATGTCAAGCGGAATCCTGCGACCATCCCTCACTCCACCCGCAGGCGCCTTCATCCTGGGAGTTAGACTTCCACACGTGCATTTGGAGGGGAGGGGAGGACGTAAACAGGACTTGGGGTCTCCTGGGGTCCCCTCTCCCCCTCTACCCGTCCTCACGACACTTCCCCACCCCCCTGCTGCCAGCCTCTGCCATCACTGAGGACCTGCTGCACGGTCACGCTCCTGAACATCTTTTTAGTGGGGTTTTAGTCCTACTTCTGACCTGAACTCCCAGGCCAGGCCGCGGAAGACCGATCCCTGGTCCATGTGCTCCTTCCAGATGGGGCCTGACCTTGGGGTGGCACAGAGTGGGCTTTCCCGCCCAGGCCAGAGTCCCCACCGAAGACCACAGCTGGGCGCCAAGTCCTGCAAATGAGGCCGTGACTTTCACAGAATCATAAATATTCCATGGCGCGTCCCTCTGCTCGGCGGCAGCAGCAGCAGGTGTCGCCTGCCCCACGACACATCATTAGGCAGACCGGGCCGGAGACCAGCCTCTGCAAGAAAAGCATGCCCCCCCCCCCGCCCCCCGCCACTCCGGACCCAGGAGGGCCAGCCCAAGGAGACTGGGCCTAGAGGAAGTTGTGCCCACCTCCTAGGAGCCTTGTGCTAACCTGAGGCCAATCATGGCCGCATCAAACCCAAATTAAATACATATTTTAGGGATTTTAATCTAAGCCGTCGCAAATGTGCCACTTGGGGATGAATTATTTATTTGGCTGGAGTTGAGAGGAAATCCGCATGAGCAGGCAGAGGGGCTAGGAAAGCGGTAAATAAACCAAACAGGAGGCTGGGCCCCGGCTCCAGGAGCTGACAGGGACGTAGCCACAACCTGACCTGTCACCCTCGGGCATGCTGAGCTGGGGGGGCTCTGAGTTTCCTTTTTGGTATTAGGGACCGACCCCAGGGGTACTTCACCACTCATCTAAATCCCAGACCTGGATTTTTAATTTCTTTTCTTTTCTTTATATATATATATATATATATATATATATATATATATATATATATATATATATTTTTTTTTTTTTTTTTTTTTTTTTAATTTTGAGCAGGGTCTCCCTTTGTTTAGAGGCTCCCTAAATGGCTGAGGCTGGCCTCCAACTTGCCATCCTCCTGCCTCAGCCTCCGGAGCTGCTGGGATTACAGGTTCAGGTTTTCTTACCTGTGTTGTCCGCAGAATTGTGTTGGGGTTTTGAATAAGTAATGCTAGTTCCAAATGGGGCATGTTGAGGCCACATAGAAAGCAAGTACTGACTACACACCCTTCAGGGATGACGGAATCTGCATTTGTGTCCAAATAAATATTAAAGACCCTGCCCAGAGGACACAGAGGCCTGGACTTGCAGCATCAACGGAACCTTCAGGAAATGCTCTCCACACACCCAGCCCCAAACCATCGCCACTGGCCACAAGTGGCTACTGAAGACTTGAAATTTCAAGTGGCCAGTGTGACTGATCGATTTCATTAGCTTTTCAACTTTAGAATGGACGCTCTATACAGTCCTTGGAAAACGCCTCGGGGTGTTTGGAACAGGGCAGACATTTCAACACGTTCTGGTCTCTAAATACAGATCAAACATCGCAGACCAACATTTAGGGGTCTGGATTAGGACAGGCAGTGCGTACAACCACACACACCGGGTTTCCCCACAACTTACTGTACCAAACAGGTAGACAGTTCCACCCATAATTCTCCCATCGATCCTCTGCTGGGATGATGAATGTTTGGGTGATGTTGGGCTCAATAAAATATATTATTAAAATTTATTTCATCAGTTTCCTTTGTCTCCTTTAATATGATGGCTAGAAAATTGAGCCCACAGGTGGGGCTCATGTCGTGGGGCTATGGACGGCCAGGCCCCAGCTAGGCACTGGGCATAGCGGGGGGACAAAGTCTCAATGTTTATGAGGCCCAGGGATAGATGAAAGAGAGCCCTCAGGCAAGTAAACAGTGTAGAAATAGCCGGAACGTAGCAGGAATGGAGGGGTATTCTGAAGAAAATCCCATGTGCAATGACCCCTCTGAGAAATTCTGTCCACAACCTGCACAACCGTATAGGGCAGACCTGCTGCCCTGCCCCCTCCCATACTGAGACCAGAGCAAAAGGACGGGAGGCGTAAGTTGTCCAGGGATGCATGATGGGGTCAGGAAGGTGGGGGCTGATCCAAGAGGAAATCAGAGCCAAGGCGACCTGCCTCCAAGGAATGGCTCCCCCTCACCTTGTCCATGAGCACCCCTGGACGGCTGGCTCTTCCCCGCCCTGGGTCACTCCACCTTTTATCCCTTCAATAAAACTTTTTGCTGTGGCCTCAGCATTTCTGGGGTGTTCGGTCTTCAACACCAGGGGCCCGGGACCTGATCTCCAAGGACGGTGTCAATATCAGTAACTCTGTCCCCAAACGCGAGCAGGGAGGTCAACAGTCCGCGTCCAGGGGACGTTCGCAAGGTAAAGTCACCAAGGCCCTGGAGACCTCGTTCTCAGAATAAACACCAGGCCCCAGACCTCCCATGAAGACCCTCCTCGGTCGGCTGGCCTCCTCTGAAGGAGCTGGACATGGCCGTGAGAGGACCTGGACCAGGGACACCCTTCCCTGCTCCCCGGCCCCTTCCCGACGGGGCACTTGGCACAACTGTCACTGGGCATGCAGATCATCGCCACCCGGGTCACGGCCTCCGTTGGACCACGGGTCTCAACCTCATTGGTTACGAAGCCTGAAAAATTCCTGGAGCTGAGAGTGGCCTTGAGACACCGGTGGAGGTGACCGAGAGTGACCGTGGATTCATGAAGGCGCATTTTTGAGAGCCTCTGAAAGCCACTCATCACAGGGGCACATGC